>NC_092498.1:189808182-190113508 GCF_047511675.1 Marmota flaviventris
TGGGAAGAGCAGGAGGGCAGGGATTGGAAGGCAGAAGAAGATGTAGGTGATCAAAACATGATATATGCATATATGTATATGACACACCCCTAAACCCATTAATTTGCATATTAATATGTTAACAATTGCAATAAAATTTAACACTAAATTTAATAAAAATCTTTGTGTCCTTCCAAATTCTGTATTAATCATTTTGTGTTATTGTGTTTGTTTTTAATTATGTAGAGGATAGTGTGTTATATATCTCATTTTGTTTCTGCATTTTACACTTGACACCTCACTGATTATATCCACTTATATTGCCAGGCATACCTCTTATGTGTGGCTTCTCACTACTGTTTAGCACTTGGGAATTTGTAGACACCATATTTTACCTGCCCCTTCTCCCAAGGACAAAGGCTCTATTTGTTTGCTCAGGCTTCCATAACAAAATACCACAGGCAGGATGAATTAAATAACAGAAATGTATTTCCTCACTATGCTGGAGGCTGGAAATCCAGGATCAAAGCATCAGCAAGGCTGGTCAGGGCTCTCCCATGGGCTACTGATGGCCTTTCTTTGGTGCTTGCACAAAGAACAAGAAAAACACTTTTGTGTTCCTTCTTCTGAGGACACTAATACATACCTTCTATTAAGGCTCCAACTTTCTGAGCTCATTTAACCTTAATTGCTCTTTAAAAGCCCTTTCTCCAGATACAGTAACATTTTAAGGTAGGCCTTCAATATATGAATTTGGTGGTATCAGTTCAAATAATAACGTATGTTGTTTCCAGCTTCCCATGACTACTAATAACCCTTAAAAACTGTTATACATATCTCCTTATGTACTATATCAGCAATGAATCCTTGACTGGTTAAATGCTAGAGATCCCACATGGTCCTCAAGGTAGGAAATATGCTCCTTGTAGCTACTCAAGGATCCAGGTTAATAGAGACCTCATCTCAACATATGAATTCTATTATCATGGAAGCAGTAGAAACAGAACCAACAGGAGAAGCTAAATGTTAAACAGTCATGTCTACTCACTTGGGTCAAAGCACATCACATGATCACACCTATCTTCAAACGTGGAAAAGAGACGTAATACAAGCTTTGATGTGCCTGGAAGAAGGGCAGCCAGAAATATTTGATGAATAGCTCTAATTTCTACAATGTATGACCAGGAGTGGGATTTCTCCATGATAGGGATGTTTTTCCCTTTATTTGCTTTAGTAAGACCTGACTGCACTCTATAATGGCTGTACCAGTCCAAATTTCTACTAGAAGTGTGAGAGAGGTTGATATCTTCACCAATGCTTACCATTATTCAGTTTTTAAAATCTGTCATGGAATGAATGCCAACCAATATCTCACTATGGTTCAACTTTCATTTATCTGATTAACATTTTGAATATGACTTTTTATGCTTAATTATAGATTTCCCTTTTGTTAATTATCTATTCTCATCCTTTACCTAATTTTCTCTTGGTTTTTCTGTCCTTATATAAATTTTTAGTTCCTTTTATATCCCAGATATTAATCTCTTAGAAGTTTTAGGCACTGTAAGTTAGATTGATTCTTCTGCCTTTGATGTATTAACTCCACTCATCCATTTGATGTGTCAAAATGCATTTTATTGTCATGCATAACTAATTACAACAAATAAAATAACTTCATGATAGCATTTTTTACAAAAATCTATCATTTTAACATTAAATTTGATATAATTTAAAATTGTCCTTTTTTGCCTATGATTCATATATTTAAAGATATTTTTTGAGAATAACTTCCCTGTTGTTCAAAAACATATTCTTTAAAAAATTTCTTCTATGAATCTTATACATGTATTTTTCTTGTTTAGGTCCTTACTGTACCTGGGACCTAATTTTATATGTAGGGATATGTGGAAAAAAGTTTAATTTTCTCTTGATTCTCAGAGTCCTACCAAGTAAAATATACTTTCCTCATTGATTTGGTGGTGCCATCATTACTGTCCATTAATTATGCATATCTTCATGTTTCTGCATATTTTCGTTGTACAATTTCTCCTCTTTTTTACACTAAGACCACACTGTTTTTAATACCATGGTTGTGGCATAGCTTAATACCCAGTAGAGAAAAATTACTCTCCTTATCTGGTCTTTCAGATTTACTTACTGATTGATGGATATTTATTCAGTCCTATAAATTTTAAGTTCCTTAATTTCCTCAAAAAATAGAAATAAACAATTGACTGGTATTACTTTGAATTTATAGATTAATTTAAGTTTAGTGGCTATTTCCCTATATTAAGCTTTCTTATCCAAAAGTTAAGGACTCAGTGACTCCAATTGTACTCCATGTACTTTATTGGATATTTAAAACATTCTCCATATAAATACTGTATTCTTAGTTTTTTTGTGGCCACTTTGCTGAACTTTATTATTAGATGAACCATTTAATAATTCTTATTTTTTATGTTTCAAGGCAGTTACTACTTCTGTAAATAATGACAATTTTATTTCTTCTGTTTTAAATCTTACCACTTGTTTCTTTCATTACCTGCTTTTTCCAGGACCATATTACACATTAACAGTGAGAGTGGACACACTAATCTCATTCTCAAGTCTTGAAGCGGGTGAATTTAAGGCCTTCTGTTAAGAGTAAGACATGCTATATATCTTTGGCCTATGATCTTTATGATGCGAATGAGGTTTCCTTCTAAGTTTGCTAAGTTTTTTTTTTAATTTTAAATAAGTACTGAAATCCCTCCAGTGCTTTTTTTTCTGAATCAAATGAGATAATAACTTCATTTTTTCCCTTTTAGTCTACTAATGTAGTAAAACTAGGTAATTTATTTTCTTATTTCAATCTTCTTCATGTTCCTACTATAAGGCAAGTTTGCCAGTATTTATTTTATATGAGTACATTTTGGATTCTGTTAGCTCAAAGTCAACTTTCATAAAATGTCTCACAAGTCTCCATTTACCTGTTGCCCTCTCCTCTGTGCCTTCTGCATTGCATCTCTCAATTTTTTTTCCTCCAAATTGCTTCATGTGTTCTCTTCGTTCCAGTCACCCTGTCCTCTCTGTTCCCCCAGCTGGCTGAGCACTTTCCCATATAAGTGTCTTTGCATCTGTAGCCCTTTCTGTCTACACACACTTTCTTCAGATATACAAATGCTGACTCCTTCACCATCTTCACATTTACACAAATTTCCATCTTCTCAATGAGGCCTGCCCTGGTATTTCTATCTAAAGTGATAGCCCACCCACTCCCACTATTTGTGTGTGTGTTTGTGTGTGTGTGTTGTTGGGGAATTGAACCCGGGAGCACTTAACCACTGAGCCACACCCCCAGTCCTTTTCTATATTTTATTTAGAGATAGGTTTCACTGAGTTACTTAGGGATTTACTAAGTTGCTGAGGCTGGCTTTGAACTCAGAATCCTCCTGAGTCAGGCTCCTGAGCTGCTGGGATTACAGGTGTGTGCCACTGTGCCTGGTTCCACTCCCACAATTCTTTATCCACTTTCTCTGCTGCGTTTTACTGAATTAACTGTGTTTTCTTATTCTCTGTATTTTTGAGGCTCTGGCATGTTCAGGAAAGTGACTATCCTTCCCAGGATTAGTCATTTCTTAGAAACAGCCAAAAGGTCTCCAGTGAACACCTCTTTCACCCACAAACTATTGTCAACCCAGAGCTCACATCCATAGCCATTTCCTTTATCAAGTTCACTACACAGCAATATTTTCCTTGACCTCAGTCAACCAAGGTCAGATACCTGTCAACTAAGAATATGCCCTTTTTCCTAAAATAGCTGATCCAAAGCTGCTTCTGTGGCCCTGCTAATACCTTTCCCTCAGAAACCCCAGTAAAGACAGTGGCTCTAGCTTGTCACAGTAGTGCATGTCTATAATCCCAGTGGCTTGGAAGGCTGAATCAGGAGGATCATGAGTTCAAAGCCAGTCTCATAAAAGCGATGTGCTAAGCAACTTAGTGAGACGCTGTCTCTAAATAAAATACAAAATAGGGCTGGGGATGTGGCTCAGTGGTCCAGTGCCACAGAGTTCATCCCGGTACAAAAAAAAAAAAAAAGACTGTGGCCCCACATGGTGGGTCAGATGTCCTGCCTCTAGGGATCTGTGAGTGTGGATTTGTTCCTTCATGGTAATCATTTTCATGTACACTTACCTTACTATAACTGATTTAAATAAATCCAAGATACATGTTTTAGACAATTTATTCCATATTTCTTAACACTTAACAAATGACATATCATACAGTTTACTATCAGTAAATATTATAAATAAGTAATTACCCAACCAGAATGCAAGTTCCATAAAGCAAGATTTTGGTCAGTTTTCTTCACTTCTATATTTTCATTATCTAGGACAATCCCTATTAAATACTGGCCCTTCAATAAATATTTATGAAATGAGTGAATGAAATATTAATGAGTAAAATGAATCTATAAACTTTCTTTCAAGTACTGGTTCCAAAACAGACAAGGAACATAAGAGGCAATCAATGTTGACATTTTGACATATTTCCTATTATTCAATTTACACATTTTTATTTACAGTTAATGTTTTCATCTGATGACAGTTATTTCAATGTTTGTTGAGCAATTGCTTAGTAATTATTTTTCAGTGCTAGGTACTGGTCAGGCGGCAAAGAGGACAAAAATAAATGCTATTCATTTTTGCCTATATGCAGTTTTCAGGCCTCGGTATTTTTTAAATTTCTTGTTTATTACAGGAAATTCCTCATTTTAAATTTAAGATTTCTATGAAAATTAATTTCAATGATTGTGTATCATAAGATTTATAACAACTTCCTACCCATTTTTCTGACCATGAAAACTTTGTTTATAGACACACATTTTTAAGTTGGTTGCCAGTAATTTAAAAGTTGAGTGACTTAAAATGATATAATTCAAATTCAAATTTTTAGCTTCTTTAGAAAAATAGTAAATTCTAGAAAAGGAGCCTATTCCCTCCAAAAGAAATTAATTGATACTCTGAGCTGAGTGGCAGCATCTAATTTAGCCTGGGTATTAGCTTGTCAATACAGTTTTCTTTCATCTGGCTGATTTTTTCGTTTATATTAATTTGTTTATAATGAATTTGTGTCCTCTGTATAGAATATTCCATTTATATGGATGTATCATAATTTTCTTAGTTATTGCCTCAAGTTAACAAATTAGGTTATTGTTAAATTTTCACTGGTATAAACAATGAAAAACAATGTAAGTCTAATGTCACATTCTTTCCTTAAGGTAGATTTTCCTAACAGGGAAATAACTAAGTCATAGGATGGGGAATTTTTAATTGCTTTTCAAAAAGATTATGTATTTTTTTTAACTCACATTTATGTACGAGGCTGCATGTTTCAATGATGGTCTATTTCAGCTGCATTTTTAGAATGATTTAGTTTTTGCTAATTTAATAAGCAAAAATTGTCTTTTCATTTGGATTTGATTGGTTACCACTGAGATTAAAAAGTTTCTGTTTTATCAGCATTTATATGGCACTATTTGCAGGTTGCTGTCAATTTTATATGCCATTTATTCATGCTTGGTATGGATTCTTTTGACATTAATAAAATTAACAATAGAGTGAACTTATTTACTATAAATATATATTGTTTTTAAATTTAATGTTCTCTTTGATACATAAAACTTATTACTTTCAAATATTCAAATCAAGATATTTTCATTTTTAAATTTTTTTTCTATTGTTTTTGGCTTTACTATAACCCTCTCTTTTATGGAGACCAATTTAAACAGTCACATCTACATGATATTTTTATGGTTGAATTTAAACATTTTGCTTTTTGTTACCGCTATAATCTATTTTGATATAAATTGAGGGGAAATTGTTTTTTTGTCAATTTGTATTGTTTTGTTTTTACTTTTATCAAATCAGGTTTCCAAAGGCTATTTCTTCCACCTTCTCTTCGATGCTTTGTGTATGCTTAATGTATGTTATGTTGGTATGTACTTTAGAGTCTGTATCAAGGTGAAATTACTTTCATAAACTTGCCTCTCAGCTCTCATCTCTTTTCATTACTAAGATTTATTGTTTTAGTCAGTTTTCTTGCTGCTGTGACTAAAAGACCCAACCAGCACAATGATAGAGGAGGAAAGTTTTACTTGGGGGCTCCATTTCTCAGGACTCAGGGTGAGGCAGAACATCATGGTGGAAGAGTGTGATGGAGGGAAGCATTTCACATAATGATCAGAAAGCAGAGAGACAGTTTTCACTTGCCAGATACAAATATATACCCCAAAGCCATGCCCCATTTCCCACCTCCTCCAGCCGAACCCCACCACTTCAGTTACCACTCCATTAATCCCTATTGTGGTTAATTGACTGATTGGGTCAAGAGTCTTACAACCCAATCATTTCTCCTCTGAATCTTTTTATTTTTTAAGAGAGAGAGAGAAAGGGAGAGAATTTTTTTTTAATATTTATTTTTTAGTTTTCGGTGAACACATCTTTATTTTATTTTTATGTGGTGCTGAGGATCGAACCCAGCGCCCCATGCATTCCAGGGGAGTTCATTACCACTTGAGCCACATCCCCAGCCCTCTCCTCTGAATCTTATTGCATTGTTTCCCATGATGAGCTTTTGGTGGATACCTCACATTCAAACCATAACATTTAGCCCCCAAAGTCTTTTAAATAACAATTCTTATGATTTTACTTTCTAAACATAGCCAGTCTTATTTTTCTACAGGAAATCTGGATTTTGTTTCTTTTGTGGTGGTGCTAGGGATTAAACCTAAGGCCATGTGCATGTTAGGCAAGCACTCTACCATTGAGCTACATTAATCTTGTTGGATTTCTAATTGGGATTATATTAAACATATAAATGCATTTAGAAATAATTGCCATGCTGATAATAATATTGACATAGGTCTTTGAATAAAATGGTGGTCTCTATACTTTTCTATTATTATTATTATTATTATTATTATTATTATTATTATTATTATTATTACACTGGGGATGGAACCCAGGGCCTTGTGCATTCAAGGCAAGCACTCTACCAATTGAGCTATACCCCCAGCCCTCAACATTGTTGATATAGATTTCAGTAAAATTTACAGTTTTACTTTTCATGAAAATTTAGCACACATTTAGCTACAATTACTCTTACCTATTTTATATTCTGTTGATATTTTGAAGAGAATATTTTCTTTTTCTTATTTGCCTTTTTAATTTGTACATATCAGAATGTATTTTGACATATTATCCATACATGGAGTATCACTTCCCATTTTTGTGGTTGTAGATAATGTGGAGTTACACTGGTTGTGTATTCACATGTGAACATAAGAAAGTTATATCCGATTCATTCTTCTGATTTCTCATTCTCATCCTCTCTCCCTTCCCCTGATTTTGCTTTGTCCAATCTGGTGAACCTCCCCAGGAATCCCACCACCTATTGTGAGTCAGCATCCACATATCAGAGAGAACATTTGGTCTTTGGGCCTTTGGTTTTTTGGGACTGGCTTATTTTACTTAACATGATAGTCTCCAGTACCAACCATTTATTGGCAATTCCATAATTTTATTCTTCTTTATGGTTAAGAATGTTCCATTTTTTTACTCATTCACCTGATAAAGGGCACCTAGGTTTGTTCCATAGTTTAGCTATTGTGCATGGAGCTGCTATAAACATTGATGTGGCTGTGTCACTAGAGTATGCTGATTTTAAGCCCTCTGGGTATATGCAGAGAAGTGGGATAACTGGGTCAAATGGTGATTCCATTCCAAGTTTTCTGAGGAATTTCTGGAGTGGTTGCACCAATTTGCAATCCCACCAGTAATGTATGAGAGTACCCTCTTCCCCACATTTTTGCCAACATTTATTTTTACTTATATTCATGATAATTGCCATTATGACTGGAGTGAGATGAAATCTTAGAGTAGTTTTAATTTGCTTTTCTCTAATTGCTAGTGATATTGAACATTTTTTCATATATTTGTTGACCTATCATATTTCTTCTTCTGTGAAGTGTCTGTTCAGTTCCTTACCCATTTATTGGTTGGATTATTTTTATTATTATTATTATGGTGTTAAGTTTTTTGAGTTCTTTATATATCCTGGAAATTAATGCTGTATTTGAGATGCAGGTGGTAAAGATGTTCTCCCATTCCATAGGCTCTCTCTTCATGTTCTTGATTGTTTCCTTTGCTGTAAAGAAGCTTTTTAGTTTGATGCCATTCCATTTATTGAATCTTGATTTTACTTCTTATTCTTTAGGAGTCTTGTTGAGGAATTTGGTTCCTAAGCTGACCTGATGGAGATTTGGGACTACTTTTCCTTTTGTAGGCACAGGGTCTCTGGTTTAATGCCTAGGTCCTTGATCCACTTTGAGTTGAGTTTTGTGTGTGGTGAGAGATAGGGGTCTAATTTCATTTTGTTAAGTATGGATTTCCAGTTTTCCCAGTGCCATTTGTTGAAGAGGCTATCTTTTTTCCAAGGTATGTTTATGGCACCTTTGTCTAGTATAAAATCATTGTATTTATGTGGGTTTGTCTCTGTGTCTTCTTTTCTGTACCATTGGTCTCCAGGTCAGTTTTAATGCCAATACCATTGCCATTTTTGTTACTATTGCTATGTAGTATAATCTAAGGTCTGGTAATGTGACTCTTCCTGCTTCACTTATTGAAGAGAATATTTTCAATTATATCTTCTACCTGTTTACTGCTGGTATTTAGGATAAGTTTTAACTTATTTTAGATATTTATATATCCTTCTAAATCTCCATTTTCAATTTCCCTTTTAACTCAGGAAAATATGTCTATATGGTCAATATTGTAATTCCCAATAGTGATTTTTTTTCCTCATCTTTCCAAACACTAAAATTTTTATTTTGATTACATTCCCTATTATTTTGGTTACAAATACCAAAACAAAATTTAAAATATTATATTTCACATCTTTGCTTTGATTGTGGCTTTAAGTGAATTATCTTTAGCGTTTCACTTTGGTATTTAGGTATACCTACTTATTTGCCAGTATAATCATCAGGTTAATAAATACCCTCTTTTCCTAGTTTATTCATTATTGAAATTAAGCCTAAATCATTGTCTTTTCTATCAATTACTAAGACAAGGGAATTTTGCCAATTTCCCTAGTTGTTGATATCACTTTGTTATTTTTCCTAAAAATAATAATTATATTTTTTCATTCTGCAGTTCAAAATAAATCATCCTTGCCAGGTGCAGTGGCACATGCCTGTAATCCCAGAGGCTTGGGAGGCTAAGACAGGAGAATCGTGAGTTCAAAGCCAGCCTCAGCAATGGTGAGGCACTAAGCAACTCATTGAGACCCTGTCTCTAAATAAAAATACAAAATAGGGCTGGGGATGTGGCTCAGTGGTTGAGTGTTCCTGAATTCAATCCCTGGTACCTTCCACCCATAGCCAAAAAAATGAATCATTCTTTTGGTATGCTATTGAATTTCA
Source organism: Marmota flaviventris (assembly GCF_047511675.1). Lineage (NCBI taxonomy): Eukaryota > Metazoa > Chordata > Mammalia > Rodentia > Sciuridae > Marmota > Marmota flaviventris. The sequence continues at coordinate 189,817,625 of NC_092498.1, forward strand.
TTTGCTATTTCTTTTTGAGATATATATACTTACATTCATAAATGAGATTACATAGTTTTCTTTTCTGCGTTATATTAATAAGTTTTAAGGTTGGATTACAGGTAGATTTGCAGCCTCTGCTTCTTTCTCTTTGTCAGGGGTAGTCTCCTTGAGAAGGTAGCATTTGAGAAAGAACTTGAAGAAGTGCCCTGGGCCATGAAAGCAGAGGACACAGCAGGTGCAAATCCCTAAGCTAATGAGTGACTTTAACATACTAGGCTGCGCTTTGCATCCAGGGGTTTAAAGAGGGATAGAATGTCAAGTCTGCCTTTGAGTCTAGCAATGGAAGTCTATTGATCATCCTGCCATAGTAAGGAAACTGCAAGAGAGGCTATGAGAAAGTGTGTTACCCAGTCTGGAGGCAACATCAGAGAAGAATTCCTGCTGGAGACATACTTCAAATGGGTAGGGTGGGTAGGGCTTACCCAGGTAAAGGCGCAAGTTGTATGTGAGAATAAAGTATACATAAGGTAATTTGAAACAGTTGAATATAATGCAAGTGGGTTGCACAGGAAGGTGGAAATGAGAGTTGTGATGAGAAAGCTAGGAGCTACCAAGCCGGGTCGCCCCATCCTAGGCAGTTTAACTCCATTTACCAAAAGAAGGAACTATTTAACCCAACAAGGACTAAGTTTTCAATTCTGCAAATGCTTCAGTGAAAGTGACACAGGCAAAGCCAGAATTAGGTAGTCAGTCAGTGTAGCTAGGTAAATCAAGTAAGGTCGGGTCAAGGAGGACAATTTTGAGTGAGTCTGGGAAGTTGGAAACTGTCCCCTGAGGAATCTTATCAAGAACCTGCCCCTGCTCCAACCTGTTGCCAAAGTAACCTGTCCCAGGAATTTCCCCTCCCTACAGGGAACTATAAAGTTGTTAATGTGTCCTTGTCTACTCCATCCTGCCTTTCCCCCTTTCAGCCCACCTGTTTCCCACCTTTTGGCCCTCCCACCAAGCATTCCTGGGCCTAGTCAATATGCAGGAAAGAGAAAGATAAGTGGGGAAAGGCAGGAGAACAAAGGAATCCTAGGACATATAAAAAGGGCAGAACACCTCCCCTCTTGGGATACCATGATACCAGATATGGCCCCCTACTCCCTCGTGGGAGACGTCTATGTTACCCATTTTTAAATAAACCCTGTTTCATATGCTTGCCTCGATGTGCTTCTCTAATGTTCAAACTTCAACATGTGGGGAAGCAGGACTTGTCAAGGATAACCAGCAGTATCACAGGTGCGTTAAAATCGTTCAGAAATTGTCATCTAGGAGTATTATATAATATGTTATCATTAATAACATTAATGGTATCATTAATGACATTAATGAACATGATCACTATTCACCCATTACTTTTTTTCAAAAGATACAGAACACTAAAAACAGATACTTATTTTAAAACTATCAGAAGTGATATATTTGTCGCTCAATTTAAGTTTTTTAGGTGTTCAATAAATGGGACATCATGGGTTTAGAACTTACTTAAGGCAGGGGAAAGACTTGTCTATGTGCTGTTTACTTTTGTCACAGTTAAATGACACTGATTTTGTGGCAAAACTGAAGGCAACAAAGTCATGTGGGGTTCTGCTGCTTATTTTAGCAAGAATGGAAATGCAGTTAATAAGGCAGACAGATGGGAAGGATATGAATGAGTGGATTAGAAGTTGGTTAGTGGGCTTGGGTGACTAACCAGATGGAAAAGAAAAGAACACTAAGAAAATGGGGGTAATTCCTAAATTTTTGGATTGTATGATTACGTCAAAGGTGTTATGTTCTTGGATAGGTTCACTCCCATGTAAGGAATAATGCAAGGGAATGAATGAGTTCAGAGGAGGTGATAAAGAATTAGCATATTAATCAAAGATGTGATTTGTCAAATGAAAGACTGGATTCCTGCTCCTGAATGAATGTGTTATGTGGGTTTTATTTCCCTTTCTTCAAAAGCAGTGTCCATTTGCGTGACATATCAGATCTGAGAGCTTGCTTTATTTTGTACTTGGTATCTAGTCTATGTATGTCAGTTTTGAATAAGGTCTAAATATATCCAGAGGGCTTGTTTATTAATTGGATTTCCTGAAGCATAGTTCATTCGAATGAAGCTCGAATAATCTGATAATTTCAGATCTTTAATACTAGAAATTGGTAAGAGCAGTTGAATAACTTCTTAAAGACCCTAGTATTCATATTTGTCTTTAACTTTTATTACAATATGAATTTCTTTATCACCTCCCTCCCCTACGGGTACAAATCTATTTTAAGAAGCCTTCAACAATGGCTTTCTGATGTGTAATTATTCAAAAGACAAACTCACCATATCTAAAAGTGTCACTTTAATTGCATTTCTTTCCAGTAGAAAGAAATTTGCCCTTGAGTTTTGAGAGAAGGTGAAATGAAGCCAGAAGGCTCCCGTGTGTTCTATCTCACTGATCTCTCCTCCAGGCAGGTCTCTGTTCCTCAGATGTGAAAGAGGCACTGACTTTTTTCAAGCAGAAGAGTCCAATGAAGGGGACTTTCAGCACCACTGTGGACAATCTGCTTGGGAAGGTGGCAGTGAGGCTCAGCCAGCCAGGCCTCATAGCAGCCCAGGCAGAGCATGGGACTCTTGCAGCAAGAGGTACCTGAGGAAAGTAATGGAAGAATCAATGTCTTACTGCTGCTATAACAAAATACCTGAAACTTGTTAATTTATAAAGAACAACTACTTATTTCTCACATTTCTAGAGACTGAAAAGTCAAAGATCAAGGCTCTGGAAGATTTAGTGTCTTAAGAGGGCCCAACTTCTGTTTCTAAGGTGGCACCTTGAGCACATGTCCTCATGAAATGAAAGAGAAAGAAAAGGGCAAAAGGAGGCCTAGTTAGTTCTCTTCAGCCCTTGTAAAAGGTTATTCCTCCATTGATGTCTTAACCCCTATGTCGTATCCAACTTTTAATGCTATCACATGGATAACTTAAATTTCAGCACAAATTTTGGAGGGGATACAGTCATTGTGACAAAAGAGGGACAAACATATAACAAGAGGTGAGAGGATATAACTGTGACAGAAACAACTCTGATTGACATTTTGACATCAGGAACTCTGAAATAGAAATTTGAGTGGAGCTATTCTTGGATATCTGCAAATATCTGGGATAATTTAAACATGATTTTATTTGAAAGTTGATTAAATGTTATTAGGGATCTCCTCTCCTGGTGGACACTCAGAACATTTGTAATAATCACAGACTCATTCCATTTGCATTGTTATTGTATAGCATCATACCTCTCTGGGTGACTTCTGAGTACTTGGTATGAAAACAAACTCTGAAATCACACCTGTTTGGGGAATTTCAAACCTTTGGGGTAGAGCATTAAACACCTGAGAACATCAAAGTCAATCCATGCCTACAAATTCTGTCCAAGATCCCAAACATCTACATGAAACTTTTTAGCTATATCATCCTATCCTTAAATGGGTACTTAGTGAACTTGGGAGACTAACTCATTTGGACTCAGAAACATATATCAAGTGTTTTATTTGAATGTCAAGAATTTTCATGAAAGCCAACATTTTAAAAATCTTTTAATTAGATAGATCCAAACTGGCAACTTGAGAAACCACATGCTTAGATCTTCAGATATCCACTGAAGGTTCAAGGGACTAAAAAGTGGAAGAGGGGGTAGGATTGTTGGATCTATTTAATTAGATAGATACAACCAGGCAACTATAGAAATGGTCCCAGCCATAGGTCAGAAATGTCAAGGAATTTTTGCAGCTCAGAACACAGATCAGGGCCAGAGCAAAGTATGATCGCCCTGGTTGGCCTGATGATTTGGTGCTCTTTCTTGACATTTGATATGCATTTATTTATAAAGAACAGGAAAGATTTCTGGAGAAATGAATGCTTTGGTTCATTTGATTAATGAGTTATTTGTCAATTTAAATACAGATTTTAAATATCTGACCTGTTTTAGGCTACTTGTTCATTCCTATAGAGAAAGATGGATGTTTTCTTTCTTCCATTATTGGGATTAGAGATAGGTTCCATGAGCAATAGCAGCCATTTGTTTAATCATTCAGTAAATATGGGAGAGGAAGGATTTTTACTAGACTTATTTTTACGAGACTTTCCTTTGGTTCAGCAGGCAGAAGGAGAGGAAGGGATCCCAGAGGTTTTGAGTGTGTTTGGCTTGACTTGGTTTCACAGTCAGGTTTTTCATCTCTCCAGAGAGTAACTTTTCCATTGTGTGTTGGCAGCCTGAGGCAGGCAGGCAGCTCCACCCTGCTTCCTTCACCTGCTGCCCATCCTCAGAGGCAGCCTTGGTACCTCCTTGCACCATATGCAAACAGAATGTACTCCATCCAGGGTCCTGGCCTCCTCTGCCTTCAGTCACCTGCAGTGTGCCCCTGGCCCAGGTGAGATTGGATTGTGCTACACTCACTCCCCTTGCATTCTGCCTCACTTCTAGGCAGGCTTTCCCCAAATTAGGGAAAGTAGTGACATTCTTCAGATGAAGATTCTTCCATCTACTGTGGATCTTCAACAGGAGGCGGGGCATAGATTGTTTCTCCATTCAAATCCGGGCCATTGAACAGAAGTAGACTGGAGGGTCAACCAGCTTGTTAGGGAGTCAGGTGGGGCAAAACCATCCTGAAAACAGAAGAAAGTTGTATTTACCAGTGCTTTCCTTGGGAAAAGGACTTTGGATGGTTAGAAGGAATAATTTGTTGTTTAAAGCAAGGTGAAACCCATGACGAACCTGCTCAATCACATTAGATCACTGTACAGCTCTCTGGTGGGAATCTAATCTCATTCAGTATGGATGATGATTATCATGGGGAATACACCGAAGAATTTTTATAAGGTGCACAAGTTTATGCCAAGAAATTCCTCTTCTCGAAATGTATCAATGGAAACACTCAGTGTAGGAGTAAAGACCAATGTCCTGAGTCTTCTTTATAATAATAAAAATCTTAAAACAAATTGGCCAAAAATAGGGCTTTGTTAAATCAATCAGAGTAATTTTATTTATTTTTTAGAATATACAAACTTGATAAGGTTGCAGTTGCCATGATTATGTTAATATCAATAACCTAGGATGCAGATAATATATGTAATACTGCTAGAATGCATGTGGCAATGAATGTACATATACATGTAATTTAAAAATAACAGAATTAAATTATATGCAATCCGTTTTGTAGAATTAAATGAAATACCCTGCCATTTGGGGACATCCCTATTATCACATTCTTTTCTAATAACTTTCTACTAATCTTTATAGTTTTCCACAAAGTTTTACAGTTGCTAGTAGTCTTATTGAACCCATCTTCTTCTTTATACTTATTCCTATTACTTTAAAATTTTTATCCTCCTCCCCACTCTGAGGTAAGATTCTTAAAAAAAAAAAATAGTATAGATTTTTGAACCCTAAACCTTTCACACTTCTAAAATGCAGAGTAGGGTGTGGGGTTAATGTCAAGCTTTCTGCTTGTTTGTTTAAATTAACATGCTAACCATCTTGCCTTGTACAGAGCAGTGGATTAAATATTTATATACAAGGCCTCCTATGGACTTATGTTCAACTGGCCGTAGACCTGGAAATCAGAAATCAAAGTAGAGGAATATAATCTTCCTGTGTTTCTCTTAAGGGACCTTTGGCAATTATTACACAGGACAGGGCTCTTCTTCATCCCACATTTGTAAGACAGAAAGCATTTCTTTCTTTCTTTCCTATTTTTTTTTAAATAAAAGGGCCAGTGAATTCATACATCTGTGTTACATGTGATTGAACACCAAATGGCTGCATTTGACTAGAACTGTCAAAACAAGATAATGGATCGCTTATCTGGACAGATCAAATTATAACAAGACTTCCTGTCCCCCCAGGAAGTGCCTTTTAGACTTCATTTCAAAACCCAAGGGATGCAATAAAAGAATAGATTGAAAATAATCAGAGGAGAATAAACAAGGGAAGAGAAAAAAATAAAGCTTTTGATCTTCAAGAGGCTCAAATGCCCTTTGGAACAGAGAACTGCAAGACAAGGCTTGGGAAATGGAGCCCAGAACCAGCCAGCTGCTCCTGGCCAGAAGCCAAACTCTTCTAGGTGAGTTCAGAGCTGCCTATACTCCGTATTCAGAAAGCATTTTCCAATGACAAGTGGTGGTGTTTTCCTTTTCATCTATCTGTTCATTTCTAGCTTCTTGACGCTAACTTTTGATTCCTGTGTAGCCACAATTCTCCCTCTGGCCACAGAGGTCACTGTCACAATCCTGAGTTAACACCAGGAGATACCATTTAGAAGTCATCTTTTAATTGAGAGCTCTGCCACAGTCCCAGGCATCCCTGGCGTCCTAGGGTATCAGGAGGAGCTGCTTCTGAAGATGCTGAAAGGTCATGTCTTCTAGATGAGGCTTTCAGAAATTACAGCCCTGGAGGAAAATGGCTTTGTGCCAATTTTAATACATGTTTAAGCTCAAGGTGCAGCCTCAGAAGTGCAGAAGACAGATCCAAAGAAAAAGTCTATGTTTCTTTGAGAACCACTCTTCCCTTTCCCTTTTGCCTTGTTATTTTATTCTGCTTGGGAGCTGAAAATGATTTCTTACAACCAGCCAGAGAGGAAATGGTGAATATATGTGTGGCATTGCCATTTCACATGAGTTTATGGATTTTGCTCAATTCAAGTATAAATGATCAAATTATAGACAGGTAAATAAATAATTAAATTTTTAGTGTTCATGCAATGCTTGCAAAAGGTATTGAACTTCAGTTCAGTTGGTAGATTTTTTTCTTTTTTTTTTCCTTTTCTCCCTCCCTTCCTTTCTTTCTTTCCTTCCTTCCTTCCTTCCTTCCTTCCTTCCTTCCTTCCTTCCGGCTCTACTATGCTGCCATGAACTATATACTTAGAAGACATAAGATCCTAATGGCTCTAGCCCTCTCGAAACTTCAGTATGTGAGTTTATGGAGTAAAAGTTAAATTGAGTATCTTACATATTAGTTATATATAGTTACTTCTCTTTTTTTCATCAAAGGGCCCCAAACTAAGAATAGTAGTGAATAACCTACTCACATTCCTACATTTCATTTTTTTTAAAGGGGATTGAACCCAGAGGTGCTTTATCATGAGCTACATCTCCAGTCCTTCCTCTTTTTTTTTAAATTCTGAGACAGGATCTCATTAAGTTGCTTAGGGCCTAGTTTGCTGAGGCTGTCGTTGAACTTGCAATCCTCCTGTTTGAGCCTCCCGAGTTGCTGGGATTACAGGTGTACATCGCCACATCCAGCTCCAACCTTCTAAAGAAAGGTACTATGACCATCTCTGATGAAATTGTAAAGTCTGACTTGGAAGTCAGAAGCCAGTTAAGCCCATGACTGGAAAATGGGAATTCCTTTGAAAATTAAAATGTACTTAACCCCTATGACACTGTAATATCTTTCCTGGATATTTATCCAGAAGATATGAAAACATAAGCCTGCATGAAGACTAGTACACAGACCTCGTGGACATTTCATCATAAATTACCCAAACTGAAAACAATTCCAGAGTGTATCAACATGTGAATGGCTAAACAAATTGCACTGTGTCCATAAATTGGAACACTACTCAACAATAATAAATGATCACACTACAGGAAAATGCAACAAAGCAAAACCAAGGATTCCCAGAAACATTATGTTAAAGGATAACAAAAGAATACGTACCCTGGGAGTCCATGTATGTGAGATTCTGCAATAAGTAAAACTAATCAACAATGATAGAAAGCAGATTAGAGATTGCCTGGGACCTGGGGAATTGGGGTAGGTAGGTTGGAGACTAATTGCCAAGTGACATGAGAAAACTTTCTGAAGTGTGGAAATATTCTGTACCTTGATGGCAGTGGTGGGTACAGGTCGATTACCACACCCTTCAAATAGGTACCTTTTGTTGTGACATAAAATATATCCTAGGAGAGCTAAATTTGACAGAAGATATTTATGTCAATCTTAGTTCTCCCTGTTTTATAAGCAAAGGTTGAAGAATTCCTTACAGATTTAGATATTTGGAAGGCTTCTTTAAAGAAAGTCTATAATTGTAGAATGAGGGAAGGTGTTTTGTCTTATAAGTCGTGATATCAGAGGACCCAGAGGAAACTATTTATGTAACCTGACATGTTCCCTAGAAATTGTGAGATAAAAGGGCTGGTTACCTTATGGCTAAAATATCTGACTGAGAGAGTGGATGACTACAGCATCCTGCCAAGTTGCAGAATAAGGAGGCAAAGATGTTTTGGGAAAGGCCTCTAGTTCCAGAGTTTGATAGTTAAGGATGGATTCATTCTCTCTCTCTCTCTCTCTGTTTTCTTTTCTTTTTTCTTCCTGAAGGTCAGATGTAGGACTCTCAAAAGAGATCAAGACTTGGGCTATTATAAAGTAACTCTGCCCATCAGAACCTGCTGGAGGAGTAGGCTTCAGGAAATCAGTGGCTAGGGTGGGCTTCAATATTATGCAGCCATCTAATGCAGGTCATGGTAAATGGAGGATCCCAAGAACTATAACATCTCCTAGGGGCCCACAAAAGTGTCTGACAGGAGAGTCCGGGTTTGCTTTTGGAGGCTAACTTCAGAAGACCCTAGATCATAAATGTATTGCACGAGTAAGAGGCAGATAGATGCTCCTTGTCTCTTCTTCATCCACCTTGTCGCCATTAAAGTACCAAGAGTGGCACAGAATGGGAAGGAGAAAAATAATAAACAACAACCAACAACAAAAAGAATAGAGCTTGAAGTTTATGAGAATCAGATTCAGAGGAGCTATGATGATAGAAGTGAAAGTTGGATGATGTGGCCGTGAGCCAAGGAATGCAGGCAGCCTTTAGAATCTGGAAAAAAAAAAACAAGGAAACCCAGGCTCCTTTAGAGTCATCAGGAGGGAATGCAGTTCTGCTGACCCATTTTGGACTCCTGGCTTCCAGAACTGTGAGATTATACATTTGTATTGTTTTAAACAAAGATCATGATGATTTGTTATAATGCAATAGGAAACTGCCATAGGATACTGCCTAAATTTTCTGATGTTACAATTGTGTACAACACGAAACAGTTTTATTTGTAAAAATGGAAGGACTGTTTTACTATTTGAGCTTCAAATTCACGAAACAGAACACACATCGTGTTTATATCTTTAGCAAACAGAAACTTATCTGAAAGAATATACCCATTACATACCTTATTACATATATTTTCCCTGTTCTCCCTCTCCATATCAAATTCCTCTTCATCCCTTTCTCTACTATTAATTGTCAATCTTTCCTTTACATCTCCTTTACAATCTCTCCTTTACATATTAGAGTTATAATTTTTTTTTCATTTTGACTGGTGTGTCTCCTTCACTGGACCCTACAGTAAAAGAAATGATAATATCTTGAGGAGTTCAGAGATTATTTAGTGTTTTTGTTTTCTTTTGTCATGTTTTGTCTACTATGCTAGTCTTTAAGGCCCAGGGTAAAGCATATGGTAGATGCTCAATATGTATCCAAATGAATGAATTCTGCATCTCGTCATGCCAACTGATAACTTCAGAGGAACTGAGAAATTGATATTGATTATTGACTATTTTTTATTGGTGCATTATAGTGACACATAATAGTGGGATTATTTTGACATAAGTATACAAGCATGGAATCTAATGTGCTCAATTCAGTCCTCAATACTTCCTCTTTCTCTCTCTTTTCCCCCTCCCCTATTCCCATTCCTCTACTCTACTGGGACTTCTTTATTTATGCTTTTTAAAAAATTAGTGCATTATAGATATCCATAAAGGTGAAATTCCCTGTGCTATCTTCATATATGTACATAGAAGAGTTTGGTCAGTTTCATTCCACTATTCCTCTCTTTTTCTGTTACTACTCCCTCCCCTTCAATCTCTTGATCTCTCTTCTATTTTCATGGAACTCCTTCTGTTCCCCACACTGATTTTTAATATTTTTTTTCCTTATTTTGGTTTATCTTCTATATGTGAGAAGAAACATTGAACCCTTGACTTTCTGGGTCTGGCTTATTTCACTTACCATGATGTTCTCTAGTTCTATCCATTTACCAGCAAATGACATAATTTCATTATTCTTTATGGCTGAGTAAAACTCAGTTGTGTATATATACCACATTTTCTTTATTCATTCATCTGTTGATGGGCATCTGGACTGGTTCCATAACTTGGCTATTGTGAATTGCGCTGCTATAAACAATTGATGTGGCTGTATCCCTATAGTATGCTGCCTCTTTTAAACATCTGCTTGTGGTGCATGAGTCCTTGGATCCAGAAACTAGAAGCTAGATAAGGAAGCAGTGATCCAATCCAATGGAGCAATTGTGAATCTGATCAGTCGTGCTATCTAGCCACAATGTGGCAAGAATTCAGCCCAGTAACAGCATCTTGTATTTGAATGATTCTTAGTGTCAACAGAAGCCTATCAAAACTTATTTTTCTCTAGGATGCAACCCCTTTTAAAGGAGCAATAATTTGTTGCTTCTGTGCTGGGGTGACATGAAGTGTTTACCTCATCACTCTTTCTGGCTCAAAGCCAAAACATTCAACTATCAGCAAAGCTCTTTTATCCAAGAAATCTCAAGTAGAGAACTGGGTGCAGTAGCATATGCCTGCAATCCCACCAATTTAGGAGGTTGAAGGAGGAAAATTGCAAGTTTAAGGTGAGCCTCAGTAATTCAACAAGACCCTCAGCAACTAGCAAGACCCTGTATCAAAATAAAAAATAAAAAGGACTGGGGATAGCTCAGTATTAAAGCACCCCTGGATTCAATCCCTATTACTGAAAAAAGAAAAGAAAAGAAAGAAGGAAGGAAGGAAAAGAAAGAAAGAAAGAAAGAAAGAAAGGAAAAGAAAATAAAAATGGATGGATGGATGGATCTCAATTGGAGGACATTTTAAAGTCTAACTATGGAACTTCTGGTTTACCCTTGTACACATCAAAACTTAACTGAATTGTAGGATACACAGAAAGAAGCATGTCATTGAAGATCTGTTAGAAACCTTTGAGGGAAGGAATTTGAACCTAGAAATTGATGCAAACTGCTTGAACCAAAGGGCAGCTGATGATGTTTGTATTCTTATATCACCTGCACATCTTTTGTTTCCCACAAACCCAACAGTTTCCACTTGTCAATCTCTCTAAGGGCTTCTTCAGGCCTCTGGACCCCGTTTGGTACATGCACATATAAAAGCACATGCACATGAGTGTGTTCACACATAGCATGTGTGTGTGCATACACACACACCCATGAAAACACACACACACACAAGCCAGATGAGACAGGGAGCTAATATTTATCTGGAGCAACTCAACAATGACTGATGGCAATTGCTGAATAAAGCCCCAGGTTTCTCACACCTTGGTTTGGGATAGCTGAGTCATGGTCTAAAGTTCTCTCAATATTTCAATCTCCAGTTTTCCATAATAGAAATCTTCTTGATAAGTGCATCCACGTTGTATGCTTTCCTTCCCTGTCTTACTTTCATACTCCTCTATTGGTGCCTCCTGGGCTCACTGTCAGGAACTCTGAAGGGTCTGAGGCTTTACTCTTCTTAGAAGATGATAAGTTAGTTTAACACAATTTCATGGAGCTGGTAGAAGATAAACAAGACTCTTCGGTCGGTCTCCAAGGGCTTTATTAGATAACAACAATAACCAGAGCCTTGGTACTTTTTATAGTCCCCACAGCATGATACCAACAGGGTTAGGTGGCACCTGCACATTCAGACTGTGTTGAAAGAGATTTCAACTGCTTCAGGCATATGTCTCATGTTTGAAGAGATGTTACCAGACCTTTGCCCATTTGAACCATCAGACTCTTGCCCACTTAAAAGAGCCATTTAGGTAACCTTCTCTATAGCATATTTCTCCAAATATCTTGCTTTTTGATTTTTTAAAATAATGTTTCTTAATGTATAAAAATTCTAACAATTTTATGCCTAAATATATTACATACTGTATATAGGTTCTGGGGTTCTTGCCTTATTTAAAATTATCTCCACCATGAGCTTGTTACTACCTTGATTTTTTTCTAAAAATTGATTACTGATCTGTTTATATACCTGACTATGAATTCTTTGGGGATTTGTTTTTGTATATATTATACAAAAGAAGACCAACTAGTATTTTTCCAGGTGTATCATACTAGTTTTATCAATAGTGATTATTAAATATTGTCTTCCCGTGAATTGGAATACATCTCTATTATATGTTAAATGACTAGCGTAGTTTTCTGTTCTTTTACAGTTTCGTATTTATTCAATTTTATGTCAATAATAAGTTAATTTGATTATAGTAGATTTGTAGTATATCTGATAATTGATCTAAGTTTCTTACCACAGTGATTTTGAATTTTTCTTTATCTATTCCTGGGCTTTTGTTTTTCTGTATACATTTTAGGAATAATTTTTTATAATTAGTAATAATCAATTGGGATAATTATAGTCATATTATACTTATTTATTAATTATGGAAGTTAGATTTTTATGATATATTTTGTCAGTCAGAAATCTAAAATATATTTCTGATTTTTCAGAATCACCTGTTCCTTGATAATACTTTATGTTTTTAATCATTTATCCTGTGCCTTATTATTAAGATTTATTCTAGGTGTTTTGATTTGGCTGCTATCATGATGATGTATTTTCCTAAAATATCGTTTCTATATATATTTTGCTAATTGGTTTTTGCATATTTATTTCAGATCAACTAAACAAAATCTCTTATTAATTATAATCCATTATTTTTTAGATCTATTTTATCATTTTCAGCAAAAAGATAAAACTTTTTTTTTTTTTTGCAATGTATGCTTAGCTACTTAATATTCTCCTCATCTTAGACCTTTCAAGCCCATACTGAACATTAATGGGCATAAGTATATATCTGTCTAGTTTCTGATCTTAATATAAATAATTTTAGTGTATTGTCTTTTATTTCTATCTAAAATCGTTAATACAATATAAGTTTCTTCCTAGTTTACTTTTATTTTTCCTTTTTTTAAGATTGGCTAGCGATTTTATTAAATGTAATTTAACATATTTAATTTATCATATGATTTTCTCCTTTAATTTGTGGATTTCTTAATATTGAAGTTCTTGCATTCTTGTTAAAAAATCTATTTGGTCAGAGTATATTTTATATATTTTATATACTTATGGATTCTCTTTGCTGATGTTTTATTAGGATTTTTTGTATCAGGTAGAACCATAAACTGAAGCTGAACATGCTATTTTTCTAATTCAAATATCATCAACTCCATGTATTTTGATCTTAGACATGTATTCATAGATAAAATATCTCTATAATTTTCCCATTTTGTACTTGATGGACTAAAATTGTCATTCAGACTCTCTTTGTCTATAGTAAGTATTTTCAAAACTAATGTTTTACTCTATTTCATAGTTTTATTGTATTTTGAATAGATAATATATAGTACAGAGTATTCAAAATGTATCAAGTTTTAACTTAAAATGTACAACTTTCTTTCCTGAGACCAACAGCCATTAGCAGTTTCTTGTGTTTTTCCCCTGCCCGATATAAACATATAAAAGTAAAAGCCAGGGATGTTTGGAAGTTTAATTTTTCCATGTAACACCACTTCTTTCAGATAGAATGACTTTTCATTCTACTGTCCATATAATGTTTAAATACATGAATGTACCAAAATAGATTTCGCAAGCCCCCTATCGCTAAAAATTTGTGTTTCCAGACTCCTACTGTTTGTAACATATAGCATCTACAGGGTCCACATGGCATTTTGTACACGTGTGAAGAATATTTGAGGAATAAATTCCAAGAGGTGGAATGTATGTGTCAGAGTAAATGGGATTTTTACAATGTTGACTAGCTAGTTATTAACAGATCTTGGGTCAGGAATCAGGTACTCAGATTTTTTTCAAAGTACTATTTCAGACATGAAAAGTAGATTCTTCCTGATAAAATTAGAAGGTTGCCTGGGATAGAAATCAAGGCTAGAATTTCCCTGAGATTGATAAATTTCCCTCTTAAGGCAAACCTGAGTCTTCTTGGAGATGTATGAATGAAATGAGAAAAAAGATGGAAGCCCCTGTCTAGGGTCAGTAGGCAATCCTGGAAGGTTGTGGAAGGGGACAGGAGGTCCTGCGATCAACTGGTATTAAAAATTAGAACTTAGAAGCTTCATCAGGGGACTGACTTTTCTGTGCAGATAAGAGGGATCAGTTTTCAGAGTATTCAAATCAGAATCAAGGACTCCCAAGAACCATAGCCTGTTCTTGAGTGTTTTCCTAAAATCAGATCTAAAAAAAAAAAAAAAAAAGCAGAAGAGCATTCTACTATCAGTTTGTTTTATTTTTCTTATTTTTCTCTCTCTCATTCTCTCCTTTTCCTATATAGCTGTGGGTATATTTCAGTTCAAAATATGAATATTTAGTTGAAATATTTCTGGTAGAACCAGAAGCATCTGTTTCTCAATGGATTTTCTTTGGAAGCCCACTCTCTATACTTGTTACTCTTTAGAGTAAGCAGAGAGATTTCACTTCTGCTCAGTCACAGCTTCTGTTACTGGGTTGACACACTTTCTGCCAATTGCCTGAAAATGTTTTTCTTTTGCCTTATTCTTCCTCTTTGTTTTTCCTCTAGCAGTGCAGCAATAATCTTAATGTGCTACTGTGTTTTAATAGTCAATTTAGGCAGACTATTAAAATAAAATAACACACTATAAAACCACTACATTGATGAGTGCCCTCCAAATGGCAGATCCCATGGAGATGGTGTTTTGTTTTTTTGTTTTTTTAAGGGACAACAAAGCTTGATTAGAGTTAAGGGGGTGGCAGAGTATGCCATTATCTCAAAACATAGCTTCTACCTTTTATGCTAGTTTTTGTTTGCTGAGATACCCAGTTCAGGGTGGACACTGAATTAAACTCTACCAAATGAGACACGGTAACCCTATTATGGAGTGCAGTCCTCTGTATTCCAGCTCTGTCCTTCTAGAAAGAACTGGGTAAACAAGTCCACAGGGAATCTCTGAGTACTGTGTGCCTCTAAACAGAGACCCAGACTATAATGATGTTAATATGACCTAGGAGAAACGGCAGCATTCTTCTCTTGCTGGTTCTAATTAAGATCCCAACTAAGAATGAAACTAAAGCAAAATGGATCTAAATTACATTTTCTGCACCTCCAACCCATTTTTTTGGGTTCTACTTTTACCCAACTCTTGACCAAATCACGCTTTGACTTCAGGCTGCTTCCACAAATTTTAGACTTCTATTTCTCTTTTCAATGATTTTTCTTTCTAAAAAATTCTTTCACAGTTCATCATTATTGCCAGCTGACAATTTTCACATAAAAGAACTCCCTGAATGTAATGCTTAATCCACAAAATATGTCAAAGCGAGCCATATGGCAATATATTGCAGGAAATAGTTTAGGTCTTGGGAAGAGCAAGGGCTTTGGTTTCCTATAAATCACATCATATAAGTTGTTGTCTCCTCTTTGCACTTACAAAATCGACCCTGGGCTCCTGAAGTATTTATCTCAAAGAAGATTGAGTAATTAGGAACCGTTAGGAAAAAATCATTTTATACTCTCGACCTTATAATTTTTCTCTAAAATCCTGGTCCAAGTAATACCATGTCAAGTATTAATAGAAACCAACAGGGTTCTGGAAAGGACTAGACAAAGCTGGTCTTGTCGTGTCTGAAATTAACTGGAATATAGTCTGTTTTATTAAAAAGAATATTTTTCTGCACTTTAATATGCAGTCTCTCTATTCTAAATTTTATCGGAAAGCAAGACATTGTATTGAGTAAATCTATAAGCCGGACTGCAAAAGAGAACTTTTAATGGAGTTGATGTGTGTGGAACTAGGTTGATTTACGTAGAGTTATGTTTATTTGCGTTCCATGAGTAAGTGCTAGCTAAAAATCTTAAAATCAGTCCTAGCAGGGTAGAGCAGCTCTGAATGTGTTCAGAGTCCTTAAGAACATGCCCTTCTTTTAGAAGTGCAAATGTTTTGGCTTGCTATGCCTGCACTTTCCTGCCTGAGTCTATTTTCTCAACCCACTTCCTATGAATAGTTCTCAGTCTGCTGAAGTTCTTTTCAGAGCACAGAAAGTTCAGTACAAGGGGAAGAAAAACTAAAAATGTTAGTACTCAAGTTAGAGGAAGAAAGAGAATTGGAAAACAACCCAGTGGGTTTGACTAAATGGTCAACACCTTCAGAGCCTGTAATAGGATGCAGATGATTCCTATGCAGATAATTCCTTAAGGTGTTTTGTTGCTTCTTTAGCCATCCACAACTTAGAAGTAAGCTTCAATATTGAGGGACTTTCAATGCTGACATCCTAAGGGGAGTTATAAACCGAAGACACCTATATGGCCTTTCCTATACAGAATATGATCTCTGTTCTCACAAGAGTTCTAGCATTTAGCAGTTGCCAAATAGGATGCTTTTAAACTGTGTTTTATTTCCTTTAATTACAATAAGATGGAAACTCTGGGAAAACCAGGAGTGGAGGGAAGTCCAAGGCTTTGCCCTGGCTTTTATTTCCCATTAAATACAATGAGAAGCAATATCCAGATATTATTTTCTTTGCCTCCAGCACTTGGCTTTGGGGGTGGTTCCCCAATTCTCTAAGGGGTACTAAAGTCTAGGGCTGCTGGCACTTCCGTCTCAGTGATTAGGAACAGATATCATGGGACTATGCCCAGAACAGGCAATGGACATCCAAGAGTCATTAATTCCGGAAAACAGAGGGCCTGTTTCTAGCAGAAATCGTAGGTCCCACAGGGAAGTAGTATTAAAACTGCCTCTTCTATGTTTGAAATATTCTTCCCTAATTTTAAAAGAAAGCTCAAGCAGATAGGAGTCCTGTGCAAATAGATAATAAGCAGAATATTTGCCGATGATATACAACCTCCTTCAGGCTGCCAAAAATTTCCAGAAATGGCCCAATAACATGGCATAGCTCAAGTTGAAAATAAGGAAGAAATGTCTAAATCTGTGTGTTCCAATGAGAAGTAGACATCACCTGGAAGCCCCCCAAGTCTCAATCCCTATGTGATTTTTTTTTTCCCTCCTCATTCTAGAATGAAGAAATTTACAGAGAAAAAAAAAAGTTAAGTATAGATTGGAATTTGATTCACATTAATAATTAAGGAGAAATTCCATACAACAATAGTCTAACATATTAATAAAAGTAAAAAAATCTAAGTCTTACCTACAAGAAATGGTGAAAGTCAGTATGATTTTATAATTTTAAAGCAAGTACACTTTTTTCTCATATCTAAAACTTTATTAGAGGGACTGGGGATGTGGCTCAAGTGGTAGCGCGCTCGCCTGGCATGCGTGCGGCCCAGGTTCGATCCTCAGCACCACATACAAACAAAGATGTTGTGTCTGCCAAGAACTAAAATAAATAAATATTAAAATAAAATAAAACTTTATTAGAAAGAAAATACAGATCAATAAAGTGCTGATTTTGAGACTAAAGGAAATCAGTTCAAATGAACATAATTCTGGAGACCTGCTTACCCCCATAGGAGAACCTCAAAGCTATGCTGTATCAAGAAACTCCAGAATTAGTCCTCGTGTGGCAGATGTTTTCAAAATATTGTCTATAGATGTAGGAAGATATAGATTTAGTTGCTTTTAATGATATTTTATAAACAATTTCTAATTTCCATTTTTCTTCAGTAATAAATGTAGGTGCTCTCTATCCTTGGCATGATGGACCCAAATGTGCTTTACTACTTCCTTGAAGACAGGTACAGCTTAGCTATTGTGAATTGTGCTGCTATAAACATTGATGTGACTGTGTCCCTGTAGTGTACTGTTTTTAAGTCCTTTGGGTATAGACTGAGGAGAGGGATAGCTGGGTCAAATGGTGGTTCCAATCCCAATTTTCCAAGAAATCTCCATACTGCTTTCCATATTGGCTGCACCAATTTGCAGTCCCACCAGCAATGTATGAGTGTGCCTTTCTCCCCACATCCTCGCCAACACTTATTATTGTTTTCATAATAGCTGCCATTCTGACTGGAGTGAGATGAAATCTTAGAGGGGTTTTGATTTGCATTTCTGTAATTGCTAGAGATGATGAACATTTTTTCATATACTTGTTGATTGTATATCCTCTTCTGAGAAGTGTCTGTTCAGGTCCTTGGCCAATTTATTGATTGAGTTATTATTATTTTTTTTGTGTGTGTGCTTAGCTTCTTGAGTTCTTTATATACCCTAGAGATTAATGCTTTCTTTCCTTCTTTCTCTTTTCCTTTCATTTGTTCCTTCTTTTTTCTTTCTTCTCCCCACCCCCACCGGCTCTGTCTCTCTCCTTGGATTGAACCCAGGTGTGCTCTACCACTAAGCTACTTCTGCAGCCCTGTTTATTTATTTATTCATATTACCTTGAGACAGGGTCTCACTAAATTGCTGAGACTGGCCTGAAACTTATGATCCTTCTGCCTCAGTCTCTGAAATAGCTAGGATTACAGGCATGTGCCATTGCACTCAGCCAGATACTCCTTTTTGTGTGTGTGCTTTAAATTCTACTGATGCTCAATCTTTCCTTAAACAATCTAGTTTATTCCACTGAGTGAAGGCTCTCTATTTGACATGTTACAGACCTCGTTTAGACAATGTCTTGAGATACAGAATTTCAGCTCATAGTCATTGTGAAGGTCCATCCTTTTTTCTTTCTAAAAAATATGCTAAAAATACATGAAAAAAGATATTAATGTTTAAGGAAGCAATAAAATATTATTAAATATAATAACAACATATCCTTAGGAGTTTTTCCTCTTTGAACAGTGTTATGGTTTAGATGTGGTGTCCCCCAAAAGGTCTTATTTGAGACAATGGAAAAAGGTTTGAAGGAGAAATAATTGGGTTATTGCCTTAATCTGATTAGTCAATCAGTCCCTGCTGGGGTTAACTGAGTGGTAACTGGAGGCAGGTGGGGTGTGGCCGGAGGAAGTGGTTTACTGGGGGCGTGGCTATGGGGTATATATTTTGTATCTTGAGAGTAGAATCTCTCTCTGCTTCCTAGTCACAAAGTCAGCTGCTTCCCTCTGCCAGACCATGATGTTCTGCCTCACCTTGAGCCTGGAGGAATGGAGCCAGCCTTCTATGTCTAAGACCTCTGAAACTGTAAGTCCTCAAATAAACCTTTCCTCCTCTACAGTTGTTCTGGTCAGGCATTTTAGTTACAGCAGCCAAAAAGCTGACTAATACAAACAGCAAGTCCCCTTTCCCTCCTTGCTCCAGCTTTTCTACCTTTGGAAACTTATTTACGTAGACTCATACATTACTGTCCTCAGTTCCTGGCTGATGTCACTTAGTCCAGTGTCCTCAAGTTTCATCCTCATTGTGACGTATGGCAGAATTTCCTTCTTTTGAATAGTTGAACAATATTCCACTACTGTCTTACTTTTATATTACATTTTCTTCAACTGTTCATCTGTTGATGTATATTTAAGTTTTTCCATTCTTGGCTCTTGTGAATGATGTGACGGTGACTATCTTTAGAGATCATGATTTTAATTCTTTTGGATAAATAACTGAAGTGGGATTGCTTGATCATTGGATAGTTCTGCTTTTAATTTGGGGGTGACCTCTGTCCTGTTTTCCATAGCATCATTTTACTTCCCGGTGGATAGCACACAAAGGTTCCAATTTGGTCACATTTTTTTCAAAACCTGTTATTTTTTTTTACTTTGTTCTGTGACATTGTTTTTACCATGACTATTTTAGCAGGCGTGAGATGATACAGTGGTTTTGACTTGCTGTTCCTGATGTTTGCTGATATTGAGCACTGTTGCTTTACCTCTTGGCCATTCATATGCCTTCCAAAGGAGAAATTCTCCAATCAGAAATGTATCTTCATGCAACTTTCCCTTTTCTGACCCTTAGGCCAAAAAACAAAACAAAACAAACAAAAAAACCCACAAACAAATACTTTCCTGGAAAAATTTCTGGACCATTTTATTTGATAGTTATCTTCAAGGAGCCTTTAGAACTTCTAAGAGGCTTAGGTATCCCATGGCAAGAGAAATATTTCCATGCTTTTGGATGGGTGATTCTTTTTTTTTTGGTGAAAGCCTTCTCAATGAGAGAGAATAAAAATGTCTTTTCCTCCAAATGAATTTCCTGATTAACATAACAGTCATTGTTCAAGCATGAAACAAAATTCACCCCATGTATTTCAAATGAGAAACATGAATGAAAGAACTACTTATGAAAGTCTGGAAAGAGGGTTAAAAAAAATAATAAAATGGAATAAAGCAATATCAGGCCTAGCAGTGGAAAGCTATGATCACATGTAGGGCTGAAGGATCGAGGGCAGAGAGTCCACCAGAGTAAGAGCCGGGTCCATGGAGGAAGGACCTCGAGGGCCACAGCCATGAAGGCATCAGCTGGGCCAGGGATACTTCATCATAGCCGGGAGGGAATACAGCAGAAACACCCAAACTCTACCTCCTCCTGCCTTCTGATCTCCTGCCCTGCCTCTCATTGGTGTAATCCAACTGAGGCCCACCACAGGGTCTACTTGTTGTATCATCCTGGTGGACAAAGCAAGGCAAAGAGAATAGAAAAATGGACCTAACTTAGGCAAGAGGGACAACTTGAATATCACCAGCACACCTAGCTAACTCAAAAACAAAACAAATAAACTGACAAAAAACAGTAGCAGGATACTCTGGCATGATTCTTTCCCTCTCAGGTATAAAAATATTTTCATTTGTTTTTAAAATTCAATCAATTTATGTCAACAAAATCCATCAGTTATATATTTGGTGAGATGCAGGGCTTGATACCAAGAATCACCAGGCACTGCTTCTCTTGTTAGAGAGCCTGTCGTCAGTGGACATAGGAAAAGGATGTGTAATTTTTCTAACCAACTATTTTAGGTTTCTTAAAATGAATTCACCCTCTTATGAAAGTTCAAACAAGATGAAAAAAATCACATTAGATTGATGGGGTGGCAGATGATTTTAATGGATAGGTAGGAGTTTCAAAAGGCATTTATCTAAGGGCAAAATTCTGAGGAGGAGGACTTGGAATAACAGGAAGGGCATGCCCAGCAAAGGTTAGAGCAAGGTAGAAGGAGGTGATTCATGTTTGGGAAATGGAGGACAGCCTCTAGTGTTAAGAGAAAGAAGATTAAGAGATAAGCCCAGGAGGCAAACTTTGATTCAATCATGGAAAGTAGAAAAAAAAAAAAACAAGACAATGGTTCAGGAAAGAAATAACTGTAGTCAAAATGAGTGAAATCTGTTTTTATTTGAGTCTTGAGTTATCTATGCCACACTACAGAAGAAACCATGCAGATCACAAGCTATACCATTTCCAGGGAATAAGAGTCATGGGAGGAAATAGGGAAGGCAGACTTTTTTTTTTTTTTTTTAAATAGAAACATTTCCTAATCAGCCTTCCAAATGCAATAAATACCTTGAAAAATATCTTTTGGAATGTTCAAAACCAAACATACCTGGCCCTGTGTAAGGGAGCAAAGCAGATTCTTTCTTTAATAATTGAAGAGATAATCTTCAGGATTCCTTCCAACTTTTAAGTTTCTATGTCACAGAATAATGTATGAATTATGGTAGGAAAAATTAGTTTCTAAACATTTTGAAGCCCTATGAAGGGATAATAAATGAAAGAAGCAAAAGCTTCTTCCTTCCTTCATTTCTTCTTTTGTTCTTTTCTTTCTTTCCCCCACTCCAACTCCTTACCTCTCTCTCTCAAGATTTAGGACTGAGTGCAAAACAGAAGACCTAGACACCCAAGAAAAGGTGTCTAGGTCTAATGCCCAGACCAGGACAACCTGTCCAAGAATCTTTTTTTCTTTACTCATTAAGTTTGGTGAGGTTGGAGCAGATGAAATCTGTGAGCCTCTTCTTCCTCCTCAGGACATGTGCAATGTGTTTTCACATTCTTAGAGGGTTTGGGGAGTGGGAGAGATTTTTAAAAAATGATGCATACAAATTTCCTGCTCTGTGGTTATTTAATAAATGTTTATTTCTACATGTTACTATCAAAAGATCTTTTCGACACAAACTTTCTATTTTAAATAATATAGCAAAATTTAACCTTTATGAAAAATGTATGCTGTGTCATTTCCTTTAAATATAGGTGTTACAGGGAAGAAAATGTTAAGAGAAAATGATATGTAATAGAAACTTGAGACTATTTGGAGTAAAAAATATTTTCAATAGCTTGAAGGCATCCAAAATAACAGCTGCTCCAATCTATCACATGGGCATAGTGTCTCAATGATGAAAAACTTACTTAGCTTCCTCACCTGGTTTAGGGCTGAAATCTGCCAATTGAAGAAGGTAATTAAGACTTCTAATGTTTACTAAGAACAAAGATGATGCTCCTAACATTTCAACCAGTGATGATATGTTTATTTTTTAAAAGTCTGAAGAAAAACAATTTTTATTTTAATGAGTGGATTTTCAAAACTCAGAAAAATATAGCCGAGCTAATGCAAAAGTACAGGAAACTGACTTTTATTTTTAAATTTTTCCCCAAATAACATAAAAAAATTCCTCTATCAAGCAACCAAACAAATAAGCAAATAAAAAAGAAGAAAACTGCAGAAAGCAAAATTCAAGTTTTTCCAATGTGCAAAGTCTGTGCTTTTATTGGCATGTTGTTTCTGGATTTAATGAAAAAGTTTTCTTTTGTTCTTATTTTTTTAAATTT
Source organism: Marmota flaviventris (assembly GCF_047511675.1). NCBI lineage: Eukaryota > Metazoa > Chordata > Mammalia > Rodentia > Sciuridae > Marmota > Marmota flaviventris. Next base: position 189,840,354 of record NC_092498.1, read on the forward strand.
TTGGTTTTTTTAGTTATTCATGACAGTCGAGTGTAATTTGACTTATTTATATAAACATGAAGTACATCTTATTCTAATTAGGATCCCAGTCTTGTTGTTGTACATGCTATAAAGATTCACTGCAGTGTATTCGTATATCTACATATGACAGTTATGTCAGAATATTCCACTGACTTGCTATTCCTTTCCCCTCTCTTGTCCCTTCATTCTACTTTGTCTAATCTGCTAACTTCTATTTTTCCCTTTGTCCCCTGGTTTTGTGGTATCATCCACATATCAGAACATTCAACCTTTGGATTTTTGGAATTGGTTTATTTCGATTGGCTTATTTATACTCCCCAGATCGATCCATATTGTGGCAAATATCAAAAAGTCATTCCTTTTTAAGGCTGAGAAATATTCTATCATGTATATATGCCACTTCTTCTTTATCCTTTTATCTGTTGAAGGGCATGCATAGGGGTTGGTTCCATAGCTTAGCTATTGAGAATTGAGCTGCTATAAAGATTGATGTGGCTGTGTCAATGTGATCTGCTTTAAGCCCATTGTGTATAAACTGAGTGAGATAGCTGGGTCAAATGGTGGTTCCATTCCAAGTTTTCTTTTATCTTTCCTTGTGTGTGTGTGTGGGGGGGGGTGGGGTGGTGCTGGGTATTGAACCTAGGGCCTTGTGCATGTGAGGCAAGCAGTCTACCAACCAAGCTATATCTCCAGCCCCCATTCCAAGTTTTCCGAGGAATATCCATACCACTTTCCAGAGTGGTTGCACCAGTTTGCAGTCCCACCACCAATGTATGAGTGTACCCTTTTCCCCACATCCTGACCAACATTTGTTGTTAGTTGGATAATTGCTATTATGACTGGAGTGAGATAAAAATCTCAGTGTAGTTTCAATTTGCATTTCTCTAATTGCTAGTGATGTTGAACATTTTTTCATGTATTTGTTGACCAATTGTATTTATTCTGTGGAGTGTCTGTTCAGTTCCTTTACCCATTTATTGGTTAGTAAATTTTTTTGAGTTCTACGTATACATGAGAGATTAATGCTATATTTGAGGTGCAGGTGGTAAAGATTTTCTCCCATTCTGTAGTGTCTCTCTTTATGATCTTGATTGTTTCCTTTGCAGTAAAGAAGCTTGTGAGTTTGATAACAATTTGTTTATTGATTTTTTATTTTACTTCTTATGCTGTAGGAGTTGAGGAATTCAGTTCCTAAGCTAACAAGATGGAGATTTAGGCCTACCTGTTCTAGTAGGTGCAAGGTCTCTGATTTAACACCTAGGTCTTGACCCATTTTGAGTTAATTTTTGTCCAGGGTGAGAGGGGTTTATTTTCATTTTGCTAATAATTGCCAGTTTTCTTAGCACCATTATTTTTGAAGAGACTATCTTTTCTCCAATGTATGTTTGTCTAGTATAAAATAACTGTATTTGTGTGGGTTTGTCTCTGGGTCTTCTCTTCTGTACCATTAGTCTTCAGGTTTGTGTTGGTGCTAATAACATGTCATTTCTGTTACTATTGCTCTGGAGTATAACTTAAGGTCAGGTATTGTGATGCCTCCTGTGTTATTTTTCTTGCTAAGAATTGCTTTGGCTATTCTGGGCCTCTTATTTTTCCAAATGAATGTCATGATTACTTTTTCTGTATCTATAAAGAATATCACTGGAATTTTAATTGCATTAAGTCTGCATAGTGCTTTTGGTAGTATGGCCATTTCGACAATATTAATTCTGCCTATCCAGGAACATGGGAGATCTTTCTATCTTCTAAGGTCTTCTTCAATTTCTTTCTATAGTGCTCTGTAGTTTTAAATCGTAGTAGTCTCTTTTATTAGATTGATTCCCAAGTACATTTTTGAGGCTGTTGTCAATGGGATAGTTTTCTTAATACTTCTTTTGGCTAATTGATCATTGGTGTACTCAATTGATTTATGGATATTAATTTTATATCCTTCTATTTTCCGAATTTGTTTATGTGTTTTAATAGTTTTCTGATGGAGTTTTTTTGGGTCTTCTAAATATGGAATCATGTCATCAGCAAATAGGAATAGTTTGAGCTCTTCTTTTCCTATTTAGATCCCTTTAATTTCTTTCTTTTTGCCTAATTGCTATGGCTAGAGTTTCAAGGACTGGGTTGAATAAAAGTAATGAAAGAGGGCATCCCTGTCTCATTCCAGTTGTTCGAGGGAATGATTTCAGTTTTTCTCCATTTAGAATGATATTACCCTTGGTTTTAATGTATATAGCTTTTAAAATGTTGAGGTATATTCCTGCTATTCCTAGTTTTTCTGGTGTTTTGAACATGAATCGATGCGGTATATTGTCAAATGCTTTTTCTGCATCTATTGAGTTAATCATGTGATTCTATGTAAGTCTATTGATGTGATTAATTACATTATTAATTTTTGTATGTTAAAACAACCTTGAATCCCTGGGATGAAATGCACTTGATCATGGTGTACTACCTTTTTAATGTGTTTTTGTTTACAATTTTCCAGGATTTTACTAAGAAATTTTGCATCAGGGATATTGACCTGAAATTTTCTTTCCTTGATGTATCTTTGATTTTGGCATCAGGGTGACACTAGCTTCATAGAATGAGTTTGGAAGGGTTCCCTCCTTTTCTATTTTATGGAATAGTTTGAGGAGGATTGGTGCTCATTCTTCTTTGAAGGTCTGGTGGAACTTGGCTGAGAATCTGTTCAGTCCTGGGCTTTTCTTTGTTGGTAGGCCTTTGATGGCATCTTCAATTTGATTGCTTGAAATTGATTTAAGTTTTCTATGTCCTCCTGATTCAATTTTGGTAGGTCATATTTTTCTAGACATTTGTCAATGTCTTCAAGATTTTCTGTTTTATTGGAGTATAAGTTTTCAAAATAGTTTTTGATTATTCTCTCTATTTCAGTACAATACTTCATTTTTCATCACAAATTTTGAAAATTTGAGTTTTTTCTTTTCTCTCAGCATGATTAATGGTTTGTCAATTTTATTGACTTTTTCAAGGAACCAACTTTTTGTTTAGTTGATTTTTTTTGAAATATTTTTTGTTTAAATTTTATTGATTTAGGCTCTGATTTTAATTATTTCTTGTCCTTTACTTCTTTTAGTATTGAATTATTTTTCTTTTTCCAGGGCCTTGAGATGTAATACTAGATTATTTATTTTGGTGACTTTCTATTTTTTTTTTAATAAATGAGCTCAGTGCTATGAACTTTCCTCTTGGAACTACCATCATAGTGTACCAGAGATTTTTGTTTTGTCACTATTCTCATTTATCTCTTAGTATTTTTTTTTCAAATTTCATCCCTGATTTCTTCTGCTATGCATTGATCATTCAGTTTTTAGTTTTCAGGTATTGGAGTAGCCTCTATTTTTATGATATTATTGATTTCTAATTTTTTTCACTATGATCTGATAGAATGCAAGATATTACATCTATTTTTTAAACATTTGTTTGTTTTTGTTAAGTGTTATTTTGTGAGCTAAGATATGGTCTATTTTAGAACATTATTCCTGTGCTGCTGAGGAGCAGGTGTATTCAGTAATTGATGACTGAAATAGTCTCTATATGTCTATTAAGTCCAAATTATTAATTGTATTTCTTAGTTCTATACCTTTTTTTTTTTTTTAAGTTTTTGTTTGGACAATCTATCCGGTAATGAAAGAGACATGTTAAAGTCACCCAGTATTATTGTGTTGTGATTTATCTTGTTCTTGAAATTGAGAAAGATTTGTTTGATATACATAGGTATTCCATTTTGGGGAACATAAATATTTATGATTGTTATATCTTGTTGAAGTATCATTCCCTTAAATAAAGTGCAGCTTCCCCACTGGATCAGCTTGACAAGGTCCCCACTCATATCCTAATGAGAATTTTTGTTGTTTTGATCATGCTAAAATAGCCAGTTAAAAGAAAATAATCCATTTGTTATTGCTGTATTTTTAAAAAAAAATCACTCCAGAGTATGTTTTTAAATAACAAAAATTTATTCTGATCATGAATCCTTAATGCCAATGGGGCTTTGTGGGAATGACATATTATGTCTATTCTTTTTTGCATTTATGGGGATGGCTTGAGTGGGGGCTGGACAACTCCCACTCAAATTGGCTCACGCAACAGCGCCATGGACTGAGAAGTATGGTTCCTCTTGGCTGTGGACTGAAAAATATGGTTCCTCTTTATGTGAGCCCTGCATGGGCTGCTTGAGCTTCCTTATAACACAAGGACAGGGGTTCCAACAGAAAACCTTCCCCCTGAGCCGGGAGGAAGTGCATATGTTTTTAAGTTAACCTTAGAAGTCACATAATTTATGGTCAAGGGCATCACATTCATGGAAGCTTATGGCGAAGGGGACACAGACTCCACACAAGATAAGAAGAAAACAAAGGTCTCATTGTGAAAACTGTGTGGGAAAGAAGATATTGGCATGGCTGCAAGAAAATATTGGAGTCTGATTTACAAGCCTTTCCTCTGTGTTTATTTTATTTGCCCAAGTAAAGGTGTGAGCCATTGCATTTTTATAATTCTTACACTAGCATTTCATCAGTTGCTTGCCTTGGGATGAAATATTTCCATTTATTTAATAATGTATGTGGTTCTGCCTGTATATAACATCTTGCTAAATATAAATGCTATCTTTGTGCACTTGTTTTATTTCTCTTTTTTATATGTTCTTTTTCTTTTCCTTATCTTCCTTTGTTTTTACCTCTTTTTTTGCTCAAAGATCAAATAGATTTACCAACCATCAAGTTTCTAGATAAGTGGAGAAGGAAGTTCCTTAAGTAAGATATATGTATGTGTGTGTGTGTGTGTGTGTGTGTACATAAATATATATACACATATATATATACACACATATGTATATATATATACACACACATATATGTATATATATGTATATACACATATATATGTGTATATATATCTTGAGATACGTGTGTATGTGTGCATGTGTGTGTGTGTGTGTGGAGAGAGAGAGAAAGAGAGATTAATTTAAAATTTTATAAATTTTTGAATTATTTTAATGGAGACCATTTTACTCGTTTTGCCCTCCATAACTTTCTGAGCCTCTTTTCTCATGTATAAAATGAGATACATTTCTGATATTGAGCAAAATATTCAGACACACACACACAATTATTTACATGCCATTTATTATAGCACTGTAGTATGAGAGTACAAATCTTTCAATCCTCTCTATACCAAAGGACATGTACCAGAGCAGGGTGGCATTCTTTTGGACATAACAAGGTGGCTCTGATGACCCCACAGTGCTCTCCATATCAGCCTAGGAAGGGAGTAGGGAACATTAGGTCAATGTGCAACAAGGAAGGTGACCCTGCTTGAAATGAGGAGCCTGTAGAGTGCTGTATATGATGTATACAGCACTGCTGTATATGATGAACCTGCTTCTTGTGAAGTTTATGAAGGCAGGTAGGGAACAGGGATTCAAGGTTCTACCAAATTGGTAAGATTGCTATGATGATTAAAGTAAAATGCTTAACCAAGTGCCTAGCACATGATAAACTCTCAATGTTAATTCTTTGTAATGCTTTAGATATTGGGCATCCAAAAAAAAGCTCATGTGTGAGAAAATGCAAGAAAGTTCAGAGTGAAATGATTGGGTTAAGAGAGCCTTAACCTGATCAGTGCATTGATCCCTAGACAGGGATTAAGAGGGTTGTAACTGTAGGCAGGTAGGGTGTGGCTGGAGCAGGTAGGTCCCTGGGGGCATGCCTTTGGGGTTTATATTTTGTCCTAGTTTAGTAGATCAATCCTCCACCCCTTCCTGGTTTTATGCTTCAAGATTCTTTCCTTTGCCACACTCTTCCCCCATGATGTTCTGACTCACCTCAGGCCACAAAGAATTGAGTGTGCCATTTATTGACTAAAACATCTGAGACTGTGAGCCCATAAATAAACTTTCTACCGCTAAAATTGTTCTTTTCTGTTTTTTTGATCACAGAGCAAAAAGCTGGCTAAAACACTATTATTATATTATTATTGAGTTCTATCTAGTCTCTTAGCTCTTCTTCATGTATGAATTAAAGCTATTCATAGACGAAATATACTTTATAAGCAGACGTTATAGAATATTATAGTTGTTGGTGTTGTATTATGTAATGATTGTTAACAAACAATAGCCTGTTCTCATGGATCTGTGGGTCGTCTAGGGATCAGTTGAGGGTGGGAAGACCTGGCCTGGGCTTGACTGGACCTGGCTTAGCTTATACTAGGTCTTTTAACCATCTTTCCAGGATCAGTAGGAAGACTTGGCATGTTCTTCACAAAGTGATAGCAGAGAAAACAGAACAAGAAGAACCATTCAAGAATTCTTGACACCTAGGTTTAAAACCGGCAAAGGGTACTTCCACATTATCATATAGTTACTCTGCTACTTGTCCATGTTTGAAACCCAGAGGGGGGAAATGCACTTTACTTCTTTTGTGGGAAGAACTAGAAAGTCACAAAGAGAAATACTAGATATCCTCTATTTATTCTCCACCTCTGACCGTCCACTGAGATTGTCCTTCCAATATTTTACTGCCTCAGTCTAAGCTTTAATTTCTGGTCATTGATCCTCACTGTCCTGTGCTGCCACTGGGGATTTATTAAAATTTAGATCTGGTTATATCACCATGAGAGCGTGCCTTAACGAGGGATTTGAGGATGCTAGCCAACCTCTGGAGCACTTCAAATCAGATCCTGTGTCTGGGCCCATATGGACATGGTCAGCTGTGCCAGCTGCCACACCCTGGAGTGGGTCCCATGTCATTGCACATACTCGTAGCTCGGTCACAGTGACATGAGCTGGACGATCATTACACATAATCCTTAGTAGCATCCTTCACACTTGCTTTACTCAGTTTCATTCTTTCATCAGTCACTGGCCCCTTCTATCATCCCAGGACTCAGTGTGGTCTTCACTCCCTGGAGAAATTGCTTTCTCGATTCCTCGAGATGTGATTAAGCATTTTGCAGATCACTCTTGGTCTCAGCATTGTTTCCCATACTGTATTGTAGTTGTTTTCTAATTTTCTATTTTACTCATGAACTGCACTCCTGGAAGGCTCATTGTGTCTTTTGTTTGTGTTCCTGGGACTTATTACAAAGCAGTCACACAATAATGGTTGTTGAATGGATTATTTTTTCATCCATAAAATAATCTCTTTCCACAGGGTAATATATTGAAAGATGTTCACATCCTCAGTACTAATTGTGTCTTGTATCCATGGGTTTTATTATTATCATTGTTGTTATTGTTATCCTTTGTGACAGATTTTATTTTCTGCAAATTTAGATAACACATTTCACAGTGTTATACTTTTTCAAGTATAAAACTGAATGGCACAAACAGTTGCTATTTATATGGAGAAGACAGAAATAAGATATCAAATACTATAAAATATAACTCTTTCAAAATTTTGCTGAAGAATGTATCCACAAATAGGACAACCCAAGTATTCCATTTTCATTTTATAGTTGTACATTTTAAAGTCCATGGTTTATAAATATAGACCTCTTGTTTCTATTCTGAATTAAGTATTTACTATTTTCCCCTTTGTAATGTTTATTTTATTCTTGCTCTTATGTTTATTTTCTTTTAGCCTCCATAGTATTTTGCTAAATGTTGACTTTGTGCAACATTTATTCACATTATAATAAAATTAATATTTTCCCTTTAAAAATATTTCTGCAATATTTCTGATCCTAGCTTACTGTTAAATGTTTTCAACTCCACCAAGAAGAGGTCTATATTCCTTTCACTTGAAATCAGATGGGTCTTTTTTGACTACATCAAAAAGTAGAATGAGGCAGAGGTATTAATGTGTAACTCTGAGGCTAGGTTATAAAATGTGATATAGCTTCCATCTGGGTCATTCTTTTGGGATGGGGCTTAGAATACATCCACTGTACTCTGAGGAAGCCCAGACAGCATCGGCCGACCATTTTATAGGAGAACTGAAACTCCATCCCTCAGCTCTGGGGAGCTTCCAGCTCTCACCAGCATCATTTGTCAACTACATTAGGAATGAATTCCACATGTTCTAGTCAAGGGGCCTAGCTCACCTCATATGCAATGGGAATGCACCTTCTGCACCCAAATCACACTACAGATTGGTGAGCAAAATCTATGAGAAAAATAAATGATTTTTACTAAGTCATTAAATTTTAAGGTGATTTGTACAGCAATATCCAATCAAAAATTGTTATGAATATAATCAATCTTTAAAAATATCTGGTCAGTATGGGAAAACAATAAAAAAAAATGCACGAGTACTAAAAGTTTGAGAAAGATTACTGTCCAGATAATATCTTCCAAGGACCATGCTGGGCAAACATATTTTTTTTGTTGTTATTTAAATGACCATGGAAAAATACTTTTTTTCTTATAAACTTGAAGAGTTTATACATTCCAAATGCAAAAATTTTGAAGACATATATTGGATTATCTGGATTGTACCTATAGCCACACATGGCCCAAGAGACGAAATTAAAAATGTAAAACTCACTGGTCTCAGAGGTAGCCTAAGTTATTAAAATGATAAATCTTTGATCATTTCAAAATATCCATCTGATATTTGCCTCTACCTTTGGTGAATCTTTTAGTTGGGAGTAAGCAAATTATAGTTTTCAGGACAAATCTAGTCCACAGCCTGTTTGTGAATCCTGCTGTGTTAGAACTCAGCCACACCCATTCATTTAGTTACTGTCTATTTTCATATTAAATTAACAATGTGGGGTGGTTGTTACAGACTGTATCGCCTGCAAAACTGAACATGTTTACTGTCTGGTTCAGGTCAACATTTGCTGAGCCTGTCTTAAGTTAATCATTTGGGGACTTCTCAAGAGGCCTGTCAATTAGACTGGCCTTAGAAGAGCTATTTTCATCACACCTAAAATCTGTGCCTCATGGAAATGCACAGTTCTGAGAAGTTCCATCCCTGAGTGACTTCTTGTTGCTAGACCTGAGGGATGGAGTCGGGAGGTCAGGAGAAGGCAGGGAAGGCTGGATGGACACACAAGCCTGAGTGGCAGTTCTGATTTCATGGTCAAGTTAGGAAGGAATGACATGTCTCAGTATGTTAATCAGAAATTTATTACAAGTGCAGAAATCCCTTTTAAATAACAAGAATGGTGTACCCAACCTTAAGTGGAGCTGAAACCAGAGGTTCAGGTAATTTAATAATTGCTATTTCTCTTCTTTATTCCTTTATCTGATTTTTCTCTTAGATGGCTTTATTCTTTTTTTTTTTTTTTCTTGGTACTAGAGATTGAACTCAGGGACACTCAACCACTGAGACACATCCCCAGCGCCCCCTTTTTAAAATTATTTATATTTTATTTGTAAGTAGATACAATATCTTTATTTTAATGTGGTGCTGAGGATCGAACCCAGTGCCTCACGCATGCTAAGTGAGCACTCAACCACTGAGCCACATCCTCAGCCCTCTTTAATATTTTAATTAGGGACAGGGTCTCACTGAGTTGCTTAGCCCCTTGCTTTTGCTGAGGCTGGCTTTGAACTCTTGATCCTCCTGCCTCAGCCTCTCAAACTGGGATTACAAGCATGGGCCATTGTGCCCAGCTGGCTTTATTCTTAAAATCTCTCCAAATAATTCTAAACTTACATTGTCCTTACTTTTAAAATGTAGTGAGAAACAATAATGCCCTTCTCCAAAACTTCACCTAAGACCCTGGAATCTGAGTCTCTTTCTTATGAGTAGTCACTCCGCAGTCCCACTGAGCTGTCACTCTGGCCAGAATAGTGAGGTCTTTTGATAGTCTAGGTCTTGGTGACCTCTAGCTTTGAAATTTAATCCCATGGGTTAAGAATGAACGAGGAGCCCTTCGCCAAGGAAATACTGGATAAATATTTTCTTTTTTCATATGTTCATCACATCTGCCTATTGGTACCAGTTTAGGTTTTCCAGATAAATGCTGAGTGCCTAATTAAAATTGAATTTCACAGCAGCTTGGGAGGCTGAGCAGGAGGATTGCGAGTTCAAAGCCAGCCTCAGCAAAAGTGAGGCGCTAAGCAACTCAGAAAGGCCCTGTCCCTAGATAAAATACAAAATAGGGCTGAGGATATGGCTCAGTGGTTGAGTGCCCCTGAGTTCAATCCCCAGTATCCCACTCACCCAAAAAATTGAATTTCAGTTAAGTAATGAGTGGCAATACATTTTACTCTTAATGGATTTTAAATATTTCATGGGACATATTTATACTAAAAATTCTTCATTGTTTTTTAGAAATTCAAATTTAACTGAACATCCTCTATTTCTACTTGCTAAACGTGGCAACTCTATAAGTGATTCAGGTTTTTTTTTTTTTTAATTGATCCAACCTAATCTGAGGCAATTCAAGATAAAACTCACGAGATTATTTTGCAGATCTATCAAGGTAATAGTGGCAAAAGCATCTAGGAAATTATACAGTGTTATAAAAACACAAGAAATTGTTGTTTTCTGAGTTGGATTCCTTAAATTTTGTTTTAATCTTGATGAGACAGTCATGTACTACAGACAACACTCTTCTAATCTGGAAGAATTAGAAGAATCTTGTTCTTCCTGACAATTAATAGAACTAATAGGATAGAGCTTACATATGTATGATTTAAAATAATCACAACAGGGAAATAAAGCAACCAGCGTTTCTCAAAGGTACACATATCTTTTCTCATTCCCAGGGAGAATGAAATCCAGTGTCGACTATCTATAATTTATAGTGAATCTTCAACTCTATCTCAAAATTCCTGTAATTCTCATTTGGAGTTTTAAAAGACTGCTAATGTCCTTCCTGCCAGGTTTTAATTACTTTCTGTAGGGGAATCTTCTTTCTCTGGTCCCTGAAATTATTCAGAAGAGACATATACTCACTGCTGAACTGAAACACTTCTAGCCACAAAGACCGTTTTTCTTTCCTTGTACTTTTCCCCTCCAACTAGTAAGAATAAAGTCTGTTTTCTTCTGGGAGGTGGGGTGGGGGGAGGAAGGCAACCGTTCGACCACTTTCCTATCTTCACTGAGACCTAAGAGGATCTCTTCTTGTTAGTCTCTTATAAAAATGGGGGAAGAGTCATCTGCATTTGATAGCCAAGCTCAATTAAGTAAAACCTCAGGTCAGAATTTCCTGGAAGGCTGATAAAAAATGGTATCATTTACAACCTGATTCCATTAAAGAGGTGAAGTGATAGATTTTGGAAATAGAATAGCAAATTAAACTGAAAACACACTATTTGAACTCCACATTGCGTAGAGACATGATAAAAGTGCTGAATACGAATGGGATACCATCTTATGTGTTGGATATTTCATAAGTATCATCAGTAAGAGAAAATTAGAGAAGGAAAGGTGGGCATGGGACCTAGTCGTAAAGCTAGAATTTACTAAGCTTCCAGGCAGAGGGGGCACTAAGTACTAGGAATGATTGAAATTTCCTGATTGAGTAGGCAAGTGATTTACAACCCTGTTGGTCATTCTCCTTACTAAATGCTTCAGTGGCTACTTGAAAGTTTATTATAAGAACAGGAGATACACAGTTTTTGATGCACCTTGAAAACTGCCCAGCATGTGGCAGATCTGAGCTCTGGATTTTTTTGTTGTTGTTGTTCTCTATTGCTATGTACTTTGGATTCTTTCTCCCTATAGAGACTTTCTTCAAATGGTTGTCACTCATACCTAACAACTAAAAAAGTATTGTGTACGGGAACAGCTTTCACCACAAGGTAGTTACCTGTAGACCAGTTCTTGGATGAGAGATATCCAAAGTCAGTGTTTTAAGGTTTTGCTCAGATCCCTTTCTGTTTTTCCAGAAAAAAAAAATGCACCATTCTTGCCTGGAAAAGGATAGAAGCTGATGGATGCTTGGCAGCTAGTAACATGGGCTCAGGAATCTTACCTCTCATATTTTCAGTTTTATGATGTATATCCATCTTTCATTCTTCTATGACTCCCAAATTCAGAGCATATCTAGTCTACCTGCTTCAGAGAATAAATGTGGGATTACCTTTGAAGGAGAGGGAGGGTAATAGCTCAACTGACTGAAATCAAGAAAGGACCTAAGGGTATGATTGATTTATATAAAATATTAATCGATGATTTGGCCCATTTTAGATTTCTGAATCTAAAATTCACCAGCTTGCCTTCACATATATCTGTAAATTCTGATACTCCTCCTATTAAGAAGTGAAGTCTAATTCTCTCCCCTTGAATGCGAACTGACATCACTGACAGGCTTCTAACAGATATAAGATGGAAAAAGTGACACTCCATGATTTCAGAGCCTAGGTTATGAAAGGTGTCTATAGCTCTAAGTCTCTTTCTCTCTGAGAAATACACACTTGGAATACATGGCAATACTGCAAAAATCTGGCGACATGGAACCTGCCATATTCAAGAGAAGAAATGAGAGAGAGCGAGCGGGGCGGGGAAGCAGAGAATCAGCTATCTGGTCTTCATCTCCCTAGGTCTTCCCAGCTCAGTTGTCAGATACATAAGTGAAGAAGTCCTCAAGATGACTACAGTACCAGCCAGTATGTGATAACAGATGTAAGGGACCCTAAGTGACATCTTCCTTCCTGAGTCCAATCAATCTCCAGAGCCACAAGAGATAACACCAACAAGTAACTACTGCTGGTTCTTAACACTGAGTTTAGAGAGATCTCCAGTACACTTGGAATGCTGAACCCCACACTCAATTGGTGGAACGTCACAATGGAAACCCACTCTCTTAACAAGTGCTTGGCTCTGCCTGCCCCCACCAACTTTGCAACCTTAAAGAAGACACTAAAAAATTCTTCAAATCACAGATTTTTCATTTGAAAAATAAAGATGATCCCCCATGAACAGATCTTTCATGTGGATTAAATGAGAAAAAAAATATGGGGAAACTACAAGCTCTATAAAAATCTACAAAAAGTTGTAAATTGCTGAAACTGTTTGATGAGAAGCTCTACCCCTGAGCAAGTTCACTGAGTAGTTTTCAAAAATGTAGCCAGTGCTATCTCTGTTCATTAGTTCAGGTTCTGAGGAAAGGAGAGAAAGTTCTGTTCATGTCATCAAATTAATATCCCTATGTTTTATTATACTTCAAATTTTTAATAGTTACATTAATATATAAAATCCCAAAGATTATATCAACTCCATACTTAGGAAAATGTCAATAATATCCTGGGGTCGAATGATAAACGGAATGTTGTTACCCTAACATTGGGATCCCAGTAAAGATTTGTGGTTGAGTTTTTCATGAAATGCCAGAATTTGTTACCATATTTTACATTTCTAATGAATATGTAACTTGCCATCAGAATGGTTTATTGTCTTTTACATTTAACTTAATATAATTCTTTGCAGTAGCAAAAAGAGGTTTACAGTGATTTCACACAACAAATTACATGGCTTGGTAGTTTTAATAACCAATAAGTAAGCATGACAATATAGTGGGGAAAGGAAATTTATTTATATATATATATATACATACACACATATATATATATATAAATAATGTATATATATGTGTATATGTATATATATATATGTGTGTGTGTGTGTGTGTGTGTGTGTGTATATATATATATATATATATATATATATATATATATATATATATAATTTTTTAAAATGTTATTTCTTATGTGGTGCTAAGGATCGAACCCAGTGCCTCACGCATGCCAGGAGAGCACGCTACTACTTGAGCCAGATCCCCAGGTACTTTCTTAATGCACAAAACTAGAAGTGATTTTTTTTAAAACCCAATTTAATTTTTGAAAATCCACCTCACCTTGCATGTTTTGGTGAAAAATTAATCACAGTGAATTTGTAGTTTCCCCCATTCAGGATTGCACCTGATTCCTGGGAAAGTGATATTCTTTTAGATAGTCTGTCATAGACCTTGTCCCTCACTTCTGGGAGATGATAATGCATCTAATATGGTGATTATAAAACTTTAGCAGATAAGGATTGCCTGGAGGATTTGTTAAAACATAGATTGTTGGGCATCTCTTCTAGAGTTTCTGTCTCAGTAGGTAGGCCTGGGACAAGGCCTAAAAATGTATCTGCCTAATATTTCCTAAGGATACTGATGATCTTGGACCACTCTTTGAAGATGACTGTTCTTAAGATGGGAAGGTTGGATCTGTCTGTTTGTGGAGAGCCTGGCCTAGCTTAGGGAAAGGTTTCACTGTGAGGTCCTTCATTGTTCTACATCAAACACTATGCAAATGAGACAGATAATTCCATCAGCAGAGGTGGGGCACATTTCAGGTTTTCAGCTTTAAAAGACCTTAAGTTATGCTTATTTTATCTTTTATTTAATAGGTAATTAGTTCCAGAAAATACCAAATACATTAGTAAAATGTGACCTGGATAGAGAGAAAAGCTTTGTTTTTCTTTTATCTAGCTCTCTATATTGTACAAAATGGATCATAAGGCCCGCATTTCATTAAGAGTTTTTTTTTGTTGTTGTTTTAGCAAGTGATTGAACAAATGGGATTTATCTCATCACACTTTCCTGGTCTGAAACAGCCTCCTACAAATGTACCATCTCACTTTGCTTTGTCCTAGAGCAAGTATTGGGGATATCTTGAACAGTCTGAGTATAGTTTTAAAAATTACATATATTTTTTGGAACTTTTCATTGAAGGTGGAGAATACAGGATACCCCATTTGGCTGAGTAAGTCTCTTTCTATTCCATCCCTCCTCTCCTCATTCTTTGCAGTCTGTGGGCTACATTTTTAAATAATTATTGTTGCACACCTAGCCCACTTATTTGGTGAGGTCTCTGTGGAATCTGTCATGTCTGAATTATGAGGCTTAATACATTCAGTTTTGAGGTGTTCTGTTTGAGAGGCAACTAAGAGAGGAGACAGTGGTATGATTGCTGTATAATGAAATTGATGAAATACACTTCTGAAATAAGGAAGTCAATCCACCCCCTTGGATATACAGATGTATACGAGGTAGGGTTCCTCAGTGCTCAATCCCAGGTCTTCTTTTTACTCTTTTTGGTCTTTCTCTAAGTTTGGTGATTGATATGTGCCACATGAATTATTTCAAAAAAGATTATGGGACATACACATGGTCGTTCCAGAGGTGAACTGTTAATGAAACAGCACTAAGTTTGGAGATACACACTTTCATTAAATTTCTGACTTTTGCACATTTGAACCATATGAACGTGAGCAAGTGGCTTAAATTCTCTTTGCTTCAGTAAAGTGGAGTCGATAATCCTGTTTGCTGTGATATAGGGACTGGATATGTGAACCAGCACAAGCATCTGCACACATACTCTTCATATCTTAGTTGCTTGCTCTGTGTAGTGTTGGCCTTTTCTGCCACTTTTCACTCCATACAAATGAAAATCTTCTTTTCCTGACCACTAGGTGGAGAAAGCAAGCCTTCTACAGTAATTGAATTAAACAAGGCCAAATCATCCTGACCTGAATACTACAGATATTTAAGGGAGAGGAAAGAAAACATTGCCTTCCTCAGAACTTTAGACGGCATGATCAGGCAGCCAGGATAGATGTTTGGGGAATTCTTCAGCAATGCACAATGAAGTATTTGAGTTTCAAGAGTGGTCATGCCTTGAGGCTCTAGATTTCAGTCAGGGATGGTCTTAAGCACATTATAAAGTTCAAAAAGTCTGCTTTCCAGCACCTTTTTTCTCTTCCATATCCCACTCTCTTCTCCCCTGCATTTCAAGGAAACAATTGTCTGATGGTCTCTTCCTTCTGAGGTAGTATATGGCTACTGATTCCCAAGGACATTTGTGTTTTCAAGAAAAACTCTTTCGACAAATAATTCATTACTAATCTTTAAGTGTCTGAATTCTGTACAAATAATACTACTTATATCAAGTCCACAAAACTATTCAAGGAAAATTTCCTTTAGGCCAAGGAAAGTTGTCACTATGGTAGAATTAACAAGGCATTTGCAACCAAGGGTGTCTTGAGATCTTACATGGGAGCAGCCCCCAAGTAGGTTAAATTTGTTAACCTTATTTCACTTATTTTTTCCAATGTTGGTTTGCTATAATTTTAAGCACTGTAATCAAGTTATTTTACACTCCAGGTTTTTAAAGTGTAAGAATCTTTTTTTTTTCCTCCCCAGTTTTTGCCTTTGAAGTAAAAAGATGAGAAAAAAGATTTTTGAGAAAGATTCTAGTTTGCATGGAGCTGAAGTGATATGACAGAAAATGACTTGACACTTCATTGGTAAATAGTTCTAGAACTAGGTGGTAAGATGAAAAGGAGTTTTTATTTTTAAAGATTTGCATGCATTTCAAACAAAATGTTTCTCGGGGTTATCCACATCACTACTGCATCCCCACCTGGTCCTGAGCTTCCCAACATCTAGGTGAGGTCACTGTTGCTTCTGTCCCTGGCTCCATATTTCCTTCCTGGTGCTCCTCATCCTGATATCTCATCTGGTTTCTGAAACCTTCTTTCGTGACTATACTTACCTTCCCAGCATTGATCCTTCAGTTGAACAACTATTTGGAACATTATTAACCCATGCTTTTGATTAGCCTCTCCCTACAAATTATCTCATTGGCTCCAAATGTTGCAGGTACCACCTTCATTTCTCATCCAACTTCAAAAGTTGATACTAGTCCAGGAAAGTATCCCATAATCTCTTTGAACCTAATGGTGCTCAGAAATGAACCATTGAAAAATTGTACCAATATTTTAACTTATATGCAAAAAATTTTCTGCTTTTTATACTGGAAAATACCCAAGTTATGTACCAAATTTTTAATCTGAAGTTGATGTGATTTTATTGCAAAAAAAAATCTTCATCTACTTTTAAATAGTAGTCCTATTTGCCTCACCACCAGTGCTATTCACAGGCACTTTTGTTGTTGTTTTGGTTTTCCTATGTTATTTAAGGAGGGAAAAGGCAAGGGAGAAATTTCAGTTTATGTTCAGTAAATTTCCACTCTAGGACCTGAACAAAAGTTCCCATAGGCAGCCAAGAGCAGGCTGGAGTCCTGGAATGCAATTCCATTTAAATGTGGCTTGAAATAGCACACTTATTTCCACTAAATTTAGTTTTAATGTATCCCATAGAATGATCATTTATGCATAATTCACATACACACAAAAGCATCTAGGACTCAAATATAAGATCTAAATGTAAATGCTGTTTTTCCTCTTACAACACTGTCAATTCTCAATTTCTAGTGTCAATTTTCAATCACCGTGTTCCATCTACATAAAGCACTCATATATGATATTAAGCATTTTGTGTTGGGCTTCCCCTAAAGTAAACTCTGAGGCAAACTCTTTAGGCAGTTTATTTGGAAGTACGAAAAATACCAGTAGGTAAGGGGAAGAGACATGGGGGAGGAGAGACAAACAGTGTGTATATTAAAGCTGATACCCACGATGGACAATAGGGATGTAAATCTTGGAAAAGCTCTGGAAATGATGCAAAGTATGATCATTACTGTTGTTTGGTAAAGAGCAAGGAAACTGGGTTGCAATATTCCTCCCTTATTGGCAGGTTTGCTTCCTGCAGTTTCAGTTGCTGAAGTCAACCATGATTTGAAAATATGAAATGGAAAATTCCACAAATAAACCATTCCTAAGTTTTTGGGAAAAAACCCTTTATTACAGTATATTTTTATAATTCTATTTTTATAGTTGTTATTAATCTCTCACTATGCCTAGTTCATAAATTAAACTTTATCATAGGTATGTATGTATTAGAAAAAGCAGTATTTTGGTGCTATCTGTGGTTAAGACGTCCACTGTGGGCATCAGAACACATCCTCTGTGCATAAATGGGGGACTACTGACTTTATATTCCTATACCTGCCAATTGTTAGGTAAGGACTATATAGGGGAGGGTTGGGATTTGAATTCTCAGCTCTAACTATCTGTCTTGCATGTGAACTTCATTGGATTTTAGCGGGCCAAGGGCAGTCTTCCTATAGTGATGCAGGTGCTGACCATCAAAAGACAAACTGCTGTGGTTGGGGGGAGCAAGAAGAAGTTCCAAAGGAAGGGGTGAAGCAATGATGGGCCTGCTAGGCCATGCTGTGAGGCAGTATTGCCACTCAGGTATCAGTTTACATTTCTAAGTTTATATCAAATCCCTATACTAAAAATCCATATGGAACTTCCACAAAAGAAATCTCAAGGCCCATATAGCTTCACTGAAAAACTATACAAAACATTTTTAAAAGAATAAAAATTTTATATGATTTTCATCAGGCTATAGGAGAAATAATACTTCCCAAAGCATTTTGCAAAGTCATTATTATCCTAAAACCAAAACTAGACAAAGAGTATAAAAAGAAAATAATAAAGATCAATATCCCTCCAGAAATTATATTTGAAAATCTCCAACAATATTAGCAAACTGAATGCAATAATGAGTAAAATGAATTCTACATAATTTCTAAGTAGAATTTATTCCAGGTGTGCAAGATCATCTCAACATTTGAAAATTAATGTAATCAATCATGTCCACAGGCTAAGCAGAAAAATCATGTAATTATATCAACTGATGCAGTAAAAGCATTTGGCAAAATACAAGTTCCATTCATGGTAAAACTCTCAGCAAGTTAGGAATAGAGCTAACGTATCTTAATGGAGAATTTGTACAAAACCCTGATGGCTAGCTTCACATCTAGTAGTGAAGAACTGCTTTTCCCCCTAAGATTCTAGAAATCCTGTTAGGGTCTGTAAACAAGTCAAGATGGAGCCTGGCATTTTGCCAGAGGGAGTGGTTTGTGAAGTAAAGCCAGCGAGCCATTAAGTGTGGAGATTCCTTATTGGTTGACTGCTGTATCTAGTTTATGTTAATTAAGATAAGCTGTGTGTAATTTATATATACTCCTCCTGTCCTACAATAAACGGCTCCCACTCCTGCAGTATCAATGTACACAAGTTGCTCGTCACCCCTCCCCACCCCCCCACCCCCCGCCCCGGTTATTTTGCTGCAGCCGGACTGCAGCAAAATCCTAACTCCTGTAATAAGGAAAGAAAAAACTTAAAGAGCCTATAGATCAGAAATAAACAATTTTGTCCCTAGCTGCAGATGATATGTCTATATAGAAAATCCCAAGAAATGTACAATCCCCCAAGCCCTAGAACTAATGAGTTCAGTCAGCAAGGTTGCCAAATAAAAGATCAATAGGAAAAAAAATCACATTTCTATATACTAATAATGAATATGCAGAAAACAAAATGAAAAATATCATACGATAAAGAATACTAAGCACACTTTTGAAAATGTTCATGTCTTCATGCTGAAAATTATAAAGATCTGTTAAAAAATCAACAAACAGAAAATACCATATTCATGGATTAGAAGACAACGTAGTAAAATTGTCAATTCTCCTCAAATTTAACATAAATCTAAGTCAGTTTTTTTTTCAAAATCCCAGGAAAACTTGAAGATTTTTTTTCTAGACATTGAGATTATTCTAAAATTTATATAGAAAGACAAAGATCTAGAACAGCTGAAGCAATCTTGATAATGATACTAAAGCAGCAAGACTCACCCTACCTGATATTAAAACATATTTACAGTGATGATAATTAATACAATGTGGCATTTTGGGAGGGATAGACCCACAGATCAACAGGACAAAATAAAGAGCCCATATCTGTGTACATAAAATTTAATGGCAAAATCTAAAACTATAAGATATAGCTGAAAAACTAAAAAGGATTACTGTATTTTGCACTATGGCGTTCCCTATCTCTTCTTGACATTTTAATCTGATTTTATTTCTTTTAAAGAAGAGAACAGCAGAACAGGGTCATGGCTTAGAGTGCAATCTGTGGAGTTCAAATGCTGTGGATGTATCAAATACCTGGGCCTGCATCCATACATGCTTAACTCTTTGATTAACCAGCTTTTTGACTTTGACCATGTTCCCTAAATCTCCATCTGAAGTTTCCTAATTTGTGAAATGGGAATAATAGCAACAATCCTTATCTCAATGGGAAGTGAGAATTCTTGGTCAACATCAAAGCCTATAGAACAGTACCTGCCATGTGGTGAGAAATCTACAAGTGTTAGTTGCTTTCTGGTATTTAATTTTGGGTATTTTCTCATGTTATTTATGAGGAGGATGTTTCCTAAATAATCTGCTATCTGCTGAAGGCCTGTTGATCCAAAGTAATAAGAACCCTGCATTTTGATCACTTGCATATTCAAGCAGATGCCCCTAGCCAAACTAACCAAGAGAATGAATGAGAGCAGACCCAAATCAGTGAAATTAGAGATGAAAAAGAAGACAACCCCACAGATATTTCTAAAATATTTTTAGGATTGTTAGAGAATATTTTGAAAACTTAAATTCCAATAAATTGAAAAATCTAGAAGATATTGACAAATTTCTATATACCAAATTTCTATATGCCAAATATATGACATACCCAAGTTGAACTAGGAAGATATAGAAAACCCAAACAGATAATATCAAGCAATGATTTTGAAGCGGCAGTAAAAAACCTTTCGACAAAGAAAAGCACAGGATCAGATGGTTCTCAGCTGAGTTTAAAGAAGAACTATCATCAACCCTCTTCAAATGACTCCATGAAATAGAAAGGGAGAGAACATTCTCAAACTCATCCTATGAAACCAGTATCACCCTGATCCCAACACCAGATAAAAGACCCATCAAGGAAAGAAAACTACAGACCAACATCCCTGATTAACATCAATGAAAAAAAACCCCTTAATAGAATTCTAGCAAACCACATTCAAAAAACACAATAAGAAGGTAGTACACCAGTGATCAAGCTGGATTCACTTCGAGGTTGGTTTAATATACACAAACTAATAAATGTAATTCATCATATGAGCAGATTCAGGGACAAAAATTGCATGATCATCTCAAAAGATGCAGGAAAAAACCTTTGATAAATTCCAACACTCATTCATATTAAAAATGCTGAAGAAGTTAGGGATAAAAGGAACTTACCTCAACATTGTAAAAGCTATATGTAACAAACCCAAAGTAAACATCATATTGAATAGAGAAAAAGTAAAAGCCTTTCCTCTAAAATCGGGAATAAGACAAAGATGTCCACTGTTAACACTCCTATTCAATATGGTTAACTCTAGCCAGGGCAGTCAGGCAAGAGAAGGAAATTAAAGGGATACAAATAGGAAAAGAAGTAGTGAAGTTTTCTCTGCTGATGACATGATCCTGTATCTAGAAGACTTGAAAAATTCCACCAGAAGATTTGTAGAATTGATAAACAAATTCAGCAAATTAGCAGACTACAAGATCAATATACAGAAATCAATAGTTTGCTTTTACTCTGTTGTAGTCAGCTTTTTCTCTGCTGTGACTAAAGATCTGACCAGAAAAATTTTAGGGGAAGGAAAGTTTATTTAAGGGCTTATGGTTTCAAAGGTCTCAATCCACAGATAGCAGGCTCCATCCCTCAGGGCTTGAGGTGAGGCATAGAGAAGAGTATAGGGGAGGAAAGCAGCTCACATGATGATCAGAAAGCAGAGAAAGAGACTCCACTTGCTAGATATAAAATATATATACCCCAAAGCCATGCCCCTAATGCCCCACCCCCTCCAGCCACACCCCACCTGCTGTAATTAGTCACACTTAATTAATCCCATCACACGACTAATTTACCAATTGGCTTAAGGCTGGCATAACCCAATCATTTCTTTTCTGAACCTTCTTGCGCTGTCTCCCATGTGAATTTTTGAGGGATATCTCACACCCAAACCATAACATACTCCAATAATGAATCTGCCAAACAGGCTATTTAAAATAGTTGGATGCTTTCTGTATTTCGCTTCCCCCGAAGAGTACCAAATGTTTTCAATTCCATTTTGCCCACGAAATAATATATGGTACTATTGGAAAAAGATAATATATACCCATCTGTGATCTAAGCTTGGAACAAAGAGTAGAACTAGTTTGAAACAGTAATCAGGTTGGAGACATAAAGCGAGTAAAAGAATGTAATTACGTGTACAACAATGAGAACAATATCAACAGTGAAGGTGCTTTCAAATACAGATGTTTTTCCCGGCTCATACTGAAATTGATTTCTAAAGCTGACAATTCAAAGGACCAGGTCCCCAAATTAAACATTCCTTTTCTGGTTCTGAGAAATTCTGTTTTTAGACAAAGGGATTTGCTTCCTAATTTAAACTCTTCTTTTCAATATATGTCAAAAAACTATGAAAAAAATAATTCATTCTAATCACATGGTCACTTTGAAATGACTCTTCAGTCAATGCACTTAGGGATTTACTTTATACATTTTTTTTTTGGTACCTGTGTATACCAAAAGTATTCCTTGATTTCATGCATTGTTTGTAAATTAAAACCAAATTTTTATTTGTATTTTGCATATGCCACCAAATGCCTGCTCCTGATCCTTTTGGTGTTTTTGGCATTTGCACAATTTTTCTTTTTCTCAAATGCTATTCAGTTTCAAAATGATATGTGCATTGAGCCCTACTTGTACATCTCACCCCTACTATTAGGTAAGAACAAGACTATTTTGTCCTTTGTTTGTTTCTTTGACACATGGATTGCTTTGTTCCAGACATTTAAAAATTGGCATCATGTCAACAATGATTAAGTATTTTGTTGGGTCTTGCTCCTGTAATCACTAGGCTGAACTAAATTATCTGCTGTCAATTTGGCACCACCACTACTTTCTAAGGCTAGAAACTGCATTTCCAAGAATTCCCCTCCAAGTGTGGTTTCAGGTTGGTGTTTGCCAACACAAGGAGCTAAAAGGAACTCCTGCCTGATGTGAAAGGAGAAGCAAAGCAGAAGCCTGCTGTTGTTGTTGAGGTGGGAGCAGACAGATTTGTAGGGCGGTAAGAATTGCAGTAGCTTTTTGGTGAACTCTAGAATAGCACTCAGTTTGTAAGTAAAGCAGATGGTAAGAGCTTCTCAGTGACTCACAATAGTTGTGCTGGCCTCTAGGCACAGGCTGGAGAATCACCAAACTTATTAGTCAGACTGAGATTTTGAGCATCAATGCCCTGACTTTTGGTGGCACTCTTCTGGCACATAAGCCACAATTTCTAGACTAATTCTGTTTTACCTAGAACACATAGGGTAATTCTGATTTCTTGACTGAACCCTGGATGACACAAAGATCTTCAATATCTTGAAAACAATATCCAAGTATCTTCAGTAGTACCAATGAACTATCCCAAATGAGTCCATCAAGTCTTTTTTGCTATGGGGTCCCCTGCTGTGTGGCTCTTCTGAGGATGTCTCATCACCTCCAAATGGCCTGTTCCTACTAGAATCTCTGTGGACACCAATGATGACTGCAAAATTTACCATCTTGAATAGTGCCAAAGTCAAATAGTAATCCAGGAGATTGCCATCACCCCCCCATCCCCCCACCGCACAATTTGGTGTCCAACTTTAGCATTTCAACATCATGCAGCACTGTACATGTTCAGTTCTTTCACAAAGCCACTCATGATAATATCACCTTTGAATTCTGTCTGCCATCCACCTCTCCATTCAGTTGAGTATGTCTCCGTGAAAATGTCATACCTTATTCCCGACAGTCTTTCCTTAGCAAACTGCCTACCTACTCTGATTCATCCACACTAGAAAATTACCATACAGAGTGGCATTAATGAGATTTGCCATTTAACATTTGCTTAATGTGTCTAGACCTAGAATTATAGTATGCATAGAGTATGGTTGTTATGAAGACTACCTGGATTACGATGATTCTTTGCATTCACACTAAGTAATTATAATAAGATCCTTTTTCATGATTGAGTTTCAGAATATTCAGATGGAAAGGTCTATAACTTCTCTAACATTCTATGGACCTAAGTGAATTTTCTTTTTCAGTTATAGCTTTGAATGACTTGGAAAAGAGCAACAACAGATTAATATTATCCAGGGCCAAGGCAAGTCACATTGAAACTACTTCCTTTACTGAACTTCATGCTGGACAGTAAATTTTGAGAGTAAATCTTAAATCGTAGGAAAATAAAAAAGAAGTATCCTAGTTGTAATGCCCTCTGAAGTCAAGCAGTGTATAAAACTGATCACTCTAAATCATTCTCAAGTCTTCCTTGTAATCACTGTGAATTTGCTTCTCTAATCATCTCCCAGGTGATAGAGATGCTTCTGGTACACAATTGAATATTATACTATCCTAGACTGTGTGTACAAGTCTAAGCTATTAATCAGAGTAAGGGTTATATATTAGATGCTGTTTAAAAATCCCATCCTGGTACTATCGGTGGTGCTTAAGAAGGCTTTCTATGGTTTGCTCCAGAGCTCACTGACCAAACAGAGACATTTACTAATTCTATCCTGGGAGGGTGACTGAGCGAAGCCCTCTACAGGTCTTGGGCCAACATGAATAATAGGATACTTGGGCTATTGAGAGAGAGAGAGGAAAGAGAAAAAGAGAAAGAGGATAACATAATTGTTAGTATTATTTATGAAATTCCTTGCCAATTATTGCAGAGCTTCTCTTCTAGAAGAACATAAAAATCAAAAGAGGCAAGTCACTGAAAAAAAAATTTTTTGAAATATATATCTTCCCTTTTTCTTAACACTTCTGTAGTAATGCACTCCTCTCCCCCTCAACTTTATCTAATCTTTACTGATTTCA
The DNA here is from genome assembly GCF_047511675.1 of Marmota flaviventris. NCBI lineage: Eukaryota > Metazoa > Chordata > Mammalia > Rodentia > Sciuridae > Marmota > Marmota flaviventris. The sequence goes on from NC_092498.1 coordinate 189,864,968, forward strand.
CCCTCTCTCTCTCTGGCACTTTTTCTGCCTGAAGAACATTGTTTTCTTCCTCTGAGGTTGAATCAGGGCTCTGGTTTTATATCAGGATCCTTCTTTTTTTTTTTTTCTTTTGTTTTCACTGTCTTCTATTTTACCTATAATATATCCATTCTTAACTATTTTGCAAAGGCTACTTCCTTAGCTCTGTCTGGTATTATCCCATAATCCTGAGCCAAAAGGTAATTTGTTACTGTTCATTTATTCATTTGAATATCATTACACTATGTTCCAGACCTTGTTGTAGACCCTGAAAATTCAGAGAGAAACAGACTACAAATAAAGAATAAATGGATAAGGTGGGCTGGGATATAGCTCAGTTGGTAGAGTAAGTACTTGTATGCACAAGGCCCTGGGTTCAATCCAGCACCACACACACACACACACACTCTCAAAAAGGTAATTCCACAAAGTGACAAATCCCTTGATAAAATCATGTCATGAGGACTGACAGACAGGGGAGTGAGTTCTGGTGGGACTTCCAAGAACAACCCTACTTAGATTAGAGGATGACATTTGGACTTATGTCTAAGTGAGGAAAAGGAGTTTAATCTTATGGCAATTAGGAGGAAAAGTGTGCCAACAGAACATGTCCATATACATACACAGAGACATATACATATACACATACATATGCATATATTGAGCTATAATATTTCATTTTGACCTTGAGTTCCCAATATTACCAGGTAAGAGTTCTTTTTCTGTCCACATTGTTCTAGTACTGTGTTTCCATGGTAACTTAAGACAGAAACTAGTCTGGTTTATATCATCTTGGAATTTTTCTTATTTAATGTTGCCTAGAGGGAGCCTCTGGGAGTGGGCGAATGTATGTCTCTGGCCAGTCTCCAAATATACAGGAAAGATAAAATCTACACTAACTCCAAAAATTGATTATATCTTGCTAACTACCTCCATTGTCCCTCACTACGAACTAAAATAAAAATTTATATTTTTGGCGAGAGAAATGAAGAAACTTTGAGAGAGAGAGAGAAAAAAATCAGTCTGATAATCTAAATTTGATTTTCACTCTATTACCCCTGGAAGATACCCATGTTCCCCTTTTGAGATTTTGGCATCTTCCAAGTTATTTCGTCATATGGAAAGGAATGTCATTCCTGTGTCTTCCGTCTTCTGCCCAGCTTCAATAGATCAGATGTTGTTTTTAAAATGGTTTGACTTTACCATTCTACCCGGAGAAAGTGAAGTCAATTGTTCTAAGACAAAGAAGTATGACTGCAAAATGTAGGAATCCAGGACATTAGTTGCCAGGGAATGAGAACTTGAATAGCTTGGATTTTTCATTTCTGCTCACAGATTAATCCGGAAGACCAAAATTGTATCTGATGATGCCATCTGGAATCTCCTTACTCACTTGGTTTCTTTCTTTGACTCAAGCCACCACGGAATTCAAATTCTCTTTGAAGGTCATCAGTAACAAATGATCTTTTGCTTTGTAATGTCCAATGGTCACCCAATAATCTCAGCTTTTGCTCTTAAACAACATCTGATGCTGTCAACCACCTTTAACTGCTTGCAGTTAAGGTTAACCTCTCTTTATGCAGTAGTATGGCTGCGTCTGTCCTTTTGTCTCCCAGACCTTCCATTTTTTTTGCTGATTTTTATGCTCATATATCACCCTATTAATGTGAAGGTGCACTTTCTTCTCTCTGTGACCCACCATCAGTGGTGTCAACCATTACTTTATAGGAATGGCCCAACGTCTAAATCTGTAACCTTCACCACTTTCTAAAGGCCAAGCCTACATTTTGAGTATCACATTGTCAGTATTTTGCTGGTAGTTCTTGCTAGATATCACTACTGGTACCTTGTCCATTCCTGGCCAGCTACTTAAGGCCCTCGGACTGGATGGAAACACTAGCACCCATGTGGAGTCCATGTCCTGATTGCAAAAACCTGGCCTTCCCATGCTTTGGCTTTCAATAACTCCCCTTCCATTACTTGGACTCTGATTGCCTCTGTGCATTTGCAGGGGCTTCTGTTTGACGTGCTGCTGTGCACTTTCTTCCTCTCCTCTACCCATTGTAGAATCCTGGTTATTGGCCTCATCTCTTTTCATTAGGTAGATAATTCTATGATCAGTCTTTGGGGTAATATTCCCAGTGGGCTCAATTCTTTCCACCACCTTCATAGAAACATCTATCTCCTTTAACAGATATTGAATTTCAATTAACATGTTTACATCTGGGCTTTTCATCTTCATCTCAAACCTCACTGCATGCCTGCATTTCTCATTCTCCTGTGGCATCAGTCTTCTCACGGTCTCTAAAGTATAAAACCCAATTCATCTTTAACTGTTCCTTTTCCTCCACCCCTTACACCCACCCGTTCAGGTAGCCAAATTGTATTAGTTATTTTTGTTCTAACTTTGTACTCCCTATCTTGACTTCTAGTTATGAAACCTTTATGTGTTGCTCTTGTATACACCTTATACCAGTTTAGCCTTCTTGATAACTGTGATTTATTCTAACTGTAAACATATATTGTTCTTTGCATGTTGGCTACTTACAAGATAACCTGATTATTAGCTCTGTGAAGTGAAAAATAGAGACTTATATTTCTTTCTCTCTTTAATATTACTTACTTATGAAATAACAACCTATCAAAGAATCAAAAATTGGTTATTTGAAATAGTAGCCTATAGCTTTTGGTACATTGGGCATCAGTTGTCCAAAACAACTGATGATCACAAAGCATATGTTTCTCTAGCTATGTTAAGCAGAAAGTAATATGCAGAATTATGTTGAATAAAAAGTTTGCAAAAGGGCTTGGGCCTTGGGGGTATACCTTGAATATCTCCCCAAACAATATTTTGAGATTAGCCCAGTGGGGTGGGGGCTGTCACCAATGGAAGTGTGAACTCCAAAAGAAAACCAATTTGAACAGGTTCCATGGGTAAGGAAATCTCTACTATTTAGAGCCATGCCACTATTCTAGACCTCTACTAGGGGGGAAAAATATATATACCCTATGCCTCGTCTCTTGACATCCACAAAGACAGTGAATATTGATGCTGCTGCCAAAACAACAATGACAACAGAATCCAAAACAACAACAACAAAAGCATAACATCATTCTGTCTCTGCCAGTTTTGTGTTTTAAATCACGTGAAAGTTAGTCCTATTGGTTGAAGCAAAAACATCTCTGCTTTAGATACACGGGAATAAGAGAGAGATAATTTTGACTACTTAGGCTCTTAGTACACTGAAGTATACTTGGAGGAGAAGATAAGATTTTTTAAAGGATTTTAAGTGTATTTGTATTTTCAAATATTTTTGTCATCTTGGGATTTCTATTAGAGATTTCTATTTTGGTGCTTCTTCTTATTCAATCTACATTATGCTTCCAAATGTCATTTAGAAAAAACTTCAGTTTTTAATTCAACTGAGTCTCCAGAATTAAGTCAGCTAACTAAAGAATATTTCATTGTTTCTTCTCATTTTAATTTGATTTTATTTAATCATATGTAAGAATGTTTGCATTGGTTGTACAAAACTTAAGTTAACTTAAGAAAATGTTGCCTAAAGTAGAGATGATTTAGGACTTAACAAATAAAACTGTAAAAAGTAGAACTTAGAAAGTTCATTATAACTAAACTCCATCTCCTAATCTTTTGACTGACATCCCCAACTTGCTGCAAATATCTGTGAAAATAATGTCCCCCTTTCATCTGTATGAACTGTAAGAAATTTGATTATCTCTGGATAATCAAGTCTCACAGTTGCTCTGGCACAATCAATGCAAAAATTCTTACATGTAATTAAATAAAATCAAATTAAAAAGAGAAAAACAATGAAATATTTTTTAGTTAGCTGTGCCACAGGGCTGGAAGCTAGGGTCAGGGGAGATGGACTGAGAAAGAAAAGCCCATGATACTAGGTTTCTCAAATTATCTTTGTGTTCTTTTTCAGAAATTGCTTTCCTTTACCATTCCTAAATAATACATAATTGTCCAGGACTGAATTGTGACCTCCAAAATTTAATATAGATCGAATCCCTAAAGCCCCAATACCTCAGAATGTTCCTATATCTGGAGACAGGGATTTAAAAAGATAATTAAATTAAAATGAGGGCTTTTGATTGGGACCTAATCTATTCTGACTGGTGTCCTAATAAGAAGAGTACAGTAGGACACAGAATGAGAATCACTAGAGACATGTGTACACCGAGGAAAAGCCATATGAGGACACAGTAAAAAGGTATATGTCTCCAAGATGGTAAAACATAATACCTTGGACTGAGTGGCTTGAGCAATAGAAAATTATTTCTTAGAAATCTAGAGGCTGTAGAGTCTAATTCAAGGCACTTGCAGATCTAGGATCTGTGGGATTCCTCTTCTTGGTTTGCAGATGACAGTTGTTTCATTGCATCTTCATATGATTGAGAGAGACTGAACATCTCATGTTATTCTTAAAAGTGTACTAATCTCTTTCATGAGGGCTATGTCCTATTCACCTAATTACTTCTCAAAGGCCATACTACCAAACATAGTTGCTTTGAGTATTTAGGGTTCAATATATAAATTTTGGAGGGACACAGACCTTCATTTTATAGAAGAGGTCCTCCACAAGCCATGAAAACAAAACAAACAAACAAAATACAAACCAAAAGCGTAGGAAGAATTCAAATCCGCAAACATTTTGGATTTCTAGTCTCTAGTACTCTGAGAATACACATTTCTGTTGTTTAAGCTACCCAGTCTGTGCTATTTTTTCATGGCAGCCCTAGAACACTACTACAGGGATAGAAAAAGAAAAAAAAAATATTATAATTTAAACAAGTAAGCTTGATGCATATTTTGGTATAAATAAGTGATTCTCATACAGTGGCTGCTTTGTTTCCCCTAAGAAGTATTGGGCAATGTTTGGAGATATTTTTATTGCATTTTGGAGGAGGGAGGTTCTATTGGTTTATAGTGCATAAAGATCAGTGATGCTGCTAACTGTCATACAATGTACAGATAAGACTCTCCTTGCTCAGTACTTGTTCCTTCCCAATAACAAAGAATTATCCGGCCCCAAATGTCAGTAATGCTGAGGTTGAGAAGCGATACACTAATGGCATGAATTTGCTGCATAGGTTTCTGATTTGCAAGGGAGGCATTTTAACTTCTTCTTGCTGTTTCCTGCAAAGTCATTTCTGCAACAGTTAATTATCTTGTTTCAGATACTTTGAACTGTTAGCTAGTGCATGCCTTCATTAATGATCTTCATCAGGCCAATTGGCCCTACCTGTGATGAACACACTATGCTGGGGCATTTTCCCTTTACAATGAACAGAATGGAAATATTTCTGCAACTTCTCATCACACAGAACACAGAAAGCAGAAACTAATTCCATATGTTGGATGTATCTCCTTTTCAAGATGAAGGAAAAATAGACCTATTCTTTTTGTCCACAATGTACTGTCCATGAATTTATTATACCAATTAAGCACTGAAGTGACTTTTAAAATTCTTTATTTAGTAACAAAGAATTTTGAAAGTAAGTTAGGCCAGGATTTGGGGACAAAAAAAAAAATGTGCAGTTACTTAAGGTTCAATATCTATCATCTGTAATATCTCATGTTAAATTCCTTTCTCTTTCTCCTTCTCCATTATCTATATCTGGTCAACCAAGAAGAATAATAAGGGTAATGGCATGCAAAGCTGAGATGCTGAATTTATGCAAGTATGTTCTATGCCTTATGGATGAAGTTGGACCTCTGCACCCAGGAATGGCAAGGAAACAACAGATGGAAACAACTTTGTCTCTGATTGAAGCTACAGGACAGCCTAGAGCTAGCCAGCAGTGAAACTGCCATGTCTCATCTGCTTCCAATTTACAGAATTGGATCTTAACTGGGGACATAGCAGTCATTCTGTCATCTCCACTCTAAAATTCAGCAGAATATATTATAAATCCTGGAACTATTGTTGGGAATGACCACTGATTTGATTCAACAGTGGAAATGAGGGTAATCATAGCTGCTTGCCCCAGGCTATATTTTTCTTCCTAGAGCTATGTTATTGTTTTGAGGAAGTAAGGATTTAATATTACAATTAAAAAAAAAGATACGCTACATCTGGAATAGGTAGAAGTATGTCAACTAATGCGATTTATTATCTTCTTCTGGGAAGTAATTAGCATTCTGAGAAAATATTTAAGCATCTCTGATAGACCCTAAATAACATTAAGATATCTTCTGGGGAGGTAATTACTCATCAACACAACAAACTGTTTAAAGCATGAGCATTTTTAGCTAGGCATTTCTTTACTATCTTTCTTTTTTATCCCCGGTAAAAATAATGCTATCCCTTTGTGGCAAATTTGAAATACATATTTGACCCTTGTTACCAATTTTTTCTGTAATCTTTTAATTTTAGTACTACACTACACTAGAAGATGCCTACTACCACAATTTGGAAAGGAAGTTTTGTAACCTACAAGGACTCAGTAGAGTTGTTCTTGGTAGCACTTAAAAAATCAACAACAGTGCTTGGGTGGGAGGACAATTGTGTTTAGAAGTGGAAACAAAACAAAACTTTTTTTTTTTTAACCCAATGAGTATGCAGTAGGATGACTTTAAAAAGCTCTTAAGCTAAGGACAAAGACTCTTGAAGGCAGCCAGAGAGGAATAAACCATCACATAAAGAAATTCCTCAAAAGATGATCAATAGACTTCTCATCAGAAATTATGGATGCAGCAATGCAGTGGGATGAATATTCAAAGTGCTGAAAGATTCTCAACCAAGTATTCTATATAGGATAAAATATTTTTTTTAAAAAAGGAAAAATTAAAATATTCTCAAGTAAATAAAAACCAATAGTATTCATTAGCAGACTTACCTTTACAAAAACAACTAAAGAGAGTCAAGCTGAAATAAAAGATCTCTAGACAGTGACCTGAATCCACATAAACTGAAAAAGAACACCAGTAAAGGTAAATACATGGGTTATATAAAAGACAGCCATACATATATACACATATTTGTAAATACATATATTATACAAATTTGATTACATATATGTGTGTGTATATATAAATACATATTTTATATATATATATATATATATATATATATATATATATATATATATATATATATATATATTTGTACAGATGATTGAACTCCTGGGGGCACTTTACCAATGAGCTACATCCCTAGACCTTTAAAAATATTTTATTTTGAGACAGGGTCTCACTAAGTTACTGCAAGTCTTGCTAAATTGCTTAGGCTGGCCTTGAACTTGTGATTCTCCTGACTTATCCTCCTGAGTCGTTGGTATTACAGGCATGTACACAGCACCAGGCAGTATAAATGTAATTTTGATTCTTCTACTTTATTTAAAAGCCAACTCCTTGAAGTAATAATTTTAAAGTTATATTGGTGGCCTTAAAATGCATAGAGATATAGTTTATATGATAATAATAGCAGAAAGAATGTGGATGAAAGAATATATATTTGAGAAAAATTTATGTATTGTTGAAATTAAGTTGTAATTAATTCAAACTAAATTATTATAAGATATTCATTGTAATCTTCAAGGCAAATAAATGAAAAAAAAAAAACCTGAAAAACGTATAGTAAAAGAAAGTAAAAAAAAATTACTAAATAATAAAATGGAATTAAGAGTACATCAGAACATATCCATTTAGCAGAAAATAAGGTAGAAATGGACAAATAGAAGAACAGAAAGATATGAAACATATAGAAAGTAAAAAGAAAATAAAAATAACAATGGAAGCTATAAATACTACATTACCAGTAAACACATTAATGTAAACATATTCAATACTTCAATAAAAAGAACAGATCGTCAGGAGGATAAAAACAAAGCAAAATATCATCTGACTATATATTATCTAAAAGAGCTATATTTTAAATTCAAAGACATGAGCTAAAATAAAATTTAAAATAAATGGAGCATTTTTCTGTACAAACAATATTAAGCAATAAAAAGGCCATATGTCATAAAAGAAGCCTCAATATTTTTAAAATATTTGAAGTTGTGCAAGTTATTTCCAATTTCATACATTGAAGAAATAAAATTGGAAACTGATCAGAGAAAGAAATTTTTAAGAATTTCCCAGTACACAGAAATAAAATAGCATACCTGACTAATAAATCAAAGGAAAAAAGTAAAAAGAGACATGAAAAGATTAAGCAGTACTTGTAACTTTCTGATTTGATCTATTAATTATTTACAAGACACATGAAAAATACTTTGAGATGAATAAAAACTGAAGCACAATATAACATATGCAATGTAAATAAAATAATTAGTGCTTAGAAGGAAAATTAGATACGCTTTCCTATATTATAAAAGAAGAAAGATCTCAAATTAGTGATCTAAATTTTCACCATAAAAACCTAAGAAGAGAGAAGATACCAAGTCAATCAAGAAGAAAATAATAATGAATAGAGTAGAAATTAATGAAATAAGAAATCAATGGGAAAAGTAAATAATTTTTTTTAAAATATTTCTTTGAAAAGAAGAACAAAATAGATAAACCTTCAGCTGTACTGGAAAAAAAATCAAATCCCTGAAAATAAGAATGAAATTCTGGAAATTACAGCTTGTATTAGTCTGTTTTCCACTATTATATCAGAACATAGACTAGATTACTTATAATGAGCATAAACTTATTGGTTCACAGTACTGACACTGAGAAGTCTGTGATTGAGAGGCCATCATCTTTTGTAAGAAGGAAGGAGAAAAGGTGTGATAGAGAAATGGACCATGTTTGTCTTTTGGTAAGAAGGCCACTCCTGTGATAAGAATCACATTTTTTTGGAAATGACATTAACCTATTCATGAGAAACAGTCTATGTGGCTTAATCACTTCCTGAAAGTTCCACCTCCCCACATCACTGGGTTTGAGATCAATAGAATCCTATGAGAATGTATGACTTTATGATATTAACTCATAACTTTCATTTTAATAATAACAGGTATACATAATTGAAACAGTGTGGTAGATACTTTGCATAGACATTTTATTCCATCTAAGCTGTATTAACAAACTACTACACACTAAGTCATTTATTAATACAAGAAATTTATTTCTCACTGTGTTAGAGGCTGGGAACTCCAAGATCAAGATTCAGGAAAGTTCAATGTCTAGTAAAGGCCCATCTCATATTCTAAGATGGTGCCTTGACTTCTGTCTTGACCTGGAGAAAGACAGAATGGCGAAAAGTGACTGAATGCAGTGTGAAGCCTTATTTATAAAGGCCTTAATCCTATTCATGAAGGAGGAGGCCCATGACCTAATCACCTTCTGAAGGCCTCATTCACCTCTTGATTTTGTTGCATTGGAGATTAGGTGTTAAATTGTCCATATAAAGTGTTCTCCAAAAACTCAGGTGTGAGACAATACAGGAATCAGAGGTGAAAAGATTGGATTTTGTGGGGGGGCTGGGGATGTAGCTCAGTTGGTAGAGTGCTTGCCTCGCATGCACAAGGCCCTGAGTTCAATCCCCACCACCACCAAAAAAAAAAAAAAAAGATTAGATTTTGAGGGTTGTACCCTGATTTATGGATTAACCCATTTGATAGATTAATAATTTGCATGAATTAGTAGGATGTAGCTGCAGGCAGGTAAGACATGGCTAGAGGAAGCAAGCATGTCATTGGGTACATGCTGTTGGGGATTATATTTTTCCTCACTTCTTGCACTCAAATTTTCTATACTTCCTGGCTGTCAGGAACTAAGTAGCATTCCTCCAGCATGCCCTCTTGCCATGATATTCTTCCTCATCTTGGGCCAAGAGCTATGGAGTATCACCATCCATGGACTGAACCTGAAAGTTTATTTGGGCTCTGAAACCATGAGCCCAAATAAACTTTTCTTCCTCTAATTTGTTCTTGTTGGGTCTTTTGGTTACAGATATGAAACTCTGACTAACACCTTGAGTTTCGACATGAATTTGGAAAGGAAACAAACATTCATACCATAGTGACAGATAATCTAATTTAACCCTCAATATAAATTCTTTTTTAGAGATTAGGCAACTATATTTAGAGACTTACAATAAGATTGCAAGGTGTAAAGCCAAATTAGACACATTTGAAACCTACTTATGGCATTTACCAACTATATGATCATGAGTCAAGTTACTTATTTTCTCAATGCTTCACTTATTTCTTTCATAAAATGGATAAACTATCAGTGTCTACTTCATTGGGTTATTGAGTCTAAGTGATATAAAATATTGACAAGGGATGCCTAATAAGGCTTGATAAGAATTGGCTATTATTATTAGTTACATAGTAGCGAATAGTGAAGTCAGTGTTTGAACCCACATAGTTAGGGGCATGGAGATGCATTGCTTATGTCCCACTTCAAGGAAAGAGTTGCTGTCAGCTGTGGAGAGCAAGTTTAGCAGAAACCTGCAACTGACATCAAGTGCAGAGTCTATTTTCTATCAGAAAATTGTCTGCTCAAGGTCACTCAGTTTTCAGAATAGACCCAGGTTTAGTGACTGAGGGAAGGATATAAAAATCTAGCCATTTTGACTACTGGAGAACTTTGCTGGACAATATTTATTTCTGAGTTCCTTGCTTAGTTAGCCAAGATTTCACTGGATTTTTATTATAGCTCAACTTAGAATTGCACTATATTGGAAAGAGTAAACTCTTTCCAATTCTGCTTCTATCCCCTTTTTTCTCCACAGGTATGCCTCCCTAATAAATACCTTGTGCACTAAATTCTGCCTTTTATCTGCTTCTGGGCAGCCTTGCTTGTGATATCACAATAATGCAGCATTTAGAAATTATTGCTTAATTTCTTTCTAAGCATATGAGATTTGGGAATCTTCACTAACGGAAAATGGAGAACACCTAGCAAGACTGATCTTTTAGAATTCTGCAGTGCAGGATTAAAAAGACCAAAGAGCAAATGCCCTATGGGACCATGGGATCACAAAGCCACTGACAGCAATAGACACAGTCATTATAACTGACCTTGTGTTTCTGGCTTTGACTGGGCAAGGTTTATTTACGTGACTTCAGTGATGAGGGAACCTGCAGTTCACCAACTCTGCATCTATTCTGCTGCCTCTCCCCATCAAAGTGCTGGCCTAAATCAAAACTTTAAGATTCATAATTCATCAAGATGACTCCATGAGTACATCATAAATTGGGCAGATTAGATTTTGTGTATTTTTAGCTTCACAAATCATAATTTATGAGTCTCTCTGTTGGATGCAGAGTGATAAGAGAAATATAGGGAAGTATGGGGACCAGAGTGAGATAATCTCATTTGAATTAGACAAATGAGACCCTGCTGAAAAGGAACACCCAGTGTCTCTGGACAAATTTATGAAGTCAAAACAAAAAATAATTACAGTGCAGAAATGGCTGGTGCTGGATGAACCTGCTTCATTCCTAATGTTGGTTGGCAGCTCTTCATCCTGATTATTCCATCTGGAGATAATTGTGTGATATCATCCATAAAATTAAATCATAAATCAACCCAACTAGTGAACAGGCCAGCAAGCTGCTGAGAAAACCACATGTAGGGGAGGTAAGACTTCTCATCTTAATGAGAGATATGGGAGTGAAATTAAGAGAAGAAGACATGTAGAGGGTGACCCTCAGCATGTCCACAAACTGACTTGCTGACAGCTGCCACCTAAGTCCATGCTCCAAGAGTATCCAGACAGCCAACATACTACCTGCAACCAATTTGCTGATGAGAAAAATAATGTTCTGTTCTTGAATTGCTTTTTAAGGGATTGCTCATTTGAGTTGTGGTTGTTCAAAAAGAAATGTTAACAGTTGTGGAAAATCTACAAATATAATGAAAGTCATATACAAGAAAGAGCATTTGGCCAAACATCTCTAGACTTAGCTTTTGGAGATTCAAAGAGTATATCATAGATCTTTGAATTTGTTAATAAATGAGGTGTGATCAATTTATATTGTATTTTTGAAAAGGAATCAACTTATTCAGACAACAAGGTGTGGTTCTAAAGCGATTAATTGTGATACACAAAGAGTAAAGTTACTAAGATAAAGACAAATATGTGATTTAAATTGTTTTTGCTGATTGCCACAAGTGCTTTTGCTGTGGTTAGCAAGTTGAAGGGGATCAAAAGTCAAAGGTCATCCCAGACTCCAGTAGTTCAGGTTGGAGCAGATATCCAAAGGGAACATGTATGGGCTGCACCATTTGAAATAATCAATCCTATTCACTTGATAGATTCCTCTGTGACCATAATAAAGGCAAAGTCCAGCTGTATGTTGAGGCTCTGAATTTTCCAAGTAGCAATAGTAACAGATGTTGAGAAGTTAGCAGATTATGAGCATCTGCAGTGGGAAGGTCACTGTGCCACGCAGCAAAGAAGTGAGTAGGAAAACAATAATGAGGATAAATTTTTTTGTCCCTCCCTCCCCCTGAATAATATTAGGACCAGTAGAACAAGTCACCAGCTTTGAAAAATGCATATTCTTTTGTATTGCTATTAATTGCTTTGGATATATAAACCATGTATATTGAACTCTACCCATTCCTAAGTATAGGAGTGCCGGGTTTCGTTCATGACTAAAAGGCTCAGGGGTCACTCCATCTAAACTGGGCTAACTGGGCTGCACAAAATAACCACACAAGAGACACAAATACCTTTTTCTTTGGGGTCACTTTAACGGCTCCTCTGATCTTAAGGGTCAGCAGGAAGGGAGAGAGAGAGAGAGAGAGAGAGAGCGAGAGAGAGAGAGAGAGAGAGAGCGCACACTGACCCCTTTTATTGAGGAGAAGCTATTCAAATGAGGCAAGGGGTCAGGTTTCAAGGGGCTGAATCTAGCTTCATGATGTCCACTGTCAGCAGGTTGACTGACATCTAGGTAGGCCACACCCAAGGGCACAGTCAGAGAAGGGGACATACACAAGGCACTTCCATGGAACATTCTATCCTAAACAGGGCAATGGGCAATATTACAAAGGAACAGGTGAGCATAGCTCACCCATGGGGCTGTAGGAAGCCACGCCTGGGCACAAAGACAGTCACTCGAACCCTAGAAGAGTGGGGCAGTCTAGCAACATGGGTGCCTGAGGCTACATCGCCCAGCAGGGGAGTTAACTCTCGTGCGAGGTTGGTCTCTCACATAGAAGCCTCGTTGGTTTTGGAGAATTCTAAAATTTGGACCAATCAGAAAATGAAAAACCTTCATAGAAATAAATTCTATTTATCCATCTTTATTTCCTTCCCTTCATTTTCTGTTCTTCAGGGTTCTTTCTTTCGTTGCTGCTATTGTTCTCTATTTTGGCCATACTTAACTAGAAACCTGAAAATCACATGGACCCATTTTATAATAATGAAGAGCAACAAAATTCAATTTTTATCAGGCTTATTATATTGGTCAGGACTCCTTTCATTGGTAATTTAGGAACTCAAACTGGTCTATGTAAAAAGAAGGAATTTATTATGAAGAATAAATTCACATAAAGATCTAAATGGTTATATCTAGAGAAGGACAGTTTCAGGCGTGGCTGCATCCAAGGCTCAAATAATCATATTGATGTTTCTATTCCTTTTCCTCCTCTTTTTACCTCTATATTCACCTCCATCTTTATCAGTCTACGTGATTGTACTTTTTCTCATTTGGTTTAATTCTCAGATTACATCTAAAAAGCAAAGGAAGTCCTATCTGGGATCAGGTCTATATAATCTTTGAGATCCATGATTCCCTGGAGGCAGAGTGTTATCTATTTCTCAATGACTTCAACCACCACCATGCCAAGCAGCTGTAGTTAAGTGTCAGGGAAACAGAAAAAAAATAAGGCAAGGCTGGTGAGTGTCACCAGATTAAATGCCATGCATCCGGCCCATAATGGGGAGATTTATGAAGTTTTAAAGCTATAAAACTAAATGAGCAGATCTTTATTTCAGAAGGAGTACTGTGTGTTGTGGAAAATGAATTAAGTTGTAAGAATCTAGATTCTTGAAGAGGAATGGAGGCTGTAGCATGTCTGGGCTTAGTGGCAGAAGGATTAGAAAGGATAAAAAGTGGATCCAAAAGACTGGAATAAAACTGACAGAATTTAGCAACCAATTGATAGTGGCCAAATGAAGAAACAGGACAAGGAAAGACAGCATGGAAGTCCCCAGCGTGGATGATTGAGATTGACTGTATTCTTCCTTCAAAAGGCTTTTAAGGAAATTTTACCAACCTCTACGTGGAAATGCTACCAAATCTGGTGACTTTTGCAATCCATTTATGCAGAGAAACTGGAGAATGGTAGATTTTAGCAACATTTGAGATTGGAAATAAGCTAACCTTTCAGCCACTAGAGTGACTTGTTGCATCTTTTAAGCCAATTCCATTAAAAGACATCAAACGCTTAAGTATTCTTTCTTGACTTTTAATAATTTAGAATATTGATATTATAAATATTTTATTTTTCCCCCAAATATTTTGTGCTGTGATTTAAAGACTTTCAGAAAGTGTTAGTTTATTGAAGACTGTATTTGCCAATTATTTGGAAGAGAGCATCTAGGAGATGTGTGACCTAGCCCCTTGTGCTGTTGAACAGTTTCCAACAGGGGAATCAAAAAGACATTTGGGAGGAATGAAACTTCATTTTTAGTGGTAGGTGTTCAGCCAGATTTAAAAAATATCGAGTTATTATAATATGTATCTTGATGACTGTGTTCTCTGGCATCTCCTTAACTGTCATTGTTTGTGAATGGTGCTTCACTCCAGGGCAGTACTGTTGGTACAAAAGCTAAAAGGAGCTTGTTTCTATACGATCAAGACACTGTATTCTGGAGGGAGACACTAAGCAATAAGATTGAGAGCCACAAGAATGAATCTACCAGGTCATCATGTGGAAACCCAGAATTGGAGTGGGTAGGGCAGGTACTTTTGAGAAGGGTAGAAGAAACACAGACCTATTTTGGGATGAGCAAATCCAGCTTAACCAGTTGGGTAGGGTTCCTGGGTCAAGAATGTGATCTTAAATTTTTTTGAAGTGTTTTTATCGTAAAGAAGTAATTTATGAAATGTGATATTTAATTTGGATTCTTGCGGCTAAAAATGTAGACAATGGACCAGTAGCGTCAGCTCTGAGTTTAAGAATTTTTTTTTTTAAATGGCAACATCTGCATCACTTACTTTCTTATTAAAAAAGCAAATTCTCAGACTAAATCCCACCCCTTTGTTTTTTTGGTACTAGGGATTACACTCCACCGCTAGCCCTTTTTAATATTTTTATTTTGAGACAGGGTCTTGCTAAGTTGCTTAGGTTCTTGCTAAATTGCTGAGGCTGGACTTGAACTTGCAATCCTCCTGCACAGCCTCCCAAGCTGCCGAAATTACAAGGGCATACCACCATACCTGGCAAATCTGCATTTTTAAGAAACTATCCCCAGGCAAGTTTTTTTTTTTTACACCTTGAAATTTGAGAAATGCTCTCCAAAGTGGGCTGTAAATTAAAATAATAGAATTTTTATTTAGCATTTTTAATCTCATACTCTTACCATTTATATATTATACAACAGCCCCTCCCCCGAGCCCATAGGGGATATGTTCCAAGACTCCTAGGAGATGCCTGAAACCACTCATTGTACTAAACTCTATATAAACCATGTTTTTCCTATGCATTAATACCTTAGATTCGAAGTTTAATTTATAAATTTGGCACAGTAAAAAATACTTTTGAAGTTATACAAAAGCCAATATTAATATTGAAAAATATACTGTAATGAAAGTTGTGTGAATGTGGTCTCTTTCTCTCTCACAATATCACATTCTAGACTCAGCCTTCTTGTGATGATGTGAGATGATCCAACCCCTACATGATGAGATGAAGTGACACAAATGTCACAGGCCTTGGAATGCAACATTAGGTCACCACTGACCTTCTGATGATAATCCAGAATTATGAATTGCTTATTTCTGAAATTTTCCTTTCAATACTTTGAATCTCAGTTAATCTGAGGTAATAGAAACTCTGGGAAGTAAAATTGCACATAAGGGTAGTACAGTATATAAATATATTTTATGACATATTCATTTTATTATTGTAGTAGTGAACATCACATGTGTTTTTATTGGGGATATACTCACAACTAGTTTTTTGACAGAAATATACATTATCAAAACTTTTTGGAGACCACTGCTTAAAGGATCACAAGTCGGACATGCAAAGTCTTTGGAGAGAAGAATAAAAGAGAAAAGAACAAAGGTTAGAATATTCTAGCCTTCTAGAATATTCTTACCTTCAAGATTAGACTGTTATCTATTAATTAATCAAAACCCTTGTGGCACCTTCCAGGAAACTTAATCTAAGTTGTCCTCAAGTGACTTATTGCTCTCCTCTGATACCTGGTCCTAGAACACACAAGCAACTCAAATTTACAAACCAGTGCTTAGAGAAGTATCAAGTGAAAAAGCAAACTCAGAATTTTACCTAATCGTTTCTTACATTGTAAATGGAGTCATAGCCATCATCTTATCTGCTTAAAATTCCTTGTGCAGCACTAAGGCTTTTCCGGGTAAACAATGAAATGCAAATATCACCAGTCATTAATAACCTAAAAAAGGTTCAGTCTTCTTGAAACGGGGAAATGCAGCCATGGCACACACATTTCTGAGATGCATCCCTCCCATGAAATGTGGAATTGGTGCTGCTCTGTCTCAACCCTTTGGGCCCAAGGCCGGCTTCTCACTTTCTTTCTTATTTTGCTAATTTTTAAAAAATATTTATTTTTTCGTTGCACCTTTATTTATTTATTTTTATGTGGTGCTGAGGATCGAACCCAGGGCCTCACACGCCCTAGGCGAGGGCTCTACAGCGGAGCCACCACCCCAGCCCCTTGTTTTGCCATTTCTATACTCTTTTTCTTCCTTCCTTCTTTGCCCTCTTTGCTACACAGTCTGGGTTATAGGTGATTCACATTAATAAAAGAAATAATGAAAAATCGGTCACTGGCTCTTAGAAACCTTTTAATAATAACATGTAACTTGAAGACTATCTCAGGATTCCATAAGCAGACATTTTAAAGTAATATTAAATTTATTACTTTCCTATATCTGAATGTAGCCTTTGGGGAAAATTCAAAGGACAAGTCCTTGGCCAAATGGATTTCTTCTTAGGCTTTGTGCTCAAGCTGCTCAAGAATATCCATTTATAGCACAAAGAGACCACATATAGGAGCCTGCCTCTGTTTCTCTTCCAATTTACCATAACTGAACTTCACTCCAACAGGGCTCCATCTGGGTCCACGCATGCATCTTGTTTCTGAGTGCTTTCCTTTGGCTTTTCAATCACTGTTGGCAAATTCCTTTGGCAGGCACCCAGGGTTGCTCCAACTCATATTAAAATCCAGGTTTTAGTGAATTATGTTACAGTGATTGTTAGCACTTGAATGCTGCAATTATGGGAGATTTCTCCAAGAAAATAAGAAAATGAGGAGGAAAGGTGGCCTTTGAAGGTTAAAATGTGAGAGGCAGAGCGACACACAAGGAAGAACACAGGAGTCAAGGTTAGTTGTCTAATAACTTTGGAAAAGTGACTTAACCTCTTTCAGCTTAAATGGGGATATGCTTACTTACTCTCTACTGGTTCTTAAACGAAATAAACATAAATCATTGTTCTTAGAGTGTTAAGAATGTAAAGGACAGGTAAAATTTCTCCTCCTCCTGCTTAGGGTCTCTAACTGCATTTAAGAATTAAGCTAATGTGAGAAAAATTAACAGGAGAAAACCACACACATTTCATTTTGTAATTTTAACATAGACATTGGAGCCTTCACAAGACAGAGGAAGACCCACAGAAGCACTTGGGGATGAAAGTTTTTGTACAAAGTTGGGCAAAGAGTAATAAATTTTGAAAAGTCGAGACAAAGTAACTAGGTCAGTTAATTGTGGAAAAGCACTAGGTACATAAGGGTTGGTTGAACCAGATGTGTTTGTATAGACTTCAATCAGCTTATACTTCCCTATCCCTGGTGATAAGAAGGTCTTCCTTCCTTTTGAAACAGGGAAGGCCCCTTTTCACATGGGAATTTTATCTCCTGCTTTTAGCAAGAGAAAAGAAGTCTGGAGCCTTCAATCTGCTATTTTCCCAAGTCCTTTTATTCAAAGTAATCATTAGGCCAAAGTGACATATTTTGGGATGCCCTGGTTTGAATCTGTAATTAGAATCAACACACTAGTTCTGAGCCAGATACATAGAGTTCTTCTAAGTAGGCCTGGACCCCTGGACTCTTAAGGAATACTTAAGAAAGAGAAAGGTGTTTATTGAAAATGGAAGCATAGATGAATGTATATATTAGTTTAAAAAAAAAAAAAACTAACAAAAACGCAGTGAATTTCCTTACACTTCTGGAAAGCAAAGGAGGTTTTAACCGAATTCAGTTATTCTGGTCTCCAAAATGAGTGGGATGTGTTAGAGTTTATAAACTGATGACCATTAGCCTTGCAATATTTGAGCTATCTAACTCAATATTTTCAGCAGTGGCTGCTTATTACAGTCACCTGGAAAGTTTCTTTCTAAAAATGAAATTTTTTCTACATTCACTAACTAGATATCTTGAGCTCATTGTTCTAGGGTGAGACTACACATTGGTATTTTATAAAATAATCCCAGGGCGGCCAGTGTTGAGATCAACCAATATAACCTCTTGTGTTTGAATTTGATGTCCACCAATCATCCTTTTTGATTCCTGCTTAATACTTGTCAATATCAATACAGAAAGATGAACAAAATAATTTTAAATCTTTCTTCACCTGTGGCTCAAATTTCCTGTAATAATTCACTAACAAGGTACTTGATTATGATTTGATTTCCCACAAAGGCTGGTGGTAGACTATGGGTTGGTCAATCATGTCAGAGTGAATGTAACTGGACCCTGTATCATTACGTATATAATTCTTTTTTTTTTTTTTTTTTTTATAGATACAATACCTTTATTTTATTCATATATTTTTACGTGGTGCTGAGGATCGAACCCAGGGTCTCGCATGTGCAAGGCGAGCACTCTACTGCTGAGCCACAACCCCAGCCCCACGTATATAATTCTTATAAGAAGTTAATCAATACTTTGTAGTTCTAGTTTAGTTTTCTATCTCCTGTTTCCTAGGAATCAATTTCATGAAGACTGATTTCTTCTAATACTAATTAAAAACAATTTTCCCCCTTTTATTGGTTCTAGTCCCCTTCTATTTTCTTTATTTTTCCTTCCTAAATTAAATTTGTTTAAAATGTTATTAGGAGCAAACAAGCTAGGTTGGCACACAAGCAAGGTGTATATGTGGGAGTCATATAAACAGAGCAGAAATACCCAGAGAAGATTCTTGGGTAAGAGAATATATGCACAGAGAGATGTCAGATCCCAAGCAGAGTCAAGAACCTGTCCACATGGGCAGGAAGGTGGAGAGGTGTTCGGGCCAAAGCATGAAGAGTTAGAGTTCAGATGGGATATGGAGAGTATTCTTAGGATGGGGGATCAGTGTATGGTGCCACAGCCTGAGTAATTATAAGAAGGATGTTCATGGTGATGGAGCAAGAGATTTCATATCCTGAGTAGCGATGGTGGTTACACAGCAGTAGAAAGGCAGATACTAGGGTATATATCTTCTAATATCCAGTCCTCATTGATTATGAAGCATTAAGTCCCCAGGACATTCAGACTGCTCTGCATGGCTGAGCAAGTTCTTGCATGTGGAGTATGACAAGAGATATAGCACTTGAAGGGAGAAGCTGTCAGGGTGCACAGCCCCTGTCCCTTCTACCTGCTGATGATTGGAGGTGTGTAGGCTTAGGACACAGGAGCTGAGCAACTCTACATCTATCTCACCTTGAATCAAATTGTATACCTTATATTTGGCAAGCTGGAACATACTAAATCCAATGATAGCTACTCTGGTAGCTCAAAGGAAGCTTCCTACTCCAGATTTCAACATACAAGGAAGGTGTCCTAGAAGAACCAAGTGGGTTCTTCAGTCCCCATTACATCAGGATGTGATTAACAAATTAACGGCTTCTCCAATACGACAAAATCCTTTAGAGGAAAAAAAAATGTTTTTATAAAAATATCTGTGTTTAGGATAGTGTCATGTTATCCTGCAAACAAAACCTTGGTATGTTATGGTTAAGCACATGATGACCCCTGACTTCTTTTCCTGAGGGAGCTGTGCCTTGGGCTGCATGAAATTGATTTAATGACCCGCTATCCTTAAGCTGCATATATATATTTTTAATTTTTTGGTGATCAAGTGAAAATAATATGCTCTTTCATACATATGTTGTATAAATTCCTGCTTATATAAAAAGATATTCTTATCAAATAAAAATAAAGTGAGTGAAGAAGAAGTAGAAGAAAAACTCATTATCCCTTGGCTCTCCATCTGATTTTGATGGTTTTATTAAACACTACCTTCTTCATGTAAAGTTCTGACCCCTATATACCATTTTTTGCCTGGCAATTTCTACAAAGCTGAACGATCTTTTTCCCATAAAAAGAGAAGAGCAGAAAACAGTACTACTCAATGGCTTTCCAGCAATCCTACACTCTTGAAACCAATACCTAAAGGAAGAAACAGAACATGACCAGCTCTGCAGAAACTCCTCCTGCTCCATCTCCCTGCAGGTACCCACCCTGACTTCAGTCCATGGGTGGACATCCCCTGCTTGAGGGCTGTGCTGAGGAATCATACCAGGCAGGCCTATTGGGGTCTCACTCTTTTCATTCATTACTTGAAGTTCATCTACCTTTTTAGAGTTGTTTATTTTTATTTCAATTATTTGATTTTAACTTCCATGTATTAAATTGGAAAAAATCAGGAGGTCCATGGTTATCACCTGACATTCTATTTTGATATTGTACCTCCAACTGAAGACATTTTACTAGGAAGAAAGGGGGGGAGAGAGACAGAGACCATTAAAAAAAAAAAAAAAAAAAAAAAAAAAAAAAAAACTTTTCTAAAATGCACTGCATGACAGGTAGTGTTTCCCCTGGAGCATGACAGAGATATAGCACTTTGGCAAGGGTGTCGAAAGGGGAGTATATTATTCATTCAGAAGACTTTGTCCTCAGATGTCCTCGTTTTGTGTAGTTGAATAATCCCTACTGTAAAATGATATTATCTGGTTTCTGTGTAGGATGCCCTACTAGAAATATAAAAGCTAGAGTTAAAATTGCATACCACCAGCAATGTTTATTTGCTTATATCATCATAGCTTGAGTCGTTATCTCTGTGAGGGCTAGAATTTGGTGGGAAGTGTGAAAGGAAAGCTCCTTCCTAATATGAATCACATCATTGCCTCCAAAAAATCAGGGCAAGAAGATAACCTGAATTTAATGATTTTATTACTAAGTTCCACCACATTGTAGTAAAATTGTAGTCTCTTTAGTTTGCTCAGAAAGAGCAAAGAGTACCATGATGAGAGAATCGGCCTCAGCAGGGGAAAGAAGCTATTTTAAAATGCATAGACAATTGTAAAAACAGTCCCCCCCCACGGAAGTGGGCTGCCCTGGGTATACATGAACAACCATTTGCCAAAGAATATAAGCAAGAACTTAGTTTATTAACAATCTGGATATGTGGCCAGGCCTAGAAGCTCTGGCCATGTTTTATTGTCTTCATGTTTTCCTATTTCTTGTCTTTTTTTTTTTTTTTTGGCAAGGAAACCCCAACTAACTATATCCTCTGCCGTGTCTGAAATATGATCTGATGTAGAGATGTCAGAGTCTCAATGCTCTTGAGCTACTTGAGGAGACAAGAGTTAGGAGACAAGAATGGAGTTGGGGTGCTACTTTATAGTGTCCAAAGTACCCTCCATGTACTATATTTAATATTTAGCACTCAATTCTAAGATAATTATTAAGAAAATTGAAAGGTTTGTGAGTGTCCAACTAAAATAGAGGCTTGAGGTGCCCAATGATGGTTACTGACATGTGTTAGCCCTATGACATCCAGCCCCTCTCCAGTGATGATTTAAGTTTCCCAAGAAAGAACGAGGTGGTTGCTATTCTTATATCTATGGTTTCATGCACATGACACTGAGACGAGAGAGAAAAACCCACCAAAGGCCCCACAGCTGGCAGAGTCAACTTTGAATTTTAAGCAGTCTGACTCCAGAGTCAGTGCTTATGAATGCCACGTACCATATGCCCTGTAGCTGAGGAACTCCTTGCTATAGAGTAGAGGAGTTATTGTACCTGCTTTGTGAGATTCTTTTTTTTTTTTTTTTAGAGAATTTTAATATTTATTTTTTTTAGTTTTCGGCGGACACAACATCTTTCTTTGTATGTGGTGCTGAGGATCGAACCCGGGCCGCACGCATGCCAGGCGAGCGCGATACTGCTTGAGCCACATCCCCAGCCCCTAGATTCTTAAATGATCCCTGTAAAAGGTTGACCAGATGTCTTGACTGTAATAAAGCCCTCAATAAATATTGGCTATTGTTATTATTGACAGAATAATGATGAGCAAATGATTCACCTGAAGAAATCCCTGGGACCTGGCAGTGGTCTTAGTAGTAATGTCCCTACAGGTGGTTATGTGTAAGACGGCAGCTGGCATGGTACTGTTGAAAAGGCACTGTTGCAGAACTAGGAACTGCTGCTACTTCTTGTAAATGACTTCTGGAAAATCAGTTCACCTTCCTTCTGTATCTTGATGGTAGAGATGATACTTAATGCTTTTCAGAATTCCTATGAAGCAGGGCTGCAGTTGTAGCTTAGTGGTGGAGTGCTTGGACAGCATGCTCAAGGCCCTAGGTTCTATGCCTAGCATTGCAAAAACTAAACGAAACTAAAACAGAATTTATGGGAGGCTTATGCAGAAAGTGCTTTAATAAGGTCTGGAATATAATGGAAACCTTGTGGTGGTTAATTTTCTTCACAACAAACTATGTGACACTGGATTAGAGGATGGAATTGTGATCAACCTCAGGAAGTTTAGATTTGGTCCTAAAACCATTTATTTGTAATGGGCTTCCTCAAAAGAAAGGGCTGGCTCTTTGTGGGCGGTGATGAAGTATTTAGACTAGGGATGGGTTGGGTGAACTATTTGACCCCCTATCCTTTAATGCACATGGGACTAAGGAAATATTCATACAGGCTTGCAGAATGTTCAACCGAATCACTCACACCACAATAATTTTAAATAATCACAGAATACATGACCTTGTCTATAGTAAGTATCAGCGACCGGAAGTGACAGGCTCATAGGTCCTATACACTAGTCTGCTTCAGGCCATCTTTCTTACTGAGTCGGGCTTCCTGTCATCGGAGGTGGTGCTGGTCTGTGTTGGCTTCTCAGTGACAGCATCTAGGGCTGTTGCGTTATTAAAGTATTGTTTAAACCATTCTATTAATTCTCTAACTTCCTCCTTCTCAAACCAGGAGCCTTTGCATTTCATTTCCTCAGACTCTTGCTGAGCAAAAGGTGGCATGAAGCAGGAGGGGATATAGTGGAATGTTGCTGAGGTGGTGTTGAAAAATTTTTCATGGCACTTGTTGAAGGTGATGAAGATTTCTTCCAGGAGTCTTCTACAATGGTGTTTCATAGCAAGAGAGAGAGATTTGGGTTCAACTCTCAATACAACAAGGACAGATAGAGATTTATATTTAAGGAACAGGAAGGGGTTCAGTAGATGGACAGTTATTAACAGGAAGCATGAGGGATAAAGGGGATTCTGGCAAACTGAAATCTTGCTCCAATTGGACTAAATGGACAAAGAACAGAGTTCAAGTTTAGGCTTAACCAAAGACGAAGCGCAGAGGAGGCTGACTCAAGTTTGGTCAAAGGAGAAAGACTTTTTTCAGTAATAAAGGGAAGAAGGAAAATTAATTGCAATCCTAGAAGGGTTAGAAGCTTTCTATTCTGTGAGAAGAGAGGATGCACCACCCCCTCTCCTGAGAGTAGCCCTAGGGAGACAGTGAACCCTCAGACTTAAGCTGCCAGTAGACTTAAATTAGGGAACCTGAGAGACTGTGGCTTCCACATCAGTCCATATTCCCCTGGTCAATAACTGTATCCAGTAATCCTGGAGGGTGAGGCTGCTCTGCAATGGACTTCCCATCTTGCATTGGTGCAAACCAGTTGCTCAGGACAGGGACAGGCAGTTCCCTGAGACTCCCTGTACTTGAATGGGGAGGTGGGTGGACCCTCTGTAAGGCTCAGTCCAAATCTTCCATCAGCCTGCTGAGATAAAAGCTGAAGCCTGAGTTAGGTTGATTGTTTAAAACAACAACAAAAAAAAAAGCAATTGTGATTATTTCAACCACATGGATTTTTGTAGCTGAAGATTTAGACTCCCCACAAATATAAACCCATTTGAGACTTCTCAGTGTAAGGTCATAATCCTCTAGGTCCCTTGTGGTGATGAGAGATGCTGCCACGCTAACCCAGTCAAAGGTGAAGCCAAACAGAGCCTGAGAGATGTGAAGTTATTGATCCAGACATAACACCACCATCAGCAGCATCCAGGTGAGTGAAAAGCCTAATTCTAGATTTCCTAACTCATAATTGCTCCCTCTCCATGTTTGAGAAATGCTGTCTCAAAATGTATCCATTATTTCAAGCGATCTTTTATTTCTACTCATGATATTTATGGAAAGCCGGTGGATGATGGAAATTTAACTGTGCTCCCCTGGTGCCTTTGAGAGCTCCGCTTCCCCAGCCTTCCTTGCTCAGCCTCCACTTTGCTTCTGCCTGGTTCTGAGAACAGGAGGCTTAGAGAAAGCGATTAATGATTGAAAAGGACTTTAGAATCCTGAGATGAAAGTGCTTGGTGAGCCTGAAGTGCCGCTCCTGGAAGGATTACCTCTGTTTATGCTTTGGCTGCCACTTGGTTGTGTTTAAGGGAAAGGCTGATTTCAGAAATTGATCCCTTCTGCCTTTGAGCATGCCAAAGTGGGCAGAATTGAAAGGGGATTTGAGGCTGCTTTGTTCCAGGGGACCTATTTATCACCCCTGCATGGGGACAGTATCTGGGGCTTGACTGGCTTCCAGCAGGTAATGAAGGCTACTATAGGGTCACCTTAAGCCCCTTCCTGCTGTGGCTTGCACTTGAGAACAATGGGCTCCCAGCAGGGAGGCAGAGGGACAGTGGCACAGCTGTACCTTTTGGGCCCTCAGCCCTGCATTTGGTTACCTACTTCCCAACCTGGGACAGTCAGGCAGTGAGTCTCTGATGAGAAGCCCGCTGGCCTGGATTGGGTGGAGCGAGGCAGGGAGAGGCCAGGGAAGGGCAAAATAGACTCTAGGAAGAAGCCCAGACCTCTGAGTCACTGCAGGGCCAGGGGTTGGGGGCTCCCATGTGACCTTTACAAGCCATGACGCCCAGAAGGCTGCAGACACCTGATTTCTTCTGCTCGGTTGCCATCTCACACTGACTTTTCTGACTTTGACAGCCTTTCTTTCTATTTTTATTTCTCCTTCCTGATGTCTTTTAATAAAAAGAAAAAAAAATGTGAGAACTTGAAAGAGTCTCAGTAATCATCTATTCAACTTTTCACTTTATAGAATGAGAGAACGAGGAGTGTGGGAAAATGAGTGACTGGGAAAGTCGGTGACACATGAACTTGGATAGTCTCCCTCCCTCCCTTTTTCCTCTCCGTTCTTCTCTCCTTCTCTTTTCTCCTTTCTTACTCTCTCATTTCTTACTCTCTCTCTCTCTCTCTCTCTCTCTCTCTCTCTCTCAAACACCCCACAATTTTGTCAAGATGTAGGAAATCGGTTCTTGTCCTGACTCTGTCACCAGCCACTTGAACTGCTGAAAGTCCTCCGGTCTTGGGCTTCTGTTTGACCATCTGTGAAATGAAGGATCTGTTCAGAGCCTCAGTGACAGTGACGGGTCCATGTGTTCATCAAAGCTCTTTTCCTTTTCGGCTTGTGGAAAACTACATTTTCCAGCCTTCACACCATTATTTGGGAACAGATGACTCAGTTTTTGGACTGAGTGGGATGGAGAGGAAGTAATACATCTCACTCTGAGATTTGGTCATAACACACCCTTGTCCTTTTTCCCTTGCGTGATGACCTTGGAGACTACATAGGAAGTTGATAGCATTACTCGCTAGACAAAGACTGCATAGAGCAATAACAGCCTCCTCGTCCCATTCCCACATGCTTTGTCTTCCCCTCTATCATGTGGGACTGACTCTGCCATGAGAGCACTGAACCTCTGTTGAGTTACTGAGAATTAGGGGTTGTTTGTTATAACAGCATACCCTGACTGAGTAAACCTCTAGGATCACCTTCATTCGCAATGGCCTGAGATTCTACCCATCATTGCTACTTTTTTTTTTTTTTAAATCTCCTTCACTCATCACATATTAGTCCTTACCTTCTTTCAGGAAACTTGCAATCCCAAATCTAAATCAAATGTAGTGGGAGGAAATTCAGCGTAGAAGGCATAGCTTGCCTTTGACTTTTCCTCCTTTCTTCCTGTGACAGTAGTAAAGAGGAATCCGGAAGGAATGGCTTTCAACTGTTACTATCCAGCTCCATTTTAAGGAAGTCTCAAAGCAATTATTGAGTATCAATGGGCCAGTTATAGATAAATGGGAGGAAGATATGCTTCTAATTATAGAGCTGGTGGAGCCTACTTGAAATGATACACCACCAACAATCCAGTTCGGAGGACTGGGCTATGTGACTCCATTTAGACATACCTGCATTGTATGGGGCCCTTTGGGTTCTTTTGAAAACATCTTTAAATCAGGTCCACGGACAAGCACTATCTGTCCTCATTAGAACTGTCAGTTCCCTGCTGGCTGTGATGCCCACTCCTACTCTCAAATTCTTTAGGTACATTTTTCTTCACAGCACTGCAGCCCAGCACATCCATCTGGCCAGAGAAAGAATATAATAGAGCATATTTTCAGCATGACCAATTAGATGTGCAACTCCCATTAACAATAACAGGACTTACACTCCAGATTCTTCCTCAATAAATCTGGCCTTTCCCCTTATGAGCAACAGATGGGTTTTCCACAATGGCTCATTACCTTCTGGCTCGGCTCTACTGCCAGAAGTGAAATATAAAGTTATTTATGGATGGAGAAAGATGCATAAGTCACTGTGGGTTATTTTCTGCCATCCTTTTTCGTTTATTTAGTTAGAGCTTTTCTATTGCTCAAGATGAACAAGTTAAAGAAGATGGCGGCATCCCCACTGGGAATGGAGATGGATGTCCCTTCAGCCTGGGTACTTTTCCTGATGGCCACAGATCTCTGGGGGTGTTGCTGTGTTTCTTGCAAGAAATGGTAATTGGGATATTTCCATAGTGAAGATACCCATTCCTCAAAAGATTCTCCAGCCTCTGACAGGCCATCTCTCTGAAATTTGGTCAGTGGGGGCAAAAGTCGGTGCCACTTAACCACATGTGACACATTTGAGAAAAGAAAACAAATTGCTTCTTTAAGGAATGCCAATACTTCTCAGTGCTTGACATCTCAGCCAGGTAGAGATTATTCCTCTGTCAATTGGGAGAGAAGGACAGGGAGACAGTTAAAAAGATTGCCATGATCGGCATTATATGAAAAAGTACACAAAAGGATAAAAAAAAAAAAAAATCCATGCAGAAGAATGGGGGAAGATGGGGAAAGGATCCAGAAAATAGTACTGAGCATGATGTTCTCAGACTTTGTGGGTGCTGAGCAGTATTTTTCTATGTGCACAGACTGCAGTGCAGGCTGGTTTTGCCCTGTCAAATTCCTTACATGCTCTGTGCTTCAATTTCCTTGTCCAAAATTAAAACAATACTAATAGGGATGTCATAAGATTAGTCTAAGGATTAAATAAATTAATATCTGCAAAGCACTTACAAGAGTGCCTACCTTACAGTAAGTGCTGTAGATGTGTTACAAAGGGGAAACTCCAGCCAGTAATGATGATAATTGCTTTCTCTTCCCACGTGGCTCAATGGGGCTGCCAGTCATAGGAGCTCTCGTGCCCCTCGGGTCACTGGAATAACTATATTATTCAAACCAGCTTTTTCCTTAGACTCTTTTTTTTTTTTTTTTTTTTTGGTAGCAGAGATTGAACCCAGGAGTCTTCTACCACTGAGCTACATTCCCATCCCCTGCTTTTTATTTTTCATTCTGAGACAGGGTCTTACTAATTTGCTCAGGGACACACTCTAAGTTGTTGAGGATAGTCTCAAACTTGTGATCCTCTTAACCTCAGCCTCCCGAGTCCCCAGGGCTGGGTGTATACACCCTGCCCCCTAGAATCTTTTGGATCCGTTCAAAAGGGAGATGATTTGCCCCTCTCTTATGGGTAAGGCTGTGAGTTAAAAAGTCTAATTGCTCCCAGAAACTTGTGCCCTGCACCATATGACCTGGAAAAAAAAAAAAATGAGTAGCAATAGAACAGCTGAATCCAGTACAGAGGGAAGTCGGACAAGTGGAGGAAGGAAGCCAGCCTTAAGCAGTGTTCCCGATCCTGGTGTGTTGGTTTCTAAAGCAGCTGTGCCCACTCCCTTCCTGCAGTTTTTCTGCAAGAATGAAGACATTCCCTCTTTTGAGACTGGAGGAAGGACATAATCAGCTCAGGTTAGGGATCTGGCATTCACAGCATAAGAACAAAATGTACTGGAGAATGGCCCCCAAGACCAGAATCTATTAGAAAGTAAAGCTGTAATGCCCCCCCACCCCCGCTGCTTCCCCTGTCTCTTGAAAAGTGGGGTATGTGTGTGAGAGAGAGACAGAATGATAGTGGACTATGGGGAGGGTTGATGGTCATTTTTAGAAAAACATGGAGCAGAGAAATAATCCTAGGGTTATTTTTAGAGCCAGAGAATGAGAATCACAAAAGAACAGAGACCCAGAGCGGAGAATTACCTCACAGCTTTCATTTAGATGATATGATTTCAGGCTTCATTGCTAGGGCATGAGTAAGGGCAGGGAAGCCATTTCTTCTGGGGTGGTCAATAGTTCTAATGGTGAAGATGGTCATTCTTGTCACTGGAGCAACCTGATTGTGTTGAATCTCCTCCTCAACCCTGGTCCAGCTCTCTGAGAAAGCTGTGAGATTCTTTTCTCATTCACATGCAGGGAAGCACAAGAGTTGAACATAGTTTTTATTTCTGCATAAGGCTACTTCTTTGAGATAAACATCTCTCCCCAAAGATCTTATGTTAATAAGAAACATAAATTTTAGCATATTTAAACAAGGTCGGTAGAAGAAATGTTTGCTTCAAGTCTGGCCATTACTGTATGAAAATGTAGAGCCTATCATCTGAAAAATAAATAAATAAATAAAAGATCCTAGACGTGGGACAGTCTTTCAGCAATAAGAATAGGTCATAGCACAATTACTGCTCCTGTGCTGTTGACCCTGACTTTGCAACCACTAAACCAGGAGCTAATTGGTAATATATAAATCCAATTTCGTTTTTTTCCTAGGTTGATTTCCTTTAGGATTGACAATAATTAAGACAGATATTATGCTAAATGGCATCCTGTAGTTGGGAAATAGAGTTTTCATTTAAAAGACTTCATTTGGCAGGGAATCTATTGGAACATTACCCGCTTTACCTTTGAAACAGTTTAAATGAGAAGGACACATTTTTGAAATCTCATTTCTCTGACTGAGAAGGAGAAATTAATCACTAGAACACAGGAACGTTCTCTTCTCAGGTTTCATGCCTCCACTCAGTCTTAGAGGATTGATTCTAGCTGGGACTTCATTGCTATTTAGAAAACAAAAGTAATAAAATCACTCTGGCTGGTCTTTTAAAAATTGCCGTCTATGGAACAAATAGGCCTCCGTTATATCTATTAAATAAAATGAGGGGAAGGAATAAAAACAACGATTACCACAGCAGTTATTTCATATTGAAGAACTAATATATTTTCACTATAATATTAGAGGCTATAGGAAGTACCACCAGACTTTGTGGAAGCCTTAATAGATTTTCAAATCTCTCTCAAATTGCGCATTTGGAATAATTAAAATGTAGATTTACTTTTGCCAAATTTTATTTAAGAATCAGCGCCAACTCTGAAGTTCAGAACACCAGGAAATATTGTATCCGGGTCACATCAGCTAAGCTCTTTTTTTATATCACTTCAGTATTGCCACAAATATGCTGCACATATTACAATGAAAGACCATCAAACATCATTTTAAATGTATAAAAATTTAAGATCTGACAGTGTCAAATCTTGGTGAGGATATGGAGCAACTGGAACTTTCATACAATCTTGAAGATAATGCAGAATAGAATAGACCCACTTTGGTGAAGAGTTTGATGGTATCTTATAATATATACTTCCCTATGACCCAGTGGTTTCACTCCTCGGTATTTGCCCCACACTATGGGAAAAAAATATCCATATCAAAATGTATGATTGTGTTGGGCCACAAGAAAAAAAAAATACCCCAAAGTTTGGCATTTTGGCATGCAAAGTACTTTGAACCAAAGGATATTAGAGAGGCCAAAAGGAATATATAGACAGGACTTGCTGGGGTTTTCTACTCAATCTATTACTGTTAGAGCATGTCCTTTGGATCCAATAGCATTTTTAGATGGCATCCTTATTTCATTATAGTTAGGTAGAAAAATGGATAGTTCACCCTGTTTTTATTTAGGTTTCAAAGGCTTCAAAGTCATGCAAAACTTTATTAAATGAATTTGTTATGCTTTTCTCTTTTTAGTCTGTCTTTTGATATAAGTGTTGGTCATAATGTTTATGAGGGGTAAAGAAAACTATCATACTTTTCCACTTCTACCAGTATTTACAGCATCTTTATTCATATCACACGAAACTGGAAACAGACCAGTGCCTCTAGAGTGGAATGTAAAACTAACTAAAGAGGGGTAACACAGTGGGATATTGTTCAACAACAATGCATGCAACAATACAAAGTGATTTAAAGTGAATTAGTCTAAAGAAAGGCAGACATAAAAGCTTACATCTTGTTGGCTTCTATTATGACCATCCAGTAAAGGCCAAATGATAAAGATTGAGAGCAGATCAGTAATCTACGGGGTCTGAAAGTGATGGAGAGGAATGACTGCCAAGAAGAATGAAGACCTGTTGGGGGTATGATGAAGATGTTTTATGTCATGTTTGGGGGCGGTCACATGCCTATATGCATTTTTAAGAATTCGTACGTAACGTGGTGTAAGAATGAATGGTTTTGCCTGGAAACTAGATCCCAATAAACCTCATTTTTAAAAGTGCCAAACAATGGGCTGGGGCTGTAGTTCAGTGCAGAGTGCTTGCCTAGCTTGTGTGAGGCACTGGGTTTGCTCTTTAATATTGCATAAAAACATAAATGAATAATAAAAAAGTGCTATTCAACAAACCACTCCAAAACTTGGTGGTTTAGAAAGCCCCTATTTCCTTGGACCTGTGGGTTAGTGGTTCAGAGGAGCATAGCTGGCTTAGTTCAATAGTTACAGCATCTCTGCTTTTTGCCATAAGCCACAGATATGGGTCTCACCTACAAGTGTCCCTTCGTTGGACTGCAGGGTACCTAGGACATGTTCTAGATGGTAGAGACACAACAGAACAAGTTTAACCACAGAATAATGTTTCAAGTATTCATTTGTGTATCTTCTTTTTTTATTACATTTTAAAATTTTTTTTAATTAGTTACACATGACAGTACAATGATCTTGACATATCATACATTTGAATCAGATGGAGTATAATTTCTCATTTTTCTGAGTGTACAGGTTGCAGAATCACATTGGTCATGCAGTCATGTATATACATACAGCAATAATAATGTCTGTTTTATTCTGCTATCCTTCCTTTCCCCCCTTCCCCTGCCCTCCCCTCCCATCACTTCTCTCTACCCAATCTAATGTGACACACTTTTTTTTTTCTTTTTCCTCACATTGTCGTTTTATATATATATTCTGTATAATGATGAGGGTCTCCCTTCAGCCAAAGAAAGTCAAATAACTTAACCCAAATTTAAGAGGTAGGGAGGTAAAATTTTATTTCCAATGGGATTGCATAGCCCATGTGGAAGTGAAGTATTGGAATAATAATTCAATCACATAGAAGAAGGTACTAACTGAATTGCAATTTATAAGTATGCCTCTAAGGGTTTTTTTTTGTTTGTTTGTTTGTTTTTTAAGAACAGTGGGAACAAATGATCCTGTGATGAATTTTGTTTTTTTTTTTTTTCCTGCATGATCACTATTGAAGTTTTGTTTGTTGGAATTCAGACTGGAAATTTATATTCCACTTTTTGAAGAGCAGTATAGTTGCTTTTATTGGGCAACTGGAAGTCTATGATTCATTTTGATTCCTTTTCCTGTTGGTAATCAGTGAGCTCAAAGCCAATTGCAGTGCTCAGTTGAGATAACCATGATAGTTCATGTTCCTTACATATTTCTCCTCACTCTGCGGGATTCATAACTTCTTTTAAAATCTTTATATGTAAATTCTTCATTCTCTATGTGCTTTTATTGCAAGACTCTCAAATATATTTTGAAAATAGGCAGGAATTCTGAAGGCAGATCATAAATAATGCAGAGCACAGGGCAGGGGGCAGGGAGAACATTTGCACTGTTATCATTTCCTTGGAATATACTATGTGAACTTTGCAAATCTCTCAATCTCTCTGTGCCATGATTTGTTAATCATTTTATAAGGCTAATTATGTCTCTCTTAACTTACTTTTCAACATAATGGAGAAAACAGGTGAAGTCACAATGCATTTCTTTGGCACAATGGACTCCTTGGTTATAAGCCATTTTTATTAAGTGAATAGACAGGTGTGACTTTGGCCCTAGAGGAAGCCCATATTGTTCTATAAATGGAACAAAAGCCTACGCTTGATTTCTTGCAGTGGCTTTGCCTGCTGAGTGAGTCAGGAGATTTGTAATAAGCAGGAGAGGCTCAACTTGAGCTTACTTGTGCTTTTGTACCTGTACAGAAGGATGACAATTCTTCAGTTGCTGACGGTTGTGAAATGAGCTGGTGGTCTCAGGCTGATTTTAAGTAGAAAGCTTGCCACAGTTCCAGCAAAATCTTGAGGGATTTGCTATGTCAAAGCCAAGGTTGAATGAAGTGCAAGTATAAAGGAACTCAACTGGCCACAGGGGGGTGGCTTCTAGGGCAGAAAGACATTGAAATGGTGTATATCACAGTCCTTTGGTGAGAAGGTAGTGAGGGAATTTCCAGATGAGTATCAGTTCTCCCAACCTATTTCTACTGGACCCTTGACCCTCAATGTAAGAGTGACAAAGGTCATAGCTTCTTTTAGTCACTTTCATCATAGAAAATAACTTACATAGACAATTATTTCAAAATGTTAGACATTTGAGCCATGAGATTTGTAAATTACAGGAACATGTTTGATTTTATCAATGTTTTAAAACCTACATGTTTCCAAGAAGCCTCGGGTCATTGCGAAATTACATACTGGAGCTGTTTCCCAATGAGCCCATCACTTAGGAAAGATCATTCTACGGTTAGTAATTTGAGTGTTAATCAGCCAGGATTCCCACTTTGCAGAGTCTGTCAAAACATAAGCTTGCACCAAAATCACTTCAATTGCACATTAAAAGGGATAATTGCGGGACCCGCTCCAGAAACCATGAATTAGATTTTCAAAAGTTTAATTTTACTTTAAACAGGTTCATCTGCTGATATGAAAAGATATGATGAGAACCATCGTGTATAAGCAGTCTACATTACAACATGTACCACAAACCTGGGTTCTTGCTTTCCCTGGTGCACCTACCCACAGACCATACATGGAGCACCACGCCATTTTTCTTAACTTTCAAAAGGAATTGAACTTGGTACCATTAATATTTTTTATTTACAAATGTTAAGCTGAATGCAAAATACCATGACTTTTTCAGATAAAACAGGAACCAACAGCTTGCTTGTGGGAGATTAATTCCAGGTGTGTTCCTGAGTGTCTTCACTGCCTTTAAAAGGACTTGGTTAAAAAGTTTGAAAGACCTTCAGAGGAGGATTCTCAAGGAGAAGATGATGTCAGGGCTACAACAATTCCCTGTATATCCTTTATTCAGTCTAGCAATATTTATGAAATGCCCACAATTCAGGAGGCCCCTGGAAAATACAAGGTCCTTGCTGAACGATGCTTGAAAAAATCACTTCTAACACACAGTGAACAGGAACTCACAGCAGATAAGAGATCAAGTGAGACTAGAGAGAAAGAAGAATATGAAGTAGGGCATTTGGGTAGCTGAAAGGATGATGAGAGAGACTCAACTGAAGGAATGGCAAGATGAGGACGAAATGCATTGAAAGACCAGATGTGAGCAAAGAAGAAATGGAAGGAAAGCAGTGTTTACTAAGCACCTAAATTCCAGGCACTGTAGAATTGCAGGTACTTCATAGAAATCTTTTGGCATTTTTTTTTTTTGTGTGTGTGTGTGGTGGGGGGGGGGATGCCAGGATTGAACTCAGGGGCGTTGGAAAACTGAGCCACATTCCCTGAACTATTTTGTATTTTATTTAGAGACAGGGTCTCACTGAGTTGCTTAGCTCCTCACAGTTGCTGAGGCTGGCTGCTGGGATTACAGGCGTGATCTACTGCACCCAGCCTTGGCGTTTAAAATTCAGTTTAAGTGAGGCTTCCTCTTAGAATGTTCTCCCCAACATTTTCTGCCCTTCCCTTCATTATATCACCTGTATTTTATTTTCAAATACTTAATCATAATGGATGCAATATGTGCTAGTTAGCTTAATCTAATGAGGTGTGGTTATTTTTGAGTGGGAAAGCACACTTGAGATGGTTAGGATTCAAATGGTCTATTTACATCTGCTTTTGGGATGCTGCTGCTACCAACTGTGTATCACAGTTCAGTATCAGGATGGGAGTTGTTAATTTGTTTAGGAATCCTTTTTTATCAGTGGATAAAAACCCAGAGTTCTAGATATGTGAGTTGATTGGAAATACTATGTAGGCACCTGGGAACTTGTGCCTACATAGTATTTCGAATCAGAGGCAAATAAACCTAAAGCTATTACTTATTCTGATTATTGGAGGCTACAAATATTTGCCAAAAGCAACTTAATAATTGTGACCGAGAAGACTCATTTGGTTGCATTTATAACAGAACTCTTCCTTCTTCGATTCAAATGCACCTTCTAAATGTTCCCATATCTCCCTAAATACACACCTCTAACACTTCCCTGTAATTATCAGTTTATTTACCTGTCTCCTCCCCTGGAGGATGAAATTCCAGATGCTGCAAAATGATCTAGCCAATTTCATAGGTGCATGTGTTTTTTAAATGTAGACATTTAAAATTCAGGAATGGGTGAGATTTTGCTACCACATCTTTTCTCCCAAAATTGAATAGCCAGCTATGGGTGAATAAGCAATCACAGAAATTAATCCACATCATTTGTTCAACAAACTCAATTAAGTCCCATCTTTTAAGTATTTCAGTTCTCCTATCCATTGTCTTCCACGAAGAAGATGAAATGGAGGCTGCCCTGCCAAGGAGCAGAGGCAGCATGCTGTCATTCAGCAGGTGTTTGTTTGGTAACTAGGATCCTAGAATTACACAGGATCATTTCAAGCTTACCTCTGGGCATCATCCCTCAGGGTAATCCCACCAACACTAATCTATTTAGAACATTCATAATGTCATTGAGATTTAATTGCATAAGCAAAAACTAATTCTCGTATCCATCATGATAATTTAAAAGTTTGGTGTTTATTGAGGTAAGGGTAGTAGACACTAGGTAGTAGGGCTTCTGAAGCAGAGGGTACTAGTGACACACTGTCCTGATAGCTGAGCAAAACCCAAAACAGGCATCTTTGAATAGAATGCTATTTGCAACTGGGTTGTAGCTAATCCAGCCCCAAATCAGACAATAGCACTCTTTCTATGCTTAAATATGATAAAGTAATTTATACATAGTTTGGAATTGATTAAGGGGAACCTGATTGATTAAATTTGGTAAACTCAGGGCTTTGCAGGGTGATACACAGTGTCTATTCCTTTTTTTCTTTTTTTTTTTTTGATAGGTGATATTTTGTTGTTGTTGTTCTTTTTAGATATGCATAAACGCAGAGTATATTTTGACATATTTTACATACATTGAATATAACTTCTCATTCTCGTGGTTGTACATGATGTGGAGTTTCATTTGTCATGTATTTGTATATGAACATAGGGAATATCGGATTCGTTCTACTGCCTTTCTATCCCATCCCCCTTTCCCCCCATTCCCCTTTGTCTCATCCAGTGAACTTTTATTTTTCCTTCCCCTGCCTTATTGTTTGTTAGCATTCACATACCAAAGAGAACATTTAGCCTTTGGGTTTCAGGATTGTCTTATTCATTTAGCATGATAGTCTCTGGATCCATTCATTTACCAGCAAATGTCATAATTTCATTTTTCTTTGAGTAATATTCCATTGTGTCTATATATACCACACTCTTTCATCCATTGAAGGGCACCTAAGTTGGTTCCACAACTTAGCTATTGGGAATTGAGCTGCCAAATTGATGTGGCTGTGTCACTGTGCTATACTGATTTTAAGTCTTTTGGGTAAAATACCAAGGAGTAGGCTAACTGGGTCAAATGGTGGTTCCATTCCAAGTTTTCTGAGGAATCTTCACCTGCGTTCCAGACAGGTTGCACCAATTTGCAGTGCTACCAGCAATGTATGAGTATAGCTTTCTTCCCATATCGTCACCAATATTTATTGTTACTTGTATTCTTGGATAATTGCCATTCTGATTGGAGTGAGATGAAATCTGAGTGTAGTTTTAATTTGCATTTATCTAATTGTTAGTGATGTTGAACATTTTTTTCATATATTTGTTGGCTGATTATATTCTGTGAAGTCCCAGTTCACTTCCTTTGTCCATTTATTGATTGGGTTATTTGTATTTTTGGTGTTAAGTTTTTTAAGTTCTTTATTTATCCTGGAGAATAATGCTGTATCTGAGGTGCAGGTGGCAAAGATTTTTCCCATTCTGTAGGCTCTCTCTCCACATTCTTGAATGTTTCCTTTGTGTGAAGAAGCTTTTTAGTTTGATACCACCCCGGTTGTTGATTCTTGATTTTACTTCTTGTAAAATCTTGTAAGCTGACATGATGGAGATTTGGGCCTACATTTTCTTCTAGTAGGCAGGGAGTCTCTGGTTTTATGCCTAGGTACTTCATCCACTTTAAGCTGAGTTTTGTGAAAGGTGGAAGATAGAGGTTTAATTTCATTGTGCTACCTATGGATTTCTAGTTTTCCCAGCACCACTTGTTGAAGAGGCTATCTATTCTCCAAGAATGTTCATAACATCTTTCTCTGAGATACCTTTGTTTATGTGGGTATGACTCTGTG
Organism: Marmota flaviventris; assembly: GCF_047511675.1. Taxonomy (NCBI): domain Eukaryota; kingdom Metazoa; phylum Chordata; class Mammalia; order Rodentia; family Sciuridae; genus Marmota; species Marmota flaviventris. The sequence continues at coordinate 189,902,276 of NC_092498.1, forward strand.
TCTTCTTTTCTACACAATAGTCTTAATGTCTGTTTTGTTGCCAATATCATGCTTTTTTTTTTTCTTTTCTTTTTTTTTTTTATATTTATTGCTGAGGATTGCTTTGGATATTCTGGGTCTCTTATTTTTCCAAATAAATTTCATGACTGCTTTTTCTATTTCTATGAAGAATGTCATTGGAATTTTAATAAGAATGGCATTAAATCTGTGTAGCACTTTTGATAGTATGGCCATTTTAACAATATTAATTCTGCCTATCCAAGAACATGGGAGGTCTTCTCATTTTCTTTAGTCTTATTTAGTCTTCTTCAATTTCTTTCTTCAGTGTTCTGTAGTTTTTATTGTAGGGGTCTTTCACCTCTTTTGTTAGATTAATTCCTCCAATTTTTTTGAGATTTTTGTGAATGGGATAGTTTTCCTAATTTCTCTTTTAGTTAATTCATTACTGATATATAGGAACACAGTTGATTTATGGATGTTAATTTTATATCCTTCTACTTTGCTCAATTCATTTTTGAGTTCCAGGAGTTTTCTGGGAAGATTTTTGGTCTTCTAAATATAGAATCATGTTGTCAGAAAATAGGAATATTTTGAGTTCTTTTCCTATTCATGTCCCTTAAATTTCCTGTTACTATGTGATTGCTCTGGCTAGTGTTTCAAGGATTATGTTGAATAGAAGTGATGAAAGAGAGAATCCCTGTCTTGGTCCATTTGTTAGAGGGAATGCTTTCAGTCTTTCTCCATTTAGAATGATATTGGCCTTGGATTTAGGATATATACCTTTTAGACTGTTGAAGTATGTTCCTACTCTTGCTAGTTTTTCTAGTGTTTTGAACATGAATTGATGCTGTATTTTGTCAAATGTTTTTCTGCATTTATTGAAATAATTATATGATTCTTCTATTTAAGTCCATTGGTGTGATGAATTACATTTATTGATTTCTGTATGTTGAACCAACCTTGCATCTCTGGGATGAAATCCACTTGATTATGGTGAACTATCGTTTTAATGTATTTTTGTATGTGATTTGCCAATATTTTATTTAGAACTTTTGCATCTACGTTCATCAGGGCTATTGGTCTGAAGTTTTCCTTCCTTGATGTGTTTTTATCTACTTTTGGAATCGGGGTGATGCTGGCTTCAGAGAATGAGTTTGGAAGGGTTTCCTCCTTTTATATTTCATGGAATAGTTTGAAGAGGATTGATGGTAGTCATTCTTTGAAGGCCTGGTAGAACTCAACTAAGATTCTGTCTATGCTTGGGATTTTCTTTGTTGGTAGGCTTTTGATGGCATCTTCAATTACTTTGCTTGAAATTGAACTGTTTTAATTTTCTATGTCCTCCTGATTCAATTTGGGTAGGTCATATGTCTCTAGAAATTGTCAAATATCTTCAAGATTTTCTATTTTATTAGAGTATACATTTTCAAAATAATTTCTGATTATTGTCTATATTTCAGTAGTATCTGTTTTGATAATTCCTTTTTCTTCATGAATTTAGTAAGTTGAGTTTTTTCTCTTTCTGTTCATTAGCTTGGTTAAGGGTTTATCAATTTTATTGATTTTTTTCAAAGAACAAACTTTATTTTGTCAACTTTTTGAATTGTTTTCTGCTTCAATTTCATTGATTTCAGCTCTGGTTTTAATTATTTCCTGTCTTCTACTGCTTTTGTGGTTGATTTGTTCTTCCTTTTCTAGGGCTTTGAGATACAATGTTAGATTAATTATTTGGTGACTTTCTATTCTTTTAGTGAATGAGCTCAGTGTCATGAATTTTCCCTTTAGAACTTCTTTCATTGAATCTCAGAGATTTTGATATGTTGTGTCACTATTCTTATTTACCTCTATGTATTTTTTTAAATTTCATCCCTGATTTCTTCTGCTATACATTGGTCATTTATAATATATTATTTAATCACCAGGTGTTAAAGTAGCTTCTATTTTTTATTTTATCATTGATTTCTAATTTTTTCCATTATTATTTGATTGAATGCAATGCATTATCTCTATTTTTTTGTTTGTTTGTTTTTGCTAAGAGTTGCTTTGTGACTTAATAAATGGTCTATTTTAGAGATGTGCTGTTGAGGAGAAAGTATATCACATCATTGATGGATGAAATTTTCTGTATATGTCTGTTAAGTCTAAATTACTGATTATATTTTTTAGTTCTATAGCTTTTTGTTGTTGTTGTTGTTGTTGGACAGTCTATCCAGTAATGGGAGAGGCATGGTAAAATCATCCAGTATTATTGTGTTGTTGTCTGTTTTCTCTCTGATTTCACTCCTTACATTGTTCTTTGCCTAGCATATCAGTTTAACCACATATATTCTAAACTCCTTCTCTGATATTTCTTCCAGTGTGGTGTCAATGGATTCTGTTTTTGAAGTATCTTGGTTTGGTGCAAATTGTTCCTTAGCTTTTTCATGTTGTTTTTGTGTCTATCCATCAAACAGTATGGATCTAAGTCAGTAGAATTTCTACCCTATGAACCAATAGTGTCCCTGAAGGTTTCCAGTACCTCACTATTTAAGGGTAGACTGAAAATAACAACAACCAATTCACAAAATATACAGCATTAAGCCAAATAGTTGCTGCTATAACATCTACAATGTTAATTGTCAGAATAAACAGAAATGATATGATCAGTTATTGCCTACAATAAAAACAGCAAGTTTGCAAAAGAGTTGGTTTACAGTTTTGAATAGTGGACAGGGAGAACAGACATGATATGGGATGTGATGATTATTCAGGAGGAGGAGAGAAGACTGAAGTGAGAAATTAAAGGAAGAGTAAAAGGGAGCAAAACAGAAATTGACTGTTAGCAGAAGAAAAGAGAGAAAGAGAATTAAGGAAAACAGGTAAATGAGAGAAAAAAAAAACATATACAAAGTAATGCAAAAATTTAAAAATTAAAAAATAAAAGAATACAAAACAAAACTGAAATATAGTAATCAAGCATCCTAGTCTTCAAAATACTGACCCATGAAAAATAACTGGCTCAAAAATGCTAGACATGAGAAAAAAAAACAAATATTAATATGTATCAATGTCCATGAACCATTATGGGTGCAATTAAACAGAGAAAAGAAAAATAAAAAGATCTTGATGAAAAAATAAAAAATAGTTTTCAGTGGAGTTCAAAAGATTGTTCACTTCCCTTCTCAGCAGTGTTAGGTGGAGTCAATTGGAGTGTGATGCTCTACACTCAGGGTGGTGTTGCTGGAGTGAGAGAGGGAATCCTGTAGGCAGAACTCCTGGAGGTGGGGTTTAGGCTTAGCTGGGCTCCAGGTTCTTTGTTGAATGGTAACTGAACTGGAGATTTAAAATCAGTGCACCGCCAGGGCCCAGCAGTTGCTGGCCCATTATAGGAGACCACACCCTAGGGATGTTCCCTGGGTTCCACTTGTGTGGTGAACCAATTCTCAGTCCACTGTGTCATCTGCCGACCCACATTTCCTGGTCATGGGTTCAGTCTCCAAACTCTATCTTTCCTGTCCTCATCCTTTCAAATTCCCAGCCAGCTTTGTCTCTCCCAGCAGTCCTGTAAGCAGCCAGATTGGAGGAAAAGGGAGAGAGCCAGGTGGGTTTCCACAATCAGTATTCCTCTGTATAAACCCTTCTCCATATCCGATTTTCTCCTGGTCACTTAGGCACACTCCATGTCATGCAGTATGGTTTTGCCAGGTCTGTATTTTGGGTCAAACTCTGGTTAGCTAGGAATGATCTCTGCCAGCTGCCAGCTCTCACCCTGCAGTTGCAGAATGGTTCCTTGCTCTGTCCTCTGCATGCAGCAGGGAGAGACGCAGCTTTGCACAAGGATATCCTGTAGAAAGCCATTCAGTTTAGTCAGGCAGTGTCTTTGATCTCTAAACTCTGTACCCAGACATGCTTCAGCCCTCCTAAAAATGTGAGTTCCTTTAATTCCTTTATCCCTCCTCTTTGCTCATGGAGGAACTGCCAGATGGTGCCTCTGGCTGTGGCAGTGGTGGGTATTTCTTCCTTATTTTATTACATCCAACCTCCTAAGTCCCCGATCTGCTCTGAATGTATAGTATCCCAATAAAGCCCTTCCCCCTTTTTTTTACCCACCTTGCTGAGAAGCTGTCTATCTGTTTTCTTGGTTTCACACCACGGAGCAGCCAGGATCATGACCTTCTCTATTCTTCCAATTTGAAACCAACCTGTTCCTTTTTTTTTTTTTAATTAATATCATATTCATTTTTTAAAAAATGATTTACTTGAGTAAGTCAATCAATCAATCAATGACACCACTTAATTCTCATCAGAGCCATGTGCAATAGTATCACCATTTTTAGATAAGCAAACTGACAGCTGGAGAGATCAACTTTATTTCTCAAGATCTGTTCATCAAGGAAGAAGTGTTTTAATAAAAACCTCCCTGCTGCAAAGTATGTATTCATCTCGTTGAATAGGTACACATCCCAGGACACAGAGGTATGGAAGGCCATGATATGTTTGAGAAACAAAAATTTCAGTTTGATGAAATGTTAGACCATGAGAATGAAGCATAGGAGATAATCCACGAATACAGATGAGATTTTTCTGAAAGCCATAAGCTCTATGTTATAGGTAGTATTGGTAGTGGGTGAAATATCAAAAGGGTGTGTGTGTGTGTGTGTGTGCGTGTGTCTGTTTTAGTAGAATCGTGACCTAATTAAGGCTATGCTTTAAAAAAATGGAAGTGGGAGTAGTTGTTTATTTAAATAATTTGAAGTTAGAAAGATATAGGAAGAAAGTAGTCTAAGTAGAAACCAAACAGTAAGGAGAATTAAAAAGAAATAAATAAAAGAAACATAATTAAACCTCAAAGGGGGCAGGGTGTAGTGACTTGTTCACTCTAAGGTTATATGGGAGTGTAAAGAGATAAAGTTGGGTGTCTGAATGTCCATAAAAGTTAAAAATATTAATACTTGGGCTGAAGATGCAACTCAGTGGTGGAGTACATGTCTGACATGTGCAAAGCCCTGGTTTGGATCCCTAGCATTGCAATAAACAAACAAATAAATAAATAATGGCTAACTTCAATAAAAGCTTATCATCTGTTTTCTAGAAAAATTGTTCCCAAATCTCATGTCAAGATGACATTTTTATAAAGTTATGTCTTTCTGCTCAAAACTATGTGCTTTTTCTGCATTGAGTGATTAGTACCTCAACTTGCAAGTGGTGTTGAGAAGCCACCAAGTTGCTTGCCACCAAGCCACCAAGTTGCTGTTGTGGACTTGCAAAAGTTTTTCAAAATGTTAAAAAATATATATAATTATACAAATAGTGAGCATGTTCCAAAGTTTTAGTTTAGTTCATTAATAGGGGACCAGTATAGTAAAAAAGCTAGTTCAAAGTTATCAGTCTACAGATGGTAAAGCTCAATAAAATGAGATAAAGTTATATTCAAAATTACTTCAGAGGAGAAAATAAATATGTAGACAATAAATTTAAAAAATACAGAATGCTCAAGTAACATTTATAAATTAAATACAAAAGCAATTAATGTCCTGCAGCACAATAAAACAGGCTTTGTGGCTATCATCTGTAACAGAAAACAATTGCTTGCATTGCTACCAGAAAAAAAAACAAAACACCTCTTTTGCATTTCTATAAAATAGAAATAATTTGCATCCACTATCTAAAATTAATATCTTTAAATAATTGCAATTTTACCAAACTATCATATGTATACCTCCTAATTAATATCAATAGTACTCTATATTCCTCTTGAGAAGCAGGTGACCCGTAAGCAGGCTTGATGTCATAGTATGACATCAAAGATCACACTAAGTTTTCTACTTCCAAACCATGGAGATATATGTACATATATGTCATGAGATATATATTTTCTTTGCCTACCAGTCACTTTTTTTTTCTAGAAACTACATCCTTTCCCTGATTCCATCCATGTTTTTTTCTGAATTGGGAATTTTGCTAGGGGAAATGTATCCCTGCTTCCATTATGATTTCATCCAAGGCTAATGAAATAGCTCAGGAGAGAACTAGCAGCCTGGGGGTTACTGGTTTTCAATTTCCCTCACTTCATCCAGAATTTGTCAAATTGAGTGAAATCATGTTAAGTGTGTTGTTTTTAATTTACAATTTGTGAAACTAGATTTTTTTGGTAGCAATTGTGAAAATAAAGTACTGGAATAAATCAGATTGTTAAACTCCACTTTATTTTGTACTGTCAAAAATGAATATGCAAAATTATCAACTTTATATAAAATGATATATTGTATAATACCTGTCCTTATCATACATTAAATGTGTATGTTTTAAGTTTTTATTTACATGTCTTTTTCTCTGTGATTTTTAAATTTAAGTATGTAAGGTAATCAATAGCATTTTTCTTTAGAGACACTTTCTTTTATTCCAAGATTATGTCCTACATTTTTCACGTTAAAATGTATTGGGCATGCATGTGTGCATGAGTGTGCATGATTATAATGAGAGACAATTACAAGATGTTTGATTTTTTGTTGGGTTTATTTTATTCTTAATGTTCTTACCATGAAAAATTAAATGGACAATCCTATGTCTGTCCTTATTTTCATGTTTATTTGTTTAGCTCTGTATTAATAGCTTTCTTATGAAAGCCAACTCTGGAAATCATGCTAACATCCCCATGTTCAGAGTTTAGCTTCAAACTTTGCAATTTTAGGAAGCAGAATTTTTTTTCTGTACACCAATAGTAGGTTAGTTTATTCAGGGTCAGTTAATGTTAGCCAAAATTAACCTATGAAACTAAGCCTAGGATGTAGAACAAAGATACAATTAATTAATATTTGAATTCTAACTACAAAGGGGTAGGATCATTTACATCCAACACTCTTTGTTCACCTCACACCATCAGCTGCCATGTTAAAATCAGAGTGTCTGGCTAGCATGTAATCAGAGGAAAGGACATTGGGTTAGGATTTAAGGACCTGAGTAGTTAATAGCTTCAGCTTGTGCTGGGGCTAAGGGTGCTGTGCTAGGGAATCCTCTCTCTTGAACAATGCTCAGTGGATACCATGTGCATTTTATGCCTCTTTGGTTGAGGACCAGAGTAAAAGAACCTCTTTTCTAACAGTACATCTTTCTTTTCTGATGGGTGTAATATCTTCCAGAGGACTGGAAGCTATCTTACCTCTAAGAAATTCACTCTGACCCATAAAGATTAATGTTTAAATTATGACTTTCCTTTTTTCTTTGTTATCTGTTTTTCAGCAAATGTCACAACTCCTCCCCAGCTTTCTGTGCATACAATGGTCACCCTTTTCTCTAAGAATTGCGGAGAGTGTTGAGGGCGGAGTAGTGAGGAGAGGACCAAGTCTCCTGATATCTCACTGCACTGGCGGCTGCGGAGAAGGGAGCAGGAGAGGTTCTTAATAAAGGTGCTAAGAAAGAATGTAACACAAGAAAATAATTAAATATTTTCACTGTGGAACCATTGACATTAAGGGATGTGGTCATTGATTTCTCTGAAGAGGAATGGAAATGTCTAGACCCTTCTCAGCAGACATTATATGGAGATGTGATGTTAGAGATGTGTAGAAACCTACTCTTTATTGTGAGGACAACATTAAAAAAACTTCTGTAGTTACCAAGGAAATAACAAAATGTGACATATTTTATTTTCCATCAAAAAATTTTGCTGTCTCTAAGTAATATTTTGTCACTTCTCTGTTCCCCCCAAAATAACCTTGGGATTTGAAGAGAAAACTAATAGTAGACATATCAAAGTGGGTAGAAATAATGAAGCAAATAATACACAATTTTAGTGTAAAATAGACTCTTGCTAAGTGGCTAAAGCTGAAATTGTATTTCCATGTCTCAGCCTTCCAAGTAGCTAGAATTAACGGCATATTCATCATCTCTCTATATATGAATCTGTTCTTTTGCTAGGAGTAAGACTTTAGATTTTTAAAGGTACCATAAAGATTTTTACAATTCTTTTAACTTTTATATATTTGTCAAATTTGTAATTGTGATCAAAACTTTCCTGATCTTACTATCTTATATATTTTAAATTTACTGGTCAGCAGTGTTCATTCAAATTTTTTTGTAACTTTTTTTTAGAAAGTTTGTGTTACATAAAAAGTAAGTTCATATTTTCCTTCAAAGAAGTGCTGCTTTGTCTCATCTGTTCATCCCTGATGCCATTCCTTTTGGTCTGTTATTTGGCTATGTTAGATATCTCTCATAAGTAGAATTACCTGGTATTTGTTTTTTTTTTTTTTTTTTGTGAATTACTATTTCACTTAACACACTATACTAAAAGTATATATTATATAAATTCTTATCTTTGAAAAGTTTGGAAACTTTTCACAGTTCATTCCAACTTGCCTTCATGTAGTCATGTAAAATGATATTTGATTGGCTTGCCACATTGGTCTCTATTGAATATTGTTTTAATGAAAATAAATCTGTAAATATATTTTAATTTGACCATCAAAAAAAGAAAGAATTGCAGAGATTGATTGAGGACTTATCTACTATAACAAGAGTAGAGGAGAAAAGATTTCTTTCCATGTTACGTTCATAGCTGAGTCCTCTATAGCAAAAGACAGATTAACAAGAGAAAAGCATGCACATCGATTTAATAAAAGTTTTACCTGATGCATGAACCTTTGGGACCTCTTGAAGACCCAGAGAACTGGAAGACCTCTATGGGTTTGGCTATGTTGTTAATAGAAGTAGATAGGTGTGGAGCAGGAAGATATGGACAAAAAGGTATATTCAAATGGCAATAAACTGGGGGCATTTAGAAGATCTGCTCAGATTTTTCTCTATGTTTCAGTATTTTCAGAGATTAGGGCATTTCTTTCCTTGTGCATAGGGTGAGTCCCTGTCATATGAGGGTCTTATGACCTACCTCAGAAAAATTTTTCCAGGTTTTATGGCTCTCTAGGTTTCTAGGTTTCTTCAGGGGAGAAGATCAGGAGGCCAGTTTTCTTGAATGCCAATGTAATACATTTTGAAGTTGTGTGTTCTGAACCCCATCCCAAGATTCTGTCCATATCAAACCAAAGTTAGTCATTGACATTTTTTTCAGAGTCCTGCCACCCTCTTCATGGTTTTCATTTTGATTAATATTTTTGGCTGTAGGTCCATACGGAAGTATTATGTCCAGTTTTTATATTAATGGTTTCATTGCACAATCATTTGCTTATCTCACATCACTTTTGAGAATTGTCCTTACATCCTCTAAGATGCAGGTTGCTGTTACATTGAGTTTGAGTTTTGAAAATTATTTTTTTATAAATATTTATTTTTTAGTTATAGTTGGACACAATACCTTTATTCCATTCATTTATTTTTATGTGGTGCTGAGGATTGAACCCAGGGACCTGCACGTGCTAGGCGATCTTTCTATCGCTAAGCCACAATCCCAGCCTCGAGTTTTGAAAAATTCTTACTTGAATTCTCCATTGTTTCCTTCCCACTTGTTATTTTTCCTCTTTGGCTATTTAAAGACAAAAAGAATGAATGTCAATTTCTGGGCTCTTAACGTTTCAAATAAATAAATGTTTTTTTCACTGTAGGTACTAACCCAGTCTCCAAATTAAAATAAATCTAGTGTTTGTTAACTGATAACTTTTGCCTCTCACAATCTTGGATATTTCAAGTTGTAAACTTATATAAATTCTGTTTTCTTTTTTTGTAATGGGGATTTAACACAGAGGCATGTAACCACTAAGCCATGTCCCCAGCCCTGTTTATGTTTTAATTTTGAGATAAGGTCTTGCTAAGTTGCTCAGGGCCTTACTCTGTTGCTGAGACTGACTTTCAACTTGTCATCCTCCTGCCTCATCCTCTTGAGCTGCTGGAATTACAGGTGTGCATCATCATTCCCAGAAACATTGGTAAGTTCTGAGTATTAAAAAATAACTCTCTAACTCGGAGTAAGTTAAACTAGGCAAAAATTTTTCAAATCTTCACCAAAAATGTTTGACCATAAAAAAAAGAAATTTCACGTGGTGCTAATAGTTTTCACATAGAACAATTAATTATTTCCCCAGAGCACGTGAACATTTTTTTTTTCCAAAGCCAAGAAAAATGTTGCATGTAGGAAAAAAGGGCAAAGTAAGGCAGACGGGGGCCTCTGCCAATTGTGAGCCTTGTCCTGATATCCCAAATTCATCTACTCGTGGCTGTAAACAAGAAAGCCATCAAGACTCAGATGGCTGAGTCCTTCTTTGTTCTAACATTTATGACAACTCCCTTCTTTGAATTATGCACCAAGTAGAAAAAAAATTCTTTCTGAATCCCATCAGACTTTGTACATTTTACATATATATTTAAAAAGTCTTTTCCTCATCTTCTCCAAAGTCCTGTTCCCAAAGCTGTGTAGTTTTCTGCTACATTTTAGAAAATGGTCTTTCTGAACACCACTCATACTTTGTTTCTTTGAAACTCCAAGGGCTGTGGAATTGTGGTTGTCCTCCCGCCCGGGAGCATAGTGCCCCTGTCCATTCCTCCTCAGGGTGTCAGAGTCCGGCATGCTATTGTTTGGCTTCCACTTTCCCCAGGTTTTTTTTTTTCCCCCATCATTTTTCCTTTTCTCAGAATGAAAATAAATATTTTTCTTGCCTAGAAAAATAAACAAAAGCAAAATTAAGAACTACTGATAGATCTTATTTTTCTTCTTTCTTTTATTCTCTAAAAGTTTAGTTAAAAAATAAATATTTCTTTCTAAGATTGAGCAAACCAATCTTGATATATGTTTAATTCGGGCTTACTACTTTTTAGGGGAGATTCATATTTAGTAGAGTATGCAAAATGTCACTTTGAGGTAGCACCCCAAAAGGTCAAATATCAAGAATTTAACTTGCTTTAAAAAAAATGCTTCATAAAGAGAAATTCTAAGAAATGGAAAAATCTAGAAACTATACCATGTGAAGACCTCCAAATCTGAAGATTTTGTGGCAATTGTATCTTAAAGTACTGAATGCTTAACATCGAAGAGGCAACAGATATCTCTATTATTCCAGAGCCTAAGAGCTGCGTTCCAGAATTAGAAACTCTAAGTGATGAATTTTTGCTTAATATTAAAAATAAGTTTTAACTTGTTTAAGCTACATGCCAGAAACTACAATTAATTTTAGGACTACAGTGATTAGTACTGCATGCAGTGTTCTAGAACAGAGGTCAACAAAGTATGGGCTGAGTTCTAATCTGGCCCATTGCCTGCTTTTATAAATAAAGTTTTATTGGGACCTATTCATGCTCATTCATTTATATATCTTCTATATCTACCTTCATAATATGCAACTGAATAGTTGGAATAGAGATTATATAGCCAAAATAGTTAAAAATGCTATCTGACCCTTTACCTACAATGTTTACCAGTTTATTCTGTAGAAAAATGCTCCTGGCCCAGGCTTGGTGGCACAAGTCTATAATCCCTTCTGCTCAGGAATCTGTCAGGACTGCAAATTTGAGGCCAGCCTCAGCAATCTTGCAAGATCCTCTCTCAAAAAATGAAAAGAGCTGGGGATATAGCTTAGGGTAGAGCACCCCTGAGTTTATCACTAGTACCTCACAACAGAAAAAGAAAGAAAGAAGCAAAGAAGGAAAGAAAGAAAGGAAGAAAAGAAAGAAAAAGAAAATAAATCCTTTGTTACTTTTATTTTTTTTTGTTTATATGTTTATTATATAAACAAAATGTACTAAGAATGTAAATACAACAAATGTAATACTAAAAAATGTAAAATCCATGAAAGCACAAAACATATTTTGTTCTCCAGCACTCAGAAAATGTATAAAGTAGGTGTTCAATAAATACAATACAATAGCTTAATGAACTGAGTAGTTAAAGGGAGGGACTGTTTAATGTCTATATTTTGAAATGCCTGAATGTGTTAATAATAAACTTGTATTGCTTATGTAAGTTTATTTAAAATAAAAACAAATTCCTAACCACAAAAAATAAGTTTGTGAAGTGACTGATGTGTTAATTGCCTTGATTTCATCATTGCATAATGGTCTAGCCGTTAGGATTCCTGGTTTTCACCCAGGCGGCCCGGATTCGACTCCCGGTGTGGGAACGCCAGTCTTTGCCTTTGTTACTTTTAGCTGGCCTAAAACTATTAGAGAGAAAAATCTAGATCCCAAACTTATGAAACTATACAGAAAGAAAAATTGTCTAGTCAACTAATCCCATTTTACCCATTTCTTTTTTTTTTTTTTTTTTCTTTTCTTTTCAATTTTAACACTGAATATTCCATGTTCTGGGAAAACTTTCAGTCCTGTACTAACAGGGACAGTTACTCATCTTATAAAGACCAGAACAGAGTTAGAAAAAAGGACAATTCAGAAACTAGAGAAGAAAGGAATGAAGCTCAATTTGGAGATAAGATCAAGTAGGAATGTTCCAAAGAGCCACCTTGATCAAAATAAATTATAATAGGTTACATAGCTATGAAGCAGATCTGGGATTTGAGCTCAGATTCTTCTTCATTAGAACCAAGAACTTAATTACCTCTTTATGTTGCACACAGAGCATTTTGTATGGAATGGTTTTTACCAAGATTTTCCAAGCCCATAGATCCAAATTCCCAGCTTCAGTGATGGCACATGAAGTTAACCATTTCTAGAGATCTAGGTTGATCTCATGTTGTTATCATGTCTACTCAAGAGAGGGGAATACATATTTTTCTTTATCTGATCTATATACACACATAAGTTTACCATCCCTTTTACTGATAAAAGGCCCATGATTTTCAATTCATAAATGTACAATAAATATACTCTTTATTGTAAATTCTGCACAGCCAACTGATTTCCATGGAACGTATTCCTTTTTTTTTTTCCCGCCAAACTTGAATTGATAGCCAGCCTACAGTTGTAATTAATACACAAGTATATCTCTGACCTGGATACTGATCAATATGTTCATTTATGTTAACCAGTGAGATGGGAGTAAAGCAATACTGATGGAACCTTTATTTATTCATTAATAATGTCAGTACTTTCTTTTCAGAAGTGGATGCAAAGAAAGTATGAAGTTTTCACATTATGAAAGAACATTTACTCAGTTTTTTTTTATGTTATTGACAATGTAACAACTACAGAAATGGCTTACTTTTAGGCTTATTAGCATTCTATTTGTCACTTTTGGGGGGCTTTAAGGATTTTTTTGTTTGTTTGTTTGTTTTAGTAGTAGGGATTGAACCCAGGAGCAGTTAACTGTGGAGCTACATTCCCAAACCTCTTTATATTTTGAGACAGAATCTCACTAAATTGCTGAGACTGACTTTGAGATCCTCCTGCCTCAGTCTCCCTAGCCACTGGGATTACTAGCTTGTGCCACTATGTGTGGTATAAATGTTTTTGTTTTTCATTGGTACAGTATAATTTATACATAATACTGGGATTCATTATGTCATATTCTTACCAGCACATAACATAATTTGTTCAGTCTTCCTCCCCAGTATGTCCCCCTTCCTTTCTCTTCTCCCTTCCATCTGCTATAATTTCTCTACTGATCTCCCTTCTATTGTTATTTTTAAAATTTTTTTAGTTGTTGACAGATCTGTATTTTATTCACTTATGTATATATGGTGCTGAGACTCGAACCCAGTGCCTCACAAATGCAAGGCAAGTGCTCTACCACTGAGCCACAACCCCAGTCCCTCTATTGTTATTTTAATGAGTGCATTATCATTATATGTAAAAGCAGGACTCATTGTGGTATATTTATTCATGGGCAAAGCATGATTTGGTAGATGCCATAACTAAGTACTTCTCTTTATCACTTTCATAAGTCTAGAAGAGGGTTTGATAACTATAGCCCTTTAGCCAAATTTGTCCTTCTATTTCTGTAAAGAAGTTTTATAGAAAAAAAAAGAAGTTTTATAGGAATATAGGACCATTTATTTACACATTACCCACATCTACTTTTACATGAAAATGTCAGAGTTAGATAATTGTGACTGAAGACATGTGACCCACAATTCTAAAAATATTCATAATCTGTTTATAGAAAAAGTTTACCAACCTTTGTTCTAAAACAACAGAGAGAAATAAATAGACAAAATGCTGGGGCTCATATTTTTAGTTTTAGAAGAGAGGGCTTTTATAAAATCAAGTGACTGTTCTGGGAAAAAGATCTTAGAACACCTTAAAGCAACTGTGCAGGTGACACCTTGGTTGGTTTAATGTATAGTTTGTGGAATTCCAAGGAATATGGTAGACCATTTAGCCTGGCAGAAAAAAAATTCTTTATATTCCCCCTAGATGATGATTAAAAGGAAATTATAAATGGAAAAGATATTGAAAAGGAAACAAGCCAATCTTAGAAGGGTACGATGGTCCTTCTGCCTGTAATTTCCTTATGTTAGCTTTGGAGATTCTCAGAGTGCAAAGTACTGAGCAACTGCCAGGAACAGAATCATGAAACAATTACCAGACAAAATTTCATCTAACAATTCACCTTCTCTCTCCTAAAACACAAAGGGGGTAGATTTCGAGGACAGCTGCAAGTCTATTGAAATTTTCACATCTCTTTTTAAGTGTTTGTAATGTTCAGAAAAGGTAAAAATAAAAGAAGTTTGCAGGAGAAAATGAGGGCATGTGTGAACTGCAGGAATAACAGATGTCTTGAAAAGATAAATGATGTTATGGGGGAAAATTGACAAGATAATCAAAGTGCAAGTTCTTAGTTACTTATTTCTTCTCTGGGTTTGCAATCTAATTATTGCTGAAATAATCCGGAACAGAAAATTCTTTTGAGTTGCATTGTAAAATTCCCCAAAGTCTAAGATTAGGTCCAAGAATTTTGAGGAATCCATTTGAAAATATTTGATGTATTTGACTTTGCAACATTGTGTTTGTGGAGCATCCAGTTGAGACATTTGGGAAATATGGGATTCATACAAGAATCAGATTCTGCTGGTTTTGTCTCTTCCCTAGGATAGAATAGATAACCAGAGAGAGAGCTGAGCCTAGTATTCGCTCTCTCAAGGTACTGGAGGAAAGCCAGTTCAATATCAAGTTCAACCATCAACCTTACACAACCTGAAACATTTTTAAGCTTAAAAAAAAGAAAAAGAAAAAAGAAACAGATAACTTCACTTTCTGAGTCCTGAGGGGACGAAAAGATAAAGTGCCAGCCTATTGTAAAAGGAGCTCTTTTGGTGCTCTCTGATGTGATTGGAAATTGACGGTGCAGAATACTCTCAGGAGAGAGCCTGTTCTTAGGAATCCTTGAGACAATTTTGCAGTCTTGGTTAAGTGTGGATAAAGTCAAGTCTCTTTCAGACTCTTCAGGGCTTTATCATGATTATATCTTTACACTTAAAGAGCATCTTTTCTCAAAAGGCCTTCAGGTATTTTATCAACAAGAATAAAGAGAGAGAGAGAGAGAGTTAGAGTGAGCTTTTGTAAAAATAATGACTGTATTAGTTTCCCTGGGCTGCCGTAACAAAATACCACAGTCTGGATGGCTTCGACAGAAGAAATTTATTTTTCTTACAGTTCTGGAGGCTATACATCCAGGATTAAGGTTTCCACGGGTCTGGTTTCTTGCAGAGGCTCTCTCCCAGGCTTGGAGAGTTTTGTCTTCTCTTATGTCTTTTAGCTGTCTCCCTCTGTGGCTGCACACACTCTTGGTGTCTCTTCCAGTTCTTCTAAGGACTTCAGTCGTATTGAACTGGGGATTCACCCAATCTTAATTACCTCTTTAAAGACTCTCCAAATATAATCATTGGGCATTAGGACTTTGTTGTAGTCAACTATTTGTCATGATAATCAAAAATTCTGAAAAGAACAACTTGGAGGAGAAAGTTTATTTTGGTTCACAGAGGTTCTGTATAAAGTCAGCTTTCATAGCTTTGGGCCTGAGATGCGGCAGGACATCATGGCGGAAGGGTATGATGAAGGAAAATCTCTGAGGACATGCCAACCAGGAAACAAACAGAGGACTCCACTCACCAGGATCAAAAATATCAATTCCAAAGGCAAGCTCCCAGTGACCTACTCCTTTCAGGCACACTCTACCTGCCTACATTTACCACCCAGTTGATCTATATTGGTGGATTGATTCACTGATTAGGCTACAGATCTCATATTCTAACTATTTCATCTCTGAACATTCTTGTGTTGTCTCACATGTGTTTGGGAGGACACCTCATATCTAAACCATAACAGTCTTTAACATCTAAATTTGGGCACCAGGAAATCAAGAAACAATTTAGTGCATACCAATTTAAGATCATCCCAGGACACACTAATAAAACATCAAGATATTAAAGAGAGAGTATATTTTAAAAGAAATCATCTTTTTATCATTCAGAAATAACAACTTTAGGTATGTCATTGCATATATCTCTCTAACTATGGGATGAATTACTAGCTTCATTCAGAATGAGATGGAAAATTTCCAATCTGTGAAAATGAAAATGGAATCATATATAATTTACTTTTGTACTAGATGATTTAAGATTTTGTGGTGTGATATGTTATCTTAGTTTAATTGATTCTAAAACAAGCGCATAGTTACTGTTTTTCCACAAGATGGCTAAATTACCCACACAATGGGTACACTTGTTCCCTGTCTCAAGGCTGTTCCATAATTCTCATGAACATCACATTTGAGACCCTGTAAGCTAGACTACAGGAAATTAGAAATAAAAACAACAACCAGGAAAATCTCTGTGAGTGTATGTCTAGTCATTGAAACCATTCAATCAGTATTAAGGAAGGATGGGAAATTATAAATTACTCCTATTTGCTTTAACAGAGTTATTTCTGTCTTTTAAAATAGGCTGCACATGTTGGTTTATTGTTTCGGTTATTAAACCTTTTAACACATATGACAACACCTAGAATAGAACCATTAATTAGCCATTCACAGCATATGCTCAGTAAATATTCATTGATTTAGAATGTAAATCTTTCTTAATCAGAGTCACATCTACTCCGTTTTTTTTTTTTTTGAAAAAATTATAGAAAGAATGGCCTATTTGGCATTTTATGTTGAAGTCCTGTTGAATAACTACCACTCTTATAGCCCTAGGCATTGGTCTAATGGAGTGGGACTTTATAAAGATAAGTTTCATAGTCATCCACAAGTTAAATGATGTAATTCTATTATACTTAATGTAGCAGAAAACACTTAAATGCATTAAAGCACATTTAAAACTAGGATCAATGTTTCTGAACACCAATATGTGTTATTTCATAAAAGATTTCTCAGAAAAGAAAAGATTTTTCATGAAAAGAAAAGATCACAAAAACAACTAAAGTTTTGGAGTCACTTTTGCATTTTAAAAATATTTTTTTATTTTAGATTACTTGCTATGAATGATAATGAAATTAGGTTTTTATAATTTCTCCAGATTGCATTACATTTGGACCTCCCTTGTTGGTTAATACATTTTTCTATGTATTTAATATTCACTAACAGTCTTTCTATTTCAATTATATATCCAAGTTCACTTAAAAAGTTTCTGGTTATCTGCAATTAACCAAATTCTTTCTGTGGGTTCTTCCATGTTTTGGAATGTGTATAACCTTTATTCTGGGATGACAGCTTGATTGAGCATTATTCATGAATCACATTTTTTTCCTTTTAGAATTGCATAGACTTTGGGCTCATATTCTAGCTTTGAATGCAGATATGGAAAAGTTTAAAGCCAGACTAGCATTTGCTGTCTGAATGCCTGAAGAATTTTTTTTTCAATAAATTTTAAAAATTTAGCCAGCATATGCCTAAATGTCAATCATTCTAAATCTATTTTTTATTCAAAAATATTTTTTTTTTCAAATTTGTAAATCCAGTCCTCACTTTTAAAGGCATTTCTTTGAATGCCTTTCAGTTTCATTTATGTTTCTTACCTTAGCAGAAACACTCAGGAGTAGAGTTTTCCTTATGTTAAAATGGTTTTTCCATCTTATAAAGTAGTTTCTTTCCAGATTGGTTTAATTGTTCTGTCATTTTTCTTGGTGATTATCTCAAGACTTTCCTTGTGCCAATAATTCTATTGTCCCTCATGTTTATTTTGGTTTCTGTTATATTCAATTAATTTATTGTGCCTATAATGGAATACTTTTTTCTTTTCAGTTTATAGCCTCAATTCCGAAGTCTCCATTTTAATTTCATTCCATTGTTTTATAATCTAGATGCTTGTTGAAGTCATGTTCTTGTTATTCTAAAGCATAAAACATTCATGAAATTTTACTTCTGTTCTTTGGTTTGCTTCTCTTCCCCTAGAATACTTTCTTCATCCATTTGTTTCTTCCACATTGTGAGCCCATCCACAAGTCAGGAGGATGACACACCCTACCTCCACTCCACAGAAGTTCCTGCACTCAGATTCTGTCTCCTCTTGTCTGACCCACAGCTCCATCTGGCTAATTATTTGTTTCCTCTGTAATCTGTTTTATATTGAGCCAGTACTCATAAGTGAAGAATTTCCCTGAGTTCTGTGAGCCAACCCAGCAAATTTTCAAACACATGGAAGGGGTCATGGAAAACTCTAATTTGTAACCAAATCAGATGGAAGTGTAAATAGTAACCCAGGGACTTTCTACCTGGGACAGGGTGTCCAAAGTGGGACCAACCTTGTGGGAATGAGCCCTTAATCTGTGGAGTCTGTGCTGACTCCTGGTGGTTAGTACACATTCAGAATTGAAATTAAATTTTAAGACTTCAGTTGGACAATTAGTTTCGGTGGGAGAAAAACACATGGTTTTGATGCCAGAAGGATTATGAGTTAAGAAACAGTTTCCGTTCCCTTGCCAAAACCTGTTGATATTTATGATACTGGGCTATGCCTCTTTACTGCTCATTTTTTATGATTTTTCCCCCTTTGGTTTTTTTAAGAAGATATTTTTGTTTTATACTCAATTCTTGATGTGTGTGTGTGTGTGTGTGTGTGTGTGTGTGTGTGTGTGGAATAAGTGTCTCTGATCTGACCTAGATCTGACATAATTATTTATAGTCCCTCCTTTATTGGGATTTAATTCCTGCAGTGCTGAGATATGTCTTTATCATCTTCATCACACCTCCAGAGGAACTATGTTTAGGTGAAACTACTTGTTTTTGATATTTGTTGTTAAAATACTGAATGCAGGATTTAGAAACTCCATTGGGGCTATTTATGGTTATAATGGCAAATACATTGCCAATTTTTAATCCAAAAGCACCGAACAGCTCCAGATACAATCAGAGGTGTTCCTTTTGCAGATGGGATGCAGAAATATAATTCCAACATCTTGCTCAAGGTCAAATGTCCATAGAGGTAGCATTTGAACTCCTCTTGGACTGTGTTTTATAGATGTTCCTCAGGCAAAAAATAGTAACAATCACCTACCTTCTCTTCCTGCCTGTGCAGACTAGGAGTTGAGGAATCACGTAGTGAGATGTTATAGAGCTCCATCACCCACCCAGCTGTTCATTTCAAGTCTCCAGTGATCAGTCTCCCATGGATGTTCAAGCTCTCCTGTACACAGAATTGTACAGAATATTTTTCTCTGCTTCTGTTGGTTAATATATTTGCCTTCTTTTACTGTGGAATTATACTGCCCTTGAAACTGCCAAGTTTCTGTCTCTTAAAAAATTCAACACATGCTTTCAGTCATAAAGCTGAAACCCAACTGATTCTTGCCCTGGTGAATTTTAACAGATCATTGAAAACATCCAAAGAAATAGCTCTAAATGTTCAGCTTTATTATATGAGGATGAAGAAAGGCAAGGGGATACGTCCCTCCAACATGGAATGTATTTCTTTATTCATTCTGAGCTGAGAAAACCCAGAATAAGACTCATGCCTGTAGACTCCCTGGTTTACACTGTCTCCACAAGACCATGACCCTAAACCAACAGCTTAGGGTACCAAGTATCACAATGAATTTTTTGAATCACATTGATTTTTTTTTCTATTACTGAGAATTTAAATAATCTTGTGCCAGTTTCCCTTCACAGTAAACACTTTAAAAATGAATGTTTTTGTAGACTGGACAATGGCTGCCCAAGGATAGATAGTCACATCCCAAACCCCAGAACCTGTATATATGTTAGCTAATGGGCAAAAAGGACTTGTGGATGGGATTAAGGATCCTGCTGGATCATGTAGATGACACTAATCTAATCACATGGGACTTTATATGCAGAGAAGCAGGACAGTCAGAAAAGGGATGAGACAGAAGCAGAGGCCAGGGAGTGTTGATAAAATGCTATACGCTGGCTTCTGAAATAGAGGAAGGGGCCGCACACCAGAGGATGCAGTCAGTCTTAAGAAGCTGTAAAAAATCAACTGTAAGATGGGTTACAGAGCTGCATTCCTTCTATGCTGGTTTCAACTTGGTTTGTTGGGGTTGAGCAAGGGCTTTTCCTAGGCATATGTAACTGATGGCATGAAAATTCACAAATAAAAACACTTTTCTCTCTAACTTTATGGTGGCATTCAAAAAGCAGTCACTTGAAACGAATCATTTATTATGTGATTTTAGAAATGAATGGTTGATTTCATCTCCCATCCACTCTGTTAGCAAGTACGTGCCATTGTTCTTGTGTAGAACACTTAGTAACGAGCCACAACTAGTACCTCTCTACAAGGACCTTTCTCTTACCTCAGGCTTCTCACCCCAAGAGTCATCCTTCCTTTTCCTTTGGCCATGATTTTTTTTTTAATTCTTCCAATTCATAGAACACGTGGTTTGGGGGCTTCCTGGGGGTCCTTTATCTGTATTCCTCAATTCTACACATCCTTCAAAGTCTGTCTCAAACTCCGCCCCCCAAGGCATCCATTCTCTCTTCTAGCTGCTATATTATAGATGATTATTAGTCCGTAATTTCACTTTACCTCTCATTCTGTAGGAACAGGACCTCTCCTCCTTTTGTGAAACTCCTCCTCTTCCCACTTTCTGTTGTCAGAGGGGACTAGTCATACTCCATCTCCAACCCCACAGCGGGTGTGGTCCCGGACACCTGACTGAACTGGAAACCTATAGTACTTCCACCTAGTCGGTATCACATTGATTTCCCGTGGACCCGTCTCATCTCTAAAAATGGTAACCTGGAGATTCTGTGATGAGCCCTTTTGCTCCAGGTCAGCAGCTATCTAAATGAGCACTTTTGAGTTCCCAGAGATGAGCTGCAGAAAGTCAACTGTTTGTTCTGGAAAGTCCCAGTCCACACCAAAGGGAAATAGAATGAGGACAAGAGATAAGATAGACAGAATGTGGGAGCATTTCTGAAGACAGCTTTACTCATATCCTTCTTACCTTTGACTAAAGAAAACTTCTCCTCATGCTGGGCTGAGTGTTTGTCCTTTACAAACAAGAGTTCTGGCATCCTCTGGTCCCTTCCCATAGACTTCTTGAATTTTTATACATCATCCATTAGTACTTAGTAAGTATATGCCACTCAGTTTCTCCTTTGGCACAAGTTTCGTTCTCTAACTGGATTGTGTGACTTGAGGACACACAGCCCAACTTGAATTCATCAAAATGCTTAACATCCTTGTGGGAGAAACCTCAGAGAATACTTGGAGGTTGATTAATGGATGAACTTCCCCAGCAGACAAGTTGTATGTTTAGCATGCATTATCAGATATTATCAGCTCAACTGGGTACATGAAAAAGAACACAAGAGTCAGTAGATTAAAATCTCGCCTCTTTCTTTGTCTCTGTAGTATTATTTAAATGACTTCACCTTTCTGACCTCTAGTTTCCTTTTTATATTTTGGATGGGAAAACGATAATGTCTTTGGTATGAAAGTTTGAGTTGCAAAGCACAGAAATGCAATTTAATTTGCAGTTAGCAGAAAAATAACTTTTAGTCTTGTCTAACTAAGGAGCAGCAGACTGGATTTTCTGTCATGGTGGTTATGGGTAAGCTAATAACAATCTTTCCATTCTTTGGCCTTAATTTTCCCACTGTGATACTGTTAGATAGGCATTCCTTAACCGGCAACAGGTACAGCCACCAACCAGGTGCTCCAGGCTTCCAGCCAATCCATCATACAACTGAAGTAGAAAGATATGGTCTCTCACAATAATTCTGATAACAATTCTGGTTAGGCCTATTTGATCCACACGTTACAACTTGATCTAATCACTGTGGTCATAAAAAAAAAAAAAAAAAAGGATTATTTTGATTAACTAGTCCTGAATTGATGGCCCACTCTTGGTCTACTGGATGGGGTCACTCCCAATTGGAACCACATAAATAATAAATGAGAGACTAGATTAGGCTGAATAGAGCTCCCTACAATGCCTACCTCCTCATCCCTGGAACCACAAATGTAGCCATGTCATCCCAATGCACCTTGCTGGTGTGATTAAAGAATCTGAGAGGTAGTATTGCATTGTATTTTCTGAGTAGAACTATCACAAAGATACTTTTAAGAAGCAGCCAGGGAATCTGAGAAAACAGCAATATGACCACAGACATAGTGACAGTTGTGATGTATTTTGTAGGAAAGGAAAAAAAAAATGGTTCTATATATGGAGACCTGAGAATTACACTGACAAAAGACAGACCAACAGAAGAAAAGTAAAAAAAGAAAAAAAAAAAAGTAAAAGTATGCTTTGCATGTGTGGAGCTTTCACAGAAAAGAAGTTAGAATCACAAGAAAGCGATTAGACTCAGGGGCTTATATACCATTTTAACAAAGGGTGATACATTGTGAAGAAGTAATTAGACAAAGGAAAGGAGATTTGGGCTTTTAGCTGTTTCTATTCTAGGATACTGGGTAATTGAAGGGTACAAGAGGAATATAATTAGAAAATGACACACAGATGGCCAGAGTCAGGGCAGGATGGATATTAAGCTCGTGTGCTTTTCAGAGGACAGTGTTGTAGAATCACATCCCTTCTCCCTCTCCTGGCAACAAAAAGGAAAATACAGAAAAATCTAGTTGATGCAGAGAAGGGTCTCCTCCTCTGAGCTGTGGTTTTTCTTTCACAATCAACAGATAGAACTTCTCTTGAGTATGATACCAAAATTGTGCCCCTGAAATTTTGGGAGGAGAAATTCAAACTCAATATAACTTCTCTTTCCAGACTCTCATGCCATTACATCTTTGCTGACTACTTATAATAAATATAGAAATAATATTTAAAACACTTGCAGTGATTTTTAGAATCTCCACTTGTAGAATTAATGTCTTTGACTTGCTTGGTCTTCTCCACTAAGGTACACACAGAGGTACTTTTAGCTCTTGTTAAGAGTGATGGAATGGCATGTAAATCATATTTTGCTTTTAGTATATAAAAGGATAAGGTACTTCTGTTTGCTTTATTACACACAAATTTTTGATGCTATTTTTCAAGTAAGTTATGAATTTCAAGCATTCCTGAAAAAATATATTTGGTGTTGTTACTTGTGCAGGAACAGATGCAGGGTGAAAACAGGGAGGTATCCCTCAGGGTGGAGGGACCATTAAGGAGAATGTGGAATTGTCTGTTTAGGATAGATATTCCCTTGAACTTCAGGAAGCCATGGCATAAATATGAAAGGACTTGTTTCCAAGAAAGATCCTGTTCCATTTTTCCTTTGGAATGCCACCGTTCCTGCCATTGTGATCAATTTACCTCCATAACCTTTGTGAAACATTTAACATCTCAGAGGATTTCTGGAGTTTCCAGAGTCAAATTTTAGTCCCTCTTCAGTTGCCTCTGGGAGCCAGAACCCAACCAGTTTTCAGAAATTTCCATCTGGTGAGAGAATTGGCATAAGTCGCCTAATCCCATGTTAAGAAAGATATCGTTCTGTTGATGTGCATTTGAAAAATTCTTACCAGTATCTATGAAAAATAAAATGTAGCTTTAAAAGTTTAAAATACTAAGACAACTTTCCCTATTGCAATATTAAAAGCTATGAGGTTTTCCCAGGCCGCTTCTTATCAAATCCATCTTAGTCTCACTTGATTATAATAAGCATACAAATGCACATGATATTAATAGCACCATTGAAAGTAATCCCTGCTACTAAGCACGCATCTGCCTTCCTAACCTTGCCCATAACAATGGATATCAATATCATTGTCAGTAACAGTGCCTTCTCACACAAAGAACAACCACCACAAGCATTTATCTCTGTCACTTATTTGTTATGCATTTCAATTCTTCCATTAGTGCTTTTTGTCAGATTAATTATAAAGATCCCTTCCCATTTTTGCTCCAGATCTAGGATTGATGTCTGAATCCACAGATAATTCTGCCTCCTTAATTGTCCCTTTCCCTGCTGGAGACATCGTCCAGATGACTCCTGTGTCTAGCTAGGAGGGATTCCTGATGGAATGAGAAGACTGGAACTCCATCAAAGCTTTCCCTCACTGAGTGCTTTGGTGACAGGATAATAGTCATGTACCCACAAACCTAGGTAAATTCAGGGTAAGATGCTCACTTTTTTCCAAAGCAAAATTTCCTATCCCTGGTGGAATATTATAATCACCTTGGGATCTAAAAACAAGCCAGGGGCTGGTCATGGTGGCGCATACCTGTAATTCCAGTGGCTTAGGAGGCAGGAGGATGATGAGTTCAAAGCCAAAGTAACAACTTAGTGAGACCCTGTCTCAAAATAAAAAAAAATAAATAAAAAGGGTTGGGGATTTATATGTTTCAGTGTTTAAGTGTCTCTGGGCTCAACACATATCAGTCCAGTTAGAATCTTGGAGATTG
Source organism: Marmota flaviventris (assembly GCF_047511675.1). NCBI lineage: Eukaryota > Metazoa > Chordata > Mammalia > Rodentia > Sciuridae > Marmota > Marmota flaviventris. The sequence goes on from NC_092498.1 coordinate 189,926,900, forward strand.
AGTCCACGACTGAAAACCACTATTCTAACATTTTAAATAGAATGCAAAGGACTCAATGCATTTCCAAATGCTGTGTCATCTGCTGAAAAGAATAGGCAGAGAAAATCTGCAAAACCCCACCATGACTCACTAAATAGTGGGTCTCTACCTATAATGATTTTGTCCCAGATACTTGTTAAAGTCTGAAGACATTTTCAGTTGCCAATCCAGGGGAAGAGGGTGCTGCTGACATCTATTCCTTGGGGAGCACAGATGCTAAACATCCTGCAATGTGTAGGATTATCTAGCCTTCATTGCCAATAGTCTCAAAGTAGAGAAACCTTCCCTAAAGGAAGGTGACTGTGTCTCTTTGTCTGGAATCTCTGTAAAATCTATTAAACTGAAATTCAGAGCTCCCAGTGGTAAAAATAAAAGTCTCTATACAGTTGTTTTTTTTTTTTTTTTTTTTTTTTTGAGGGTGATTAATAAGGGACAGTGCTGATTTCTTTAAATCATCTTCATATTCTCCTTCATCCTAAGAGAAGCTTTTCTTAGCACAGGGGAGGATGACTCAGATTTCAAGTCTGGTTTTAGATGACAGACAAGGAAATTGGTTACTTCTCCAAACACCAGCCAAAACTATCTGAGGGGTTTCAGACTTGCAGTGGATTCCATACTTTAAAATTTACATCTTCCAATAGATTTAACACCATTCTCTAGACAGCCTTCTTCCAAATAAGTCATATCCCTTTAGCAGAAAGTAGAAAGGGAACTATACCAAATGAACAAGGAGCTCAGTCAGTAGCATGTGTGTGTAAGTCATGTGATTTTAGAGTCAAAGAAACTCATTGTGAAGCTCTTGTTAAGAGCAATTGATATTGTTTACTTTTCCAGATAATGGTAGAGTTAGGACTGGTACTCATGTCCCTTGATTATCCATTGTATCTTCTACCACTCCCTGGCTTTTCAAATGTGATTAATACAGCTAAATATCCAATCCAGTAATGCCAAATTTAGCTCTTAAAGATTACCAATTCTTGCCAGGTTCAGTGGCACACACCTGTAATCTCAATGGCTTGGGAGACTGAGGCAGGAGGATCCCAAGCTCAAAGCCAGCCTCAGAAACTTAGTGAGGCCCTTAGTAACTTAGTAAGACTATCTCAAAATAATAATAAAAAAATTTAAAAAGGTGGGAATGTTGCTAAGTGGTTAAACACCCCTGGGTTGAATCCCTGGTACAAAAAAATATAATAATAATAATGAATGAATGAATGAGTCCTTTGGGTTTTTACCCAAATGAGGGTAAGCATATTATCTGTTTATCCAAGTAGAAGTTACACATCAATTGTGGAAAAATGGACACATTTGATTCTGAAAACTTGAGGCAACTTTCTAAAGTTGTCCGCCACAAATATCCCATCTTACATCTTCTTTTTAGAGTGTTTCTGTAACATGACTTTCAGTGTAAAGGCTACTCTGACCCTTGGTTAACCTTCTCCACTTTCTTGCCCAACAGAGTAAAGTGTGTGATATGTGTGATTTCCCAGATAATTTTATAAAATTTCCATGAATTCTGCCTTTTTTACTCTTGAGGGTTCCCTCTTGGAACCTAACCACTATGATATGAAAAACCCAAATAGCCATGTAGAAGGGCCTCTTATGAATGTCCCAGCTACTCTCTTATTAGGCAGCTAGTATCTGTTGCCAGACATGGACTGAGGGAACCTTCAGATGATTCCAGCCCCCAAGCAAAGATTATCTCCAGTATTCAGGCTCTTCTAGCTAATGCCTTGTGGGACACAGATGCACAATCTCTGCTCAGTCCTTTCAAAATTGCAAATTTGTGAACAAGTTATTTGTCACCTGATTTTTTAAAAACAATAAGTTTGGGGTTCTTTGTTACTAAGTAGTAGATGACTAAGACACCTTGCTCCAAGTTTTTGAGTCACACCATTCACCTGACTTCTTGTGATCATGCTTGGCTCACAGCTGAGTTTTACTAATAGTCTATTCAATAATTGATTGAATCCATTACATGCTCACAATGAAGTTCCAGATCTGGCTTAGCAAATGTTAAAAACTCCATAATGAACATCAATTAGTAAAATGACATTCTGTGTCATTCATCAGACTTTAGTGAGCATGGTAAATGGACTCTTCTCCTCAAAGATGAATCCTCTGTCTATTGCTGAACATATTGGACTTCTAGGCCTAAAAGGGCCAGTAACTAAAGTGTGGTAAGTTCATCAGCATAAAGGACTCTGTGATTTCAGTACTTGGTACAAATAGTCTCTCTTCCGATACATGAATTTTACGGAACATCTTAAATCTCAACTTCAGCTGTTTCCTTTTCTTCATGTCTGAGTATTTCATATGTGATGAATCACCAAGCATGAATGAGGGAATGAAGAAGTAAGTAATTCTGACATACTCTAAAGAACATCTTTGGATGGAAAGTTACAGACACTGTTTTCCAGACCCTAGTTCTATCTTTGCATCAGCCAAATCTCTTCCTAATCAGATGCGTGTTTTGGTAGAAGAAACACCAATCTTTATGTTGGCTGCCCGCCATTTCAGCAGGACATGTGCCATGTAAACTCACCAAGGAGGCCCCAGCCAAGTGTTTTCGATTTATGAAGTCTTAGATGTGGTATACAATGAGTTAATTACCCTTGGGAGCAAAATGCTATCTTATAGATCAAAGCAGTATTTAAGATTTATTTGTGTTAGTGAAATAACTCACAATAATGTAAGATAATTTTTCTAAGGCTATGGTCTCTCGGAGTTGAAAAATAATCCCCTTTCTCTGAAGCCGGGGACATAAATTGGGGTCAGTTCTTTTGAGAAATAAAGTTTCTAAAAGCAAGATTATTTTGAAGTAGAAGCAGGCCAAAGAATAGAAAGATAGGAGAAAAAAAATGTAAGTTGACTTGTCCAACAAGAGCCAGAAACTCAATTTAAGACAGCTTGGTATTGATGCAAGAACAGAAAAATAGAAACAAAGAGCCCTCCAATTGACTTACCTGGTTAAATAAGCCTGTTATAGGAAAAAATCTGGCACTGTGTATCAAGGGGCAATGATAAAATGCTAATTAAATATGTTGAGGCATTTGGTTTTCCAAAACAAAGAAAATAAGTTGGGCTCACATATCATACTGTTAATTAATTCATATTCAAAAATCATTTCCAAATGGTTTAACTACTTAAATGTGAAAGGCAAACTTTAGGGACAAAAATGTGGATAAAAAAAGTTTATGACCTCAAGACAGAGAAGGCTTTCTTTAAAAGGATGAAGATAACATCAAGGCAAAAATGAAGAGAGTCATAAATTCAGCTGCATTAAAATTAAGACACCTTAAAACACAAGCCACTAAAAGAACACATTTGTAACAAATACAGTTGACAAGGTTTTGTTACCACAAATATATAAATAACTCCAAAAATCAATTTTAGAAAATGGCAAAAGTTAGGAACAAACATTTCAAATAAAATGTAACGCAAAAGACTAATAAAAACTTTATTAGTTATCAGAGGGGCTGAAGGTAAAGCTCAGTGGTGGAGTACATGCTTAGCATGAGCAAGGACCTGGGTTCAATCTCAAGCACTGAAAAAAAAATTAGTAATGAGAAAATGCAAAAAGAAAATGAAAATTTTACACTGAATTAAACAATTAAATTGGTGAGAATAAAGTCTGATTATAACAAGTATTGACAATGTGGAGAGTTAATGGGAAATATCACCCTGATTATGGAAATGTAAATGAGGAAACCACTTTGGGAAATAATTTAGCAAAATACAAAAATTTGAACATATCCAGATCCTACAATACCAGCAATCTCGCCTCTAAAGATGTTGTTGGCAGTTTTGCAAAGAAACCGGCAAATTTGTGTATATATGCATGGTTTGTGACAAAACATAGAGCCAATCTAAATCTCTATGAACTTTAGTATAAATACTCTGTAGTTTATTCCTATAATGTAGTTTATTCCTGTAATACAGGAATATTATTATTGCTCTAGTGGAATATTACAGAGCAGTGGAAATAAAGTGGCTCCAGATATCTATCTATCTATCTATCTATCTATCTATCTATCCACACATACACACACACACACACACACACACACACACAGGCTGTGAAGTCACAGTCACTGTGACTTAGCACTTTCAAAATGTATCATAAGGGGCTGGAGTTGTGGCTTAGTGGTAGAGCGCTCTCCTAGCATGGGTGAGGCACTGTGTTTGGTCCTCAGCACCACATAAAGATAAATAAATAAAGGTATTGTGTCCATATACAACTAAAAAATATGTTTTACAAAATGTATTATAAAACATGTAAGTAGAAAAATAAGTAAAATAAAGGGAGATATTGCTTACAAGTACTTAAGTAAATAGAAAACTATGCAGGAAAACGTAAGAATGATTAATGACATTTCTGATATTAATAATCTCTAAAAGGAGCTAGAGGAAACAGCTGGTATGGATACCCACGGAGCTTTCAGAACATATTCTGTTAAATTGGGGGATTGGTTCACAGTGTTCTTTAAATCAAACATATGTACCGTTATCTAAATGATATATTTCAAAATACAAAAAAACACAGAAAAGTAAATATCATGCTATCTGATGGCAAGTTTCACATCAGAACTTTCTGATATCTTTTTGTCAACTAGGAAACTGGGCTAGGTTGATTAACTTTCATTTCCGAGAGCCATTTAGAATTAACTGCTCTGCGCTAACACAGGGGATCATGGTTCCTGTTACCCAACCTATAAATAGATAAGCAAAGGTTATTTTAAGAGGAAAACAATGCCCACAGCTTGGAATGTTTATTTTAAAAGGTGTTCCCTTGGCTTGTGCCTTTTCAGCACAACCTTGACCTGAACGTTCCCCAGAGGACATGAGCTCCATCAGAACCTTCCCCACCCAGGCCACCATGTTCATCTATGACACCCTTTCACCTTTGTGGGCAGCAGGACCCATTGGTTTCTCATGGTCAGGCTTCACCTTGTTGCTTAATTATTTATTATTTTTAATTTCTTTTCCTTCATTAGATGGCATCAAAACTGAGAATCTCAAAGTGTAATTTTGGTTTCAATCAACAAAGACCTTTTGAAGTCAAATCCATAATCCTGCTCTAAATACATTCAGGGATCAAAAATTATACCAAATCTGTCTTCAGGGATACCATTTCATAAGACTCCATAAGATGGTCAAAATTAACAAGAAGGTGCTGAAGAGATAATTCAAATAAAAAAAAAATATATTTTAAACAACATTACTGGTGAAAATTGATGTGCAATGAATTGTGTATATTGTGCAAAATTTTGATGCATTTGATGTAGGTAGACATCCATGGAAACAGTTTTGCAATCAAAGAAAACACTTTTGCAACCCCTAAAAATTTCCTCAGGCTTCCTTGTAAACCACCTCTCCCTTCAATTCTCACCCTGCAGCTGTAGATCTGCTTATTTCTTTTCTTTCTTTCCTTTTTTTAAAAATTTATATAGATTAGCTTGCATTTAAGGATTTCATGCAAATGGAAACACACAGTATTTATTCTTTAGGGGAGGGAATCTTGCTTTTATCACTGAGCTTGATGATTCTGACATTCAGTTGTATTCTTTTATGTACCAGGAACTTGTTCTTTTTCTATTTCTGAGTAAGTACTCCAGCAAGAAAATAGTATTAATCCAGATTTCCCAGTCTGTATATTTTCATACTAGATGAAGGTCATATGAACAGTAATTACCCAGATTACTGTGGGCAGTTACTGTTGCATTACATGGGGCTGCCCAGCACAGGGGAACCACGGGGAATCTGAAGACACCTATACTGGAGAGCATTCCATTTGAATTATGAAAGTAGTATACTCTGCTTAAGAGATCCTAAGCTACGCTGCTTACAAAGCTTTAATAATCAGCTTCTTTAGTTTTTTTTCTATGTCCTTATATTGTAGGTATTAAAATTGAGACCATAAATTTAGATTATCAAGAAAGATAAATTTATTTTATGTGGCATTCGTATTCTACAGCTGAAATTTAATTTATAATTGAGCACACATTTCACCTAGAGGCAGAAACTTCATAGTTCTATGTTTTGTTCCACTCCACCCCTCAGCCCTTTTAAACTTAGGTCTGCTTCTAACTTCTACAAGGTGTAACCCAGGTAGAAGGTAATGACTAGCAATTACTGAGATGAGATTCTCACCTGGGCTGTAGCTGTCTGCTCATGCAGCTAATTCTGTGTTCATTTTTGCATTCTCCACTACAACCCTTCAGGTCTGTATCTTATGACTATCATGACTTTTGTTATTGAAAAACATTTTTTTTTCTGATGCTAGCTAAGTAGATAGGGCTTGGTTGATCTTTCTCAGACCCACCTCAGATATGTCAAGAAGATATCTCTATTCTCCCACTTTCACACCAGGTGGATATTTGAGCAGATCTCTGGGACAGTGCTGCTTGATAGAGTCTCCTCTGCTCTCAAGTCGCAGTATTATCTGAAAGCATTTTTTTTCCTCCTGGGATAAACTCTAAAAAATGATTTTTCAGGCATTCAAGGATTCTTCACAGACACTTAGAATTATTCTTCTCTTCTGCTAATGAAGCCTTAATTACTGTGTTACTCTTGTCATGCAAAGCTCATTTTTTTTTCTTATTTTAAATACTTTTTTTTTTTTCAAATGCTCCTTGGTTCCCCACACACATGCACTTCAGGTATATTGCCCTTCCTGGTGGGTTGGACACACTTCAGTGTATTTAATCCCAGTGTTGTATTCCTCAAGATATCACCAAACATTGTGTTAACAAAGCAAAATGAAGTTTCTTGGAATTTATGTAGTTGGAGAGAAGATAACACAACATGGTTTTAGAAGTAACTTGGAAGGGGAAGCCAGACATTGGATATTTACAGCACTTTGGGGTCTAGGCTGAAGCAATCCCAAAATGAGAAACTGAGTACAAATGGAAAAATCCTTGCTGGTAGAGTTTAGAGTTGGTCATCCCTGAGGCAAGGGTCTTGAAGAACATATTGATAGATATGTTTTTGTTGGTTAAGCAAGCTGTTTGCCCAGTGAGAAAACTATTATCTCTAGTAAGTTGATGTGTAGGAATTTCCTAAAGCAAACGGTCAAGTTATTTATTGGTTCATGGTCTTATCTTTCCTGGGCAGTTTCCCTGGAAGATACCACTAAGTCATTTTGACAGATGTCAAAATGTATTATGCAAACCTTACTGATGTAAAAGACCTCCAAACTTACTTATTTAGACCTAAACTTGGATTCACATAAAATTTTTAATGTTATTTTCAAGGTATAACCCCTTATCACCTCAGAATTTCTAGAAAATAGCTCCACCTATGGGGAATCAGAGAATAACTTTCAGAGGAGAAGACATTTTGAAGCAAGTCTTAAGAAAGGAATCAGATCTAAAGAAACAGAAAGGAGCAGGACAGCCTTTAGTAAGTATGTGTATAAATGCACACATGGGTGGTGAAATTTGTGAAGAACATTGAGAAGGAAAACTCTGTTTGAAATAATTAGTCTGTCTGTCTGTGTGAGCACAGTAAAGCCAGAACATGATGTGTCCACATGCATGATTGAAGAATTCCTATAGCTTTAATTACATATTTGTAATCATTGAATGACTGCACATAGAAGACATTCAAAAAATGCTAGTGATATCATCACTACCAGATCACATTAAGCATTAAGAAGAGGTTTTATTGGCATTATAATCAGGCATTCAGGGATGGTTGAATCCCCAGTCATAAAGAAAAACAGCAAAACGAGAATTGCAGTATTCTTCATAGATGCAAATGCACTCTATGGTCCAATACAGGGCTCTAGGTTTAAAAGTACTTTTAGAACATGAGGCTTAGGGCTCTCTCTGAAAAGAAAAAAAAAGTATAAACAGTGAGAAAAAATTGAATTTATTTTCTCACATACATATATAGTATCAGAAAAGAGCATTAGAATTTGTGAGACTATGGGGTGGCAGGATTGTCTATAAAAAAAAAAACAGGAAATATTTTCATGGAATGTGCTCCTTGGTTTATTTCAAATGTGTGCTTTGTTGTTTTGTTCTAGCACTCAGTTCTCACTGGCAAAAGTCATCTAATCAACACCTGAAGTGCAACCAAAGCCAGACTAATTTTGTGGTAGGGCTAAAAGATGAGTAGGCAGAGGGATGCAGAGGGGACAGGGTACTGCTAGGTTTCTAAGCTCCTATATTCTTCTGTTTTTGCCCTCTGTATAAATTCAATTCTATTGAATACATGGATTTGCAGCTATTTTGACCTTTTCCAAGAGACCTAGAAATTCTGGATCCCTGTAAATCAAATTTCTATCCATAGATTCCCAAAGGAGCTATATCCACAGTGAATAATGCAAGCAAGGAAAACAATCTTGCTATATTAACAGGGGTGCTAATATCCATGGTGGAAAACTTTACATTAAAAGCTGGGTTGGCAGACTGGCCATATAGCTCAGTGGTAGAGTACTTGCCTAGCATGCATGAGGCCTTGGGTTTGATCCCCAGCACTACAAACAAAATAACAACAAACCCTGAGATGACAGATAACACTTAGCTGCATTTTTTTCTAAATACACATACATGTTTGGATTTTGAACTATTTAGATGGTCTTACTAAGGAAGGAAATTAAAAATAGTGGGAAAGAAATAGGGACATATCTATATGAAATAGCTGGCTTAAAATTCCCTAAGCACCAGTTGGGCAAAAAAGAGGAATCACACGTTGCTTTCAGAATTTATTAATATAAATTTTCCTTTCCCACTAGAAATTATGACCCGTTAACATGCCAAACTCTGGACAATTATACTAGCAAATTTTTCTTTTTTTAAATGAACAGTACAGCCAGAGAAGGGGTTCAAATTTCTTTTTAGGCCTTTCCTTTAGGAAGGAAGAAGGAGATCTACAAGACAGAAGGGCATCCAGAAGAATGCTTCTAGCACCACTGTGCAAACATCATTCTTACCTGTACTCTCTGCAGGTGGCTGCTGATGTCCTTATACTAGATGGCCACCTAGCTTAGGCCTGAGTGGAGCTAGGCCTAACTAGCTAACCTCCATATGAGCAGACTTTCTATAGTTTTCAGTGTATACCATAATGCTTCATTGTATTTATTCCATTATATGTACCCCTGTTAGCCTACCCTTCCCTATTGCCCATCTGTTGAGGGCTCTGATAATGGGAAGTACATGTAGATGTTCTCATTTGTAGACACCTATCTACCACCTGGATCATTCTATCACATGGTAGGAATTGTAGCAGACTTTCTCCCATGCCACAAGATAGCTAAAGTCTCACCTTCCCAGCCTACCAGACTGCAAAGGGTAGCCAGGGAGCTGTTAAGTGTTAAGTACAAATCTGTTGCTATCTTCCTGGGAAAGCTTTTGCTCTACTAATAAAAATGACAGACATGGTTTATTACCAATCTCTCTTCTTCTTGCTTCAAATGCAGATGCTTGTCTACTAGTTGGTCTGCCACTTCATGCCCAAGTCTGAAGGGGAGGCTGAAAAGGTCACAAATCTTCAGTGCTGACACATTCCAGCCCCAGAACCAATACCAGCAGTTCCCTCCGTCTCACCTTGTTGCCACGTGAGAACAATAAACCCCTGCAAGCTCAGTCTAATACTAGTTTTCTATTCACATTCTTGACTCTTATAGAATTTATCTGGAAAGGAAACAGGAAAAAAAAATCATGAAACTAAATCACCCAAATGGAAATTCACATCTGAGTTGAAAAAATAATCACCGTTTTTCTTTTTTGCAATATAAACATTTACAATCTGCATCTGTGTGATACTTTCCCCAGGTGCATGAGATGGGGAAAATAGAAAGTGAGGCTGTTCTGGTTTTTTACTCATAAGTTCAGGAACAAATATAGAAAAATGATTCTCCATAGAGAAGAAAAAAGCTGGGATTCAAATTTCAAGTGTCAAACTTTCCCAGTGCCCTGATCTTTGAAGCTGGATTCTTGGCTCAGATTTCACGGGTCCAGATGTCTGAAAAGATGCTTTATATTGCAACAATAGAACTATACCCTATATTTCTTTTATGTATTTAAATTGCTATGCATTTCTTCATTAAGAACACAGCAGATTTACCAAAAGAGAAATATATTAATAGGATAAGATATCTTAAGGAGTTACGGTTTAGCCTAAGCCAGCTGGGCTTAGCAATTCAGAGTATCATATTCTTCTAGATTATTATACTTCCAGGCAATAGTTATATATTTGAGTCAGCTTACTAGAAAAAAAAAAAGCGCTAGCAATGGAGTCAGACAAATTTGAAATTGAATTCTGGTTCCTCCATTTATAGGAGTATGAGTCACTTGCAGCAAGTATACTGGTTGCTTATTAAGACTGGGACTTTGGACAAGTAATTTAACCTATATCAATCTCAGCTTTTTCAGCTGGAAAAGTAATTACTAAAACTCTGCCATCCAGGTTTTGGTGAGAAGTTGAAAAACAAACCTGATAAATGGTATTAGCAATTATCATTAATATTTAACAGTCGGCAGACACATATTCTCTCTTTCTGCATTATATTTTCCAAGAATGTCCCAAAGTGTCACTCTTTCTGGGATGAGGCTGGAGAAGGGTGATGATGTGCTGATCCAGTACGCCAAGTCTACAGTCTATGCTTGACATTTCTGTGTATCTGCTTAAGTCATTTTGACCCATAGCAATTTAGAAAACAGATTAATCTGAGTAAAATGTTACTCTCTCTCCAGCATCCCATGGGTTGGCAAGACTGAAATTCAGAGGTGAAGTGGAGGTCAGAACCAGTCCCCTTTGGAAATCAGGGTTATAGATCCTTTGTAGCAAGCAAGAGACCAGGAGTTCCCTGAAGAAGCCCTGTGGCCCTGTTCTCCATGACACAGAGAACAGAAGCTACACTGCCAGCCCCTCTGCTCCTCTGTCACTTAAAAGCTTAAACAGCTGCACTCTTTGCTAGTTTATTGATTTTGAATAAAGGAATTCTAGACAAGTTCTTTATTTGGTACAGTTTGTCCAGGAGGCTTATTACATGTCATAAAAGGGTGTCTGCCAGATTATTTCACTTGAATTATAAACCAAGCTGATTTTCTTTTAATGACAACCACCAAGCAACAGCTTCCAACACTTGAGACTTTTTCTAGTGAATAAGAAAGGCAAGTTAGGCAAATCACAGAGATTTATTTGTTTGTTTGTTTGTTTAATTGAATGGGAAAATTAGGCTTGGATTTGCCTGAGTCTGAGACTTACCCTCAGTGAGCTAATGTTCTCCAGTGACAGTGGCTTGAGCCAGACCTCAATTATAAGTTAGGATTTGCTATTAAATAGCTGTGGTTTCACAGCATTTCTGGGTCTCTGTGAACTCATCTGTAACAGGAGCTTACTTGTGTTACTTGATCACCAATGATACTACCAAATCAATGCTATTCTACTTCTTTGATTTAAAACGTCAGCATTACAAATTTGCCTGATGAGTGGTGATAACTAAATTGTTGTAACACCTTTCCTAGTCCCAAGGATGACACGAATGAGATCATAGTATATATGCCTAGCCTAGGCTACTAACTTAGTGTACACAGATTGCCCTCTTCAATATACCCAAGAACTATAAACATTAAATTTTTCTTGTAGTACTTTCTCTATCACAGAATCATTTACAAGCAGCTGACACATATTATTGATCCTTGTGGTTTATATTTATTGGAATCCTATTAGGCTATTTCACAGGACCCAGTTATTCTGCGTTGAAGAAACGCAGAGATGTAGATATTCTATTACTGCACAAAAGCAGAGACACTAACGTGCCTGTAGTTAGGTTGACACGGGCCTACAGCGCCACCTGTTGGCTAATGTGTTAATATTCACCACAGAGTACCAAGCGTTCAGAAAAGCTCATTTCCCCAATAGAAAAACAAAATAGCAGAATATGTAGAAGGCAAATTTTAGTTAAATCTACTTATAATGGAAAAGCAAAAACATTCCACTAAAAATTAGTGAGGCTACTTAATTCTAGATGGCTATGAAGTGGATGGCAGGTTTTCACTCACTTTTTCTAATAAAGCACTAGAGGAAAATGGAAAGGTAGAATGGTAGAATTTCAGGGACACTTTTAAGTAATAGCAGAACTTCTCATTAAAGAGATTTTTAAAAGCCAAGATTCCAGGTTGTGAGGTATCCCATGGTGCAGTGCTTGGCATTGAGGGTGTCAGGTCTAGAGCTCACTTGTTCTGATGTTTAATTCAAGGGTTTTACCCTAGGTAACTTTCTCTAAGATATATTTCAGAGATCTTCATAGTCTCTATTTTTAGGAGAGGGCTACTAAGAATCAGAGGCTGTTTTCATGATATTCCTTACATAAATTCACACCATTCAAGAAACAGCAATTTAGTTAATAATTGCTATTTCTATTTGCTTGTTAAAAAAAAAATTAACCACTGTTAGGATGTTTTCAGAATCTAAACATCCAAAGAAAAACTTCTCCCCTTCTCCTTCCTCAATTATTCCAGAAATTCATTCATTTTTCTCCCATTGAGATTGGGTGCCAAGTGAAGAAATGTCAATGAGAACTCTGTCTCCATTGAGACACAGGGTTCCTATGTCATGGTCTCCTGAAAATGCTAATTGCTCACTGGAGATACCCAAAAGCTAATGAAAAAAAGTAACTCCCAACCTGCTCCCCTATCCTGATTACATCTTTGAACCCATCGGAGGGGGTGGAGACTTAAACTGGAGCAAGATCTGGAACAGGCCATAGCCACCTCACTGAAAAAAAAAAGGGACCACCAAAGTCCAGCAGGGCTCATTTGGAAACAAGTCAGGAAACATCTACCAGGAACAATATTTAGAACTTGGTAAATATATTTTTTTAAGACATCTAACAATATATTTTTTATTTTGATTTTTTAAAATGAGTGTTTCCTAGAAAGTACCTTAAAAGAAGTAACAAACTCAGCTCCCAAGAACAGTAGGGAGAGTGAGAATGTAGGAGTCAGGTTCTCCCTTCCTAGTCAGTGTGAGAGTGGATGGTGATGTGCAGTGGAGACTTCAGAGGGAAAGGAAAGCTGGTTGCATCCAATTGGATGCATTATCTGCTGCCTTGGTGCCTGCAAAGAGGTTTGATATGGGAAATATATGTGAACTCCCAACCTAATTGCTCATTCAGTCCTTGGCCCATCCAGAAATCTGAAGGTTGTTCATGATCCTCACCGGCCTTAGATACTTATCAATTGCACCATTTTCAGGTATCTTTGAATCTACCTTTCCCCTTCCCTTTCTACTCCCATTGCCATTCCTTAGCCCAAATGGTACCACAACTGCCTCATAACCAGTCTTCTTCCCTGGAAGTCATTTTTGCACATGGTCACCAGTCATTTAGAGATACAAAGTGGATCATGTCATTTTCCTGCTTAAAATCATTGACAGGGGACAAAATCCAAGCTTCTTAGCATGGCATATAAAACTTTCCAACTTGGCTAGAATCTTTTTGTCTAGCCTCATTCCCTGGCTCCACAGCTCTAGTCCTACTTACTATTCCATCTCCCCTTTGCTGCACGCCTGTCTGACTGGCCTCTCTGCTTATATTAACAGTCAATTCTTCTGGCCTGTTGTGTCCTTCACTTCCATCACTAGGCAAATTCTTATTCATCCTTCAAGGTCCATTTCCATTATCACTGCCCCTAAGGAGCCTTCTCCAAAGTTCTCAAGCAGGGAGTGTCTCTGCTATGCCTACTTGCGTTGGCTTGCCTATTACTTGTCTTTATTATTGCACGAAGATTATTGTGTAACTCCACTAGCACATTAGTCTTCCTTACACAGACTATGAGTTTGCTGATGTAAATATTCTGATCAATCTTTTTAACAGTTGACATTATTACCGAAAACCGTGATCACAATGATCATTGAAGATTGAGCACGGATCTACATTTGTGCTAAATACTAAAGCTGCAAAGAAAAGTCATGAATGATTTCCACAGTTCTATCACTCAAGGGCTACCTTTTATTCTTTGTTTTTTATTGGCACATTATAATTATGTACCATAGTGGAATTCATTATGACATATTATGTGCATGTAATTTGATCCATCTCATTCTGCAGTATCTTTCCACTCCTTCCTTTCCTCCCTCCCACTGACCCACTTACTCCGCACTAATGATTTCCCTTCTATTATTTTAATAATAATGATAATAATGTTGTTAGTTCATTATGATTATAATTATATATAAGGAGAATCCATTATAGTATATTTGTACATGGACATATCGTAATTTGGCAGATTTCATTCCCAGTGCTTCCTCATCCCCTTTCCTTCTCCCTCCGTCTCAATCCCCTTCCTCTATTGCTCTCCTTTCTGTTTTCCTGAGATCTCCTATGTTTTATTCCTTTTTCATCTCCCTCTAACTTCTGCACATGAGAGAAACTTTCTTTTCTGTATCCTAAGAATGTAAATAGTTTGGAGAGAGAAAAGAATATGTTCTAGACTGGCTGAACTCCATTGCAGCATGGTGATTCTTAGTTGTGATTCACCAAAATCAGTCGTGAAACATATTGTGTGCAATATGTGCAATTTTAGCTCTTACTTAATGATATAACATCTGTATAGATCTTTAGATACAACAGATGGCATCATCTGCATGATCTTGATTGTAATGTGCATCAATTTTTTCAAAGTTGAAAGCACTGTCCTATGCTTTGCCTGTGTACTTGGCAAGCACTGAATTCTAATTCAATATTCTTGGAATGAACAAATATTTGAGTGGGTGAATGGATATGCTATTGAAATGATGGGCAGACAGATGAATTCGAATTTCTGATCCTTTTCCATGAATATCTATTACACTTGACATTTAAGTTTGAACTTTGGGGTGGATACTGTTTATTAATATCTGAAATGATTATCACCTTTCCAAGCTCTCCCGTCTGCATAGGCATAAAGACTGAAAACTACAATTCTCAGCTAAACTTGCCAGAGATGTAATTATGTGAGGCTTAAAAGCAGAAAAGGAGAAGCTGCTATCTTCAGGTGGCAGCTGTGGTTAGACAAGTGGACACAGGCAGACAGACAACATGGGGCTTCTCTTGTAGCCATCAGACATTTTATAAGGAATGATCCCTGTTGGTGCCACAGGTAACTGACATATTTGGAAATGACTTTACTGAGATACTTCACCCTGTGGATGTCTTGAATGTTCTTGGACTGACCTTTATTCATTCAGCTTTTCAATAATTCCATTTTCTTGTAGTTAATTTCTTCGTATCCAAAATACCAAAAGTGAATTCTCAGTGATATAGATTCTTGGTTGGAACCAAAAGAAAAAGGTTACTTATCCGATTGAACCTTTAAGTCCATGACAGTTACTGTAAACAAATGCACATACATATATATGTATGTATATACATATATACTCAACTCTGGCTTAAATACTGTTAGTGACTAAGCCTCATTGCTTCATAAGGTAGCTAATTCACCTCTAGGAGAGTGAAATTATTAGAAAAAAATTAAAATTCATTGTTCTTAACCTTGAAATAATTTTTCCTCATTATTTACTTATTTTCTAATTCTAGCTCCTCTACCTCTAGAAAGTTCTCAAAATCTGGATTCTGACAGTGTCTGTAGGCAGTCATACCTAAGATCAATACCCTTAAATTTTGGGGTAGGGATAGGTAAGAAAAATGCCACGATAACTGTATTCTATATGTTTTCTTGGAGTGACAAATTTCAAAGTTCAGGTTTGATAATATAAATGAGGATATCTGATCTCTGGATAATAAGCGGACTAAATACCTTTAAATACCCATTATATTTGATTTCCTTGTACATAACATTGTGCTTCTCTATTGTCAAGCTGAACCAAACTGAAAAGGAAGTTTTAAACAAAAAGACAAAGGTTCTAAAGTAAACAGACAGAAAAAGGAGAGGTTGTTGACACTAATCAAAAGAAACCCATAGTGGCTACTTTAATATTAAGAAAAACTGCAGAGGAAAGGATATTATGAAGAATAAAAAGAATCAATTTATTTTATGAAAGTCTTACACATTTATGTGACTAATAAAAGAGCTTCAAAAATACTAGAGGACAGAGTATTGGTGGCACACGCCTGTAATCTCAGCAACCCCAGAGATTAAGGCAGGAGGATATCAAGTTCAAGGGCAACATAAACACTCAGTGAGACCCCCATCTCAAAAAGAAAGAAAAAAAAAAAAGGTGGATGGGATGATTTCATTCCCCAATGTCTCCCAAAATACTGGAAACTAAAACTAATGAAATTATAGTTGGATATTTCAAAACACTTTCTCAATAAGTGATATAACAGTACAAGACAATCAGGAGTGATAAAGTAGATGTTAACATAGTTATCAACCATCATGATCCATTTGACATTTACAAACTGGTCTACCTCAAAACCACAGAACATGGGTTCTTTCTAAGTGCATCGAATATTTACCAAAATAGACCATATTCTAGGCCATGAAAAGAGTCTCAGTAAATTCAATAGTCACAAAGTATGCTCTACGACTATAGTGAAATTAGATATTAAATAATAGGAGTATTTCTTGAAAATCCTCAAATATTTTAAAACTGAACAACAAATTTCTAAATAACCCATAGGTCAAGCAAAAATATCAAAAAGGAAATTAGAAAATATTTTGAACTGAGCAAAATGAGAACAGGACATTTCAGATTGTGTGGACCACATGCCTATATCTGAAAAGAAGAAACTCTCAAATCAATAAGCTCATCTTTTACCTTAAGAAACTGAATAATAAAAATGAATTAGATGCAAGGTAAGCAGAAGAAGGAAGTAATAAAGACAGAAAAAAGAATAGGAACAGAATAAATCAATTAAACTAAAAGCAGTTTCTCTGAGGATAGCAATGAAATTTGTAACATGCTAGCCAGACTGATGAGGAAAAACACAAAATGCACCATTTACCAATCTCAGGAATAAAAGAGGTAACTTAGAGTATAGATAGTATAGATACTAAAAAGAAATTTTAAATTAATAAATATTAACAAAGGAATATTACAAATACCTTTATGCCCCTATATTCAACAGTTAGATGAAATGGATTAATTCCTCAAAAGAAAAAAAAAATCTACCAAAACTCATTTAAGAAACACAGATAATCTGGTTAATGGCTCTGTATCTATTTTAAAAATTGAATTTATGTTTAAAAATCTTCCCACAAAGAAAATCCCAAATCAGATGTTTTTACTAGAAAATTATTTCAAACATTTAAAATGTAAATAAATTCAACTGTGCACTAATTTCTCCAGAAACTTGAGAGTTAGAATTCTTTCTAGCTTATTTTACAAGGATCAATAATACGCTGATACCCAAGGTAGGCAAAGATATGACAAGGAAAGAAAACAGAGACCCATTATCCTTGTTATCATAGATAAACAAAAATTGTATGATTGTTAAATCATTGAGAAGATCAAATTTAACAATGAAAAAATACAATGTATCATGACTGCATAGAAAGAATTTACCCTTACCCAGGGAGAAGTCTGGCTTTTGTCCTTGGCTCCTGGGGAGTAATCTTTAAACCCTTGAGATATCCTACCTGATAAAAATTATCTTTGTTTACCTGGGTGTCTACACCAAATTATTTGGTAATGTGATTCAGGGTGAAGGTTGGGTAATGCTAGTTCAATCTCTGGAGAGACTGGATATTAAGATTAGCTGTGTGAGCAGTTGACCATGTCTATGTGATAGAGCCTCAGTACTGACTCTAACCACCAACACGTGAATGGAACTTCTTAGGTGACAATATTCTGGGCAAACTGCCCCATATTGTTTCCAGGAGAGGAGTATTTTCTGTGGCTCTGCTTTGAGAGGAAAACTGAGAAACTGAAATCTTCACGACAACCTCCAAGAATCTCTTTCTTGATTTTTTTTTTCAGCATCTTTTCCTTGTAATAAACCATAACCATGAGATAACTACTTTCATTGAGTTCAAAGAATCCTTTTGGCACATTATTGAAATTGAAGGTGCTCTTGGGGACCCACAAGCTTGCAGTTGATATCAGAAGTGAAGGTGGTCTGGTCTTGTGGACTGTTTGCTAACTTTGGAATAACTAAATGTGGTTAAGCCCAGGAATGCAAGGTTGATTTAATTTAAATATAACTCACCACATATCAGGCTATAAAAGAAAAACACATGTTCACTTTAGTAGATGAACAAAACATATTTGACAAAGTCCAAAATTCTTTATTGAAAAACTCCTACAGCAACCTAGAAACCCAGGTAGTCATTCCTCTACTTGATAAAAGACCTCTATGAAAAAAATCATAGATAGCATCATTCTTAGCAGTAAAAGATCATGTTTTCCCTTTAAAATTAGGATCAAGGAAAAGATGTCTACTTTCCCCATTTTTTGTTCAATATTACTGAAAGCTGTGCCCAGTGGTATAATGGGGAAAAGAGAACAAAAAGGAGAAAGAGAAGTAGGAAAAATAAAAGAAGCCCTAATTGGAAAGAAAAGATCGTCTTCATTTTGCCACCTATCATAATCATCTATGCAGAAAATTTAATAAAATCTCTATAACCATTGTGAGAACCTGTAAATGAGTTCAACAAAATAGCAGGATACAATATAAATGTGGAAAGACTCAACTGCATTTCTATATAGAGACAACAAACAATTGGATATTAAAATAAAAATTGCCATTTAAAATAACATCAAAAAATGAAACATTTAGAAATAAATCTGTTAAATACTCATAGAATAAAAAACTGCAAAAAAAATTGCTAAGAGAAATTAAGGAAGGCTGAAATAAATAGACATGCCATGTTCCTCTAATAGAAGACTCAGTATTGTTAAGATGTTAACTTTGCATATTCGTCTATAGACCGAACACATTCCTAGTCAAAATCATAACAAAACATGTTTTCTGCAAAAATTGATTGATTGTAGAAATCATATGAAAATGTAAATTACCTAGAGTAGCAAAATAATAATAAATTACCTTGAAAAATAAAAAAAGGAATATTTGAAGAATTTTACTATCTGATTTTAATACCTATTACATGTATAGTTATAATAATAAGCACAATGTTGTGTTGCTGTTAATAACAGACAAAGAATAGAACAGAGAATAGAGTACAAAAATAGAGATACTTATAAATTGTCAATTGATTTGCATTAACGTTGCAAAGGCAATTCAGTAGAGAAAAGGCAATGTTTGGAACAATTAGATGTCCATATAGCAAAAAAAAAAAAATAAATAAAATAAATAAATACTTTTGAATGATATGTTAAACCATGTAAAGAAATTAACTCAAAACTGATTAAAATCAGTTGGACATAGTGGATCATAGCTATAATCCCAGCAACTTGGGAGGTTGAAACAGGATGATATCAAGTTCAAGGGCAACCTCAGCAACTCATTGAGGCCTGAAGCAACTTAGTGAGACCTTGTTTCAGTATAAAAAATAAAAAGGGCTGGGGATGTAGCTCAGTAAGTCTTGGGTTCGATTCCCAGTACCAAACAAAATTATTTAAAACCACAGATGTAAAGTTTTAAACTATAAGATGTCAGAAGGAAGTGTAGGAGAAAGGTTTTGTCATCTTTGTTTAGGCAAATATTTTCTTATAACCAAAAGCATGAGTTGTCTAAAAAAATAAATTGAACCTCATCAAAAACAAGATTTCCTGCTATTTTAAAGTCACTATTACATCAATGAGTGAGAAACTGCATACTGAGAACATATGTTAACAAATAATACCTAACACTGGACTTGTGTCCAGAATGTATAAATCATTCTCACAAACTACAAATGATAAAGCAAGAAGTTTAAGAGGAAATGGACAATCTGAACAGACACTTCACTGAGGTTTAAATGTATTTAAATATATAAAAATTTGTTCAATATCTATGGTCACAGGAAAACTATGAGATACCACGGCACATCTATTAAAAAGTCTGAAATTATACAAGGGTCAGGATGTACAAATAGAAATCTCACGTGCTGCAAGTGAGTATAAAAATATGCAATCTATTTTGAAAATAGTTTAGAAATTTCTTTAAAAGATAAACATATCAACCACATGACTCAGTCATTCCACTTCCAGGTTTTCCACACAAGACTTAGTAGCCTGCTTTCACACTTGTTCATGAATGTTTGTTGGAATTTTATTTATCAGCTTTAAACTGGAAACAATGAATGGATAAGGAAATTGTGATACATCTATACAGTAGACTAGAACTCATCAATAAAAAGGCATGAACTATGATGCTCAAAAACATGGATAAATCTCTAGCTATACTAAGTGAAATTAAACAAATAAAAAAAAATAGAACATACTGTTAGATCCCATTCATTTGAGATTCTAGTAATGCCACATAATCTGCTATAACAGAGAGCATAGGGAAGTAGCACGGAGGGCCATAAGAAAGAGGAAACCTGTACTTTTCTTGATTGCATTGATCTCTTCATTGGAGAAGAGATCAAGTTCAAGGGCAACCTCAGCAACTTGAATATTCAACACATGTCAAGTTGCCTGCTTCAAATGTGTGCAATTGATTGTGTCAAGAATATCTTCACAAATCTCTAATCATTTTTTTTAAATAGGATTCAAGATGTTCATACTTTGTAAGAATCATGAAGCATGTAATTGTCACTTAAACAAAATTAATAGTACAGTTTCTGCTTCATGCCAAAAATAAGGCTTTGGCTATTCATTGGAATTTATGGTATGAACACATAAAACCAACCACTTTGAGCAACCCCAAGATTTTCTGTTATGGGAATGGCAAACGCAAAAGGATTGAATTCTGCATTACTGAATTTCTCACCTTTCCAGATTATAAATAACTGCAGCGTAGGGTAGAACGGTTAGCACACCGGTGCAGTGGCCAGTATGTGGTGGAATCAGTAGCAAGCATGTATTTCCTGTTCTGACGCTCCTACACTCTCTCACCATGTGTGGCTCCCTCCATGTGCATTACATTGGCTTGCCTTTGGCTACCTACCTGGAAAATGCTCATGTCTCTTCCATTCAAGATTTCAAACACTATACCTGTACATTATGACCTCTGTATCCACTTCATTCCATTTTCATTCTGTCGAGAGTTCTCCCTGAGAGCAGTGTTGGGCCCCTCTCTTTTCTCCCTCTCCATTCCCTTTGAACTTTCATCTTCGTATTTTGCTGTGGGTTCTTCTATCATTCTCCTTTCTTCTCTCCTACCTCAATAACACTCCTGTGTCTCATTGGTCTCAACCTCCCCATTTCCTTCATCAGACACTCACTGCCTTCTGCCTGTCATGGTTAAATCCTTTTTCTTATTTTCCTTTGTTCCCTAAAACCCATTTCTACTATAGAAAGAAAATACTCCTACTGTATTTGGGTAAGTTATGTGTCTTGGATATATTATGTAACCACAAGTATATATGTTACGTTTCATATATGTAAAAATAGACAATACAAATTTTCTGGACATTTCTCTATTGAAAATATAAAACAATAACAAAACAAAGTTCTACACAGTAATACCCACAATATAGTCTATAAATTTGATGAATTCCAATCAAATCCCTAGGTGATGTGTGTCTATGTAGTCATACTACATATTATATAATAGATATTTTTCTGTATTTCTAGTAGGAGTGAAAGATGGTCAAACTTGGAAAGATGAGTTTTAGAATTTCATAAATTTGATGATCATGCATATTTACAACAAAATTCAAGATAGATATGAAAATGGTAGTCTTTGGGGGAGAGAGCTTGGGGATTGAACTCAGGGGCACTTGACCACTGAGCCACATCCCCAGCCCTATTTTGTATTTTATTTAGATACAAGGTCTCACTGACTTACTTAGTGCTTTGCTTTTGCTAAGGCTGGCTTTGATCC
The DNA here is from genome assembly GCF_047511675.1 of Marmota flaviventris. Classification (NCBI taxonomy): domain Eukaryota; kingdom Metazoa; phylum Chordata; class Mammalia; order Rodentia; family Sciuridae; genus Marmota; species Marmota flaviventris. Next base: position 189,948,762 of record NC_092498.1, read on the forward strand.
TCCTGCCTCAGCCTCCTGAGCCTCTAGGATTACAGGTGTGCCTAAAATGGTGGTCTTTTTACACAATGGATTATAAAGCATTGTATTTCAGCTAAGACTATGACAAGATGGATGAATCTCACAAATAACATTAAGCAAAAATAAATAAATAAATAAAAGCACAAAAGAATACAATATGGCTGGATTCATATAAAATTCAAAAAATAGACAAACTATAGTTTGGGGATATGATTTAGGTAGTAAATTATGAAAAGTGACAGAAAATGTTCACTTCTAGGAAAAAACAAAAAGGATTGAGTCTGTGAATACCTTGCTGCAGGCAATGTTCTCTTGGGTGACCATGTGGGCATTTATTCCAGAAATTTTTATTAAACTCATTTATAAGCTACTTACTTTTTAGTATGTGTATTTGATTTCACAACAAAAAATGTAAAACAAAAAAATTACATACTGCATATGATAACCTGCTTTTTTCTTCTACATCATCATGTAATGATGATACTTTCCCATACAATCAATCATAATGTATAAGAAGATAAACTTAAGAGTACAAAGATGCAGTTCACTCTGAAGAATAAATCTAGAGCTCTCAAGTATTCCATGTGGACTAAGTTAAAAATATTATACCATATAACGGAAATTTGCTGAGAGTAGTACCTTTAGTGCACCAAAAAAAGGTGGCGGTGGGGGGGTGAGGGACACTAATTATGTGAGATGATGGATATGTTAATTTACCTGACTGTAGTAATCACTTCACTTTGTATATGTATATAAAATATATTGTGTGCACAATAAAAAATGAGGGAGAATATAAAAATGAATCTCAAAGACTGATTCAATCTATTGTACCATAATTTATTTAAACAATCACTCAAATATGGACATTTTGACCTTGCTGTCTCTGTTTTTCTCTTATAAAATATAGAATAAGGCTCCACACGTGTAATTCTTTATCTCAACTCTGACCATTTCCTTAAGATAACATTTTGAGGTGCAATAGTAAAGTCAAATGGCAAATATTCTACCATATATAAATCTATGATTCCTGCCAAGTTTTCTTCCAGATATTTTCTGTCACTTTGACCACCAGCCTTTTATGAGAATTCTCATTTTCATTCAAACTCACCAGTGTGGCTGTTAAATATCTTTGCTAATTTGATAATTAGCTAATTAAAGTTTCATGAGAGTAAAGATCTTTATATTTTTCAATAACATGACATCTTGCTCATACTAGGTTCTCATTAAATATTTATTAACTGAAATAATTATATCTAACTTATTTGAATTGGCATGTACCATATTGCTGAAAGTTTGCTTCAATACTATAGTTGTAAATGGATGTCTTCAATGATTTTTATATGTAGGCTGCCAAATGGCCATCATTATTATTTTTCAGGGGAATAGGCTTTTTTATAGGTATAATTAGATCTCTGTGTATTTATTTTGTCTTGATCAACTCTTTCCCCCACTGCTCACTGAGAAGTAAGAGACTATTTATTCCATTTGCTTGGGTGAGAATAGCCACTTTCCAATTAGACCATAAGCTACTGACTTAGTTTCTCTATTACAGCATTATGTATACATGGGCACTTAAGCAATGGAACACCCCATGCTCAGATGGTAGAGCAAATAAAAGTTTGTAGAGCAGGTTTGTGTACATGCCCAAATAGATACTTGTATCCTTAACAAGGGCCCAAGACCCTCTTGATTTGGGCAAAGATTTGTAATGTTGCTTTATACAAAATGATACCTTCTATCTCCTCCTTTATTTAGCAAACACTGTTACATATTCATCTACCTGAATGAAGGAGAAAGAAAATGATAAATATGATTTATAAAATGAAATTCACCTATTTAGATCCTTTATTATCTCTTCAAAAATAGATGTCATTAACTCATGAACAGTTGGGTAGTATCTTAAGAATATGAAAAAAACCTGAGTAAATTTGGCATTAACTTTCAATGTTGAATATCTAATTTCTTTAAGATCAGATAGCATAGTCCCATGGATGGGTTAGTTCTTCTAACCTGATAAATGGAAAAGAAAAATATAATAGGACAATCCTCTTTTCAGGGTTGATGTAGTTATACTCAAATGCCAAGATTTATTTCCTATTTCATGAGAATACAAATGCTGTATGCAAACTTCATGTTTTTCCAGTAGCTGGATCTTGGCATATACAGCAATCTGGCTTTTCTCATTCCACTAAAACCCATTTGAACAAGGCTCATCAAAACTTTCTTACTTGCCAAATCCAATTTGGATTGAACACTTACTAAGTAGTTGAGTTAATAATTGTTCAGTTTAACATCCTATTTGACCTCCCTATGTCCTTTAATCCTTTAAAGCTATTGATAACCTCCTCGAACTACTTTGAGGCTAGTTTTGTGGCACATATTCTTTCTGGATTTATTTCAGTAATCTAAACATTCTTTTTATCTCTTCTTCTCTTCCCTCTATCTTTATTTGTTCTTAAAATGACATCCAGTTGTTTTTCTTTAGTGCTTCTCTTTTTTAATCACACACCTTTGCAGCTTTAGCTATCACCTATTATCTCCTAACTCTTGAAAGTTTTCTTCAGACCCAGAGCTCTCCTGTGACATCATTACCCCAAACCATCTCCTGCTCCTATTTTCCTTATCTTCACCAGCAGCACCTGATTCGCCCTGTCATCCAAGTCAGGATTCTGGAAGTCATACTCCATTCTCATCTGTGTCTCTGAAATACAATTAATTTGTGAATCCTTCCAATTTCCGGTACAAAAACACCTCAAATCTCCAACTTTCTATCTTTCCATTACTACCCACACACACACACACACTCAATGCATTGTACTCTATTGTTATGTCTGTATCTTCAGCATCTCCCTATCTATCATGTTTCCATATTTTGCAAAAGTCATTTATAATTATGTACTTAAAACCAACTTTTCTCATTCATCTACTTGAAAAGCTTCCTTCAAGAACCTGTCTTCATGCTCTGTGCTACAACCTACTGCTCTCTTACTCTATGCTTTAACAGCCTGTGATGCATGTTGAGTATAATGTGTGATTTGCCTGCTACATATCTAATATCCCTAAAATAAACTTCCTTAAGGATAGAGACTGTTTTCAGTTTTAGTTCATTGGATCATAAACATCTTACAAATGGATGAAGGGATGGACAAATGAATACATTTATAAAGTATAGGTAAGTAACTGTAAGCTAGGTGGTTCATTTATATTATTTTGTTTAATTCTTACAACTATCATTGAAGGTATCATTAGAGCAGAACTGCAGATAAGGTGGGAGCATGAGGCAGCCTGTGCTTGATGTACAGCTAGGATGGAAGCCACTTGTCAGTTGTACAACATTAAGCAACTCATCTCACTGCTTGGGACCCCAGTTTCCTCATTTGTAAAAATGGAGGTTATAATACCTGTGTTATTTAGGGCAAAGGCTAAATTTCTATACAAATAGTATAAAATATGACTTAAATTAAGAAGATATACCCCCGTTTGCTTCCCTTGAAGTGGGCAGTCCTGACTAATCTTTCCCAGACACAAATTCCTCCCAGCCTGAAGTTGTGCCATCTCATTGAGTCTTGGTAGAAGCCAAGTCACTGCTCTGTTGCAAAGCAAGCAATTAACTTAGAAGGAATTGGTGCCCAGTTCCCATGTTATCACTTAATTTGCTTGGAGAAAGCATACATATCCACCTATGCCTCCAAAGGTAACCCCTTTCTGGGTGACCATAAGGACATTTAAACCTTTATCACTAGGGAAAAGAGAACAGAAATATTTGGGGGTACACCTAGATGATTTCCACACTGGTTCATGATGCTATTATCAGAAGTTAGAAGGAACATGTGTGAAATCATAAAAGTGTCTGGCACAGAGTGAACACTCTATAAACATTATCTATTGTTTTTTATAGTCTAAGAAGCTAAAATTCAAGGAGTTTAAACAACTTGCATTATAGGCTCACACTGAGTAGGTAAGTAGAAGAGTAAGAAAATGAACTGAGTGAAAATTTCCAGCCTTCCCACTTTCTAAAATATGCTGCACACTTCATGGAATCTGGGAAAGAGAAAAGCAGTCCTGTTTCTAACCCCATAATGGCATTCATTGTGGTGAAAGGGCCCTTTGTGTCCATTAAATAGCTTTTTAATGTCAGTGAAGTTCATGGAGACAAGGGGCTTCTACCCTTCCAATTGTCCCAGGAAGTATTTGAAATATAGTCTGGCTCTTGAAAATATTTACCAGACGATATCATCAAAGGAGTGGTTGAAGAAGTTTTTATATTCCCAAAGATAAAGTTGGGAGCTTTATGCAATATTTATGTTCAGATAACTTTATCTATTACATGCAGTAGAAGTGTTAGCAGACTTATCTTTGGTTTGAGAAATTCTAATCCACTTAAATTCTTTGCCTAGTATAGATGTTGAATGATGGCACCAAAGAAAAAATATGTTCACATCTTCACCTCTGAAAGCTATGAATGTGACCTTCTTGGACAAATATCTTTGAAGATGTCATTAAGTTATGGATTTTGAGATAAGAACATCCTGATTACCAACTGCCCCATAAATTCAATGATAAGTGTCCTAATAAGAGCCATAAGTGAACAAGAAAGGAAAATTGTGAAGATAGGAAAATTTGGAGTTATGCTGCTACAGACCAAGGAACTATCAGAGCCACCAGTAGCAGGAAGTGAAGGAGCTTCCCACAGAGCCTTCAGAAGGATTATGTCCCTGTCAATACCTTGATTTTGTACATCTAGCTTCCAGAACTTGAGTTAATTTCTTTTGTGTTCAGCTACTCAGTTTGTGGTAATCTGTTACAGCAACACATGAAAACTGGTGTATCCAGAATAGAAATTTTACTGAAATCCAAAAGTGAAAAATCAGAGCTAAGATACTGACTCTAATAACTCTTCCTCTAACCCTAAGCCCCAAGACTAGGAAAGAGAAAAATGAAGGAAAGATTGAGAATGAAAAGGCATGGGAGGGAGAAGGGGAGAAAGCCTCTTGGCTAGTGGGGGTGGGCCCTCAGAGACTACAGGGGAACCAGGCTCTGTGGCAGGTGAGCAGGTAGCTGTAGAAGGTTTGTCAGGTAGCTTGAGGTCTGCTTTCAGAGGCACCTTGACTGTCAGTGAGTCTTTCTTCCCTCCCTAACCTATTTATGCTTAAGGCCACAGGTGGTATTTTGTATCATTATGAATAATTTCCTGCAAAAATATTTTTTAACTTTCAACTTTAAAAATAGAAATAAACAAATAATGAAGAGCTAATTCTACGTGGACCTGGACTGTGTGTGTGAGTTATCTCCTAAAGATATTACTAGGGAAGCTATGGCGGAAGTGTCATGGCTACAAGATAAGCCCAGTGAATGAGGATATTCTTTGTCACAAGTGTGACAAGGATTTACTTTTGTTAATTAATTATTAAGACTATTTGTCCACATGAAATTTATATAGTATGGTATTGTTGTGGGGCAGGTCACTCAGAAAACACACCAAGTCCCAATTTTGTCCAAATTGAAGAGTCTTTATTTAGCTGGCCAGCCAGCGACTGCCCCTGCAGGACCCATAACTGTCTCTGCAAGGAACAGTCCCAAGCCTGAGCATTTTAGGATATTTAAAGGCAAAAACTACATCTGGGTTGACTTAGCTGTAAGCAAGCAGGTACCGTAGCTGGACTGGGCAGTTAGCAAGACAACGCAATGGGTACATTGGTATTTTCGCAGGACTTTTCAGGTTGGCATAACAGCAAGCAAGCAGAAGGGAAGTGGATCAAAATGACCCTAGTTGAGTACAAGTTAGAGAATGGTTACTAACATATAGACAATCAATCTCTGACAAGGTACATTGCCCAAGAAAAGTGTAAAGCAAAGGGAATAATTTTACATTGTATAAGAATTACTATTTTGTGTTGCTAAATATGTTAGGCTAAATAACTATTAATGGATACAGAGGTGGGGCTTTCCCATGGGAGAAGCATTTCTTATATGATATGGAGTCTGTTTGGTCATTGCCCATATAGCCTGGCCCATAACAGGATCAATGTCATGATCCCCTTTTTATCTGTACTTATTACATGAAGAATCTGGGCCTTTAGTGACTTCTTCTAGGTCATGAAGAAAATTATGGATGGAGCTAGGATTAAAATGAAGAAATACTAATTCCATTATCAATTATCAATTTTTTTTTCTTATTTTATTTTTGTACCAGGAATTGAACCCAGGGTTAATTAACCACTGAGCTATGTCCACATCCCTTTTTATTTATTTATTTGTTTATTTATTTATTTATTTTTGTTTTGAGCCAGGATTGCACTAAGTTGCTGGACACTGTCTTGATCCTCTTCCTTCAGCCTTCCGATTCACTGAGATTATAGCTATGTAACACCATATTTAATGCTAGGCATTGGAGAATAAGGTATGTAATGAATGCAAGGTAGTGTTCTGGATTTCAGAAACTTCACAGTCTTCACAGAGAAAACCAGCAAAAAGGCCATCTTAACTTTAAAAGTAAAATGAAATGTAAAGTACATACACATAGCAAAGGCCTGTGATGATACCCCTTAACAAGAATTTTCATGTAATGTGAATGGTGATTATACCCTTTTTTCCAATTAGTACCTATTTTAATACATGGAGTGGACAAAAGTGGACAAAGGAGATGCAGAGTTTGGGAAGGCAATGGTTTGACAAGCATGGAAATGCAGGAGACCTCTGCATCACAAGTATTCTCCCAGGTGGTAAATAGGAACTACTAAATGGTGCATTTTTTGCCATGATCCTGGATATGCCAGACAGCTTCAAGATCCAGAATTGTTATCACTGACATTTAAGCCAGAGTAGACAACCACTCTCAGTGGCACCAAGGAGGAGGATGGATTTGTGTCTTTCATTCATATTTCATTACAAATCAAATCAAGGCAAAGTCTATCCTTTTTGTGTTTAAAAAATCCCTATATATGACAAATAAGATATTTGGCAGATGAAAGAAAATGAATTAAAATGCAAACAAGATCGATTGGATGGTTGAGATGCTTTTATTAAAATGTTTTAAAATTGCTTTCCAGTTAATGAACTTTCTAGTAAAAAATGTTTCAAAACATATTTCACTTGAATTATTAATCTTGAAACCTGATTTGTAGCTAAGTTGTTTGTTTGTGTGTGTATATGTGTGTGTGTGTGTGTGTGTGTGTGTGTGTGTGTGTGTTGGCATCCAAATCCCAGAGCCATATGTTTCTCACAGAGGTGGTAGAACATGACTGTTTTCTTTTCTAGAAGGATTTTCTTCTAGATGTCAGGAAGCCAAAGTAGCTCTCATAAATAGGACCATTTCGGACCATTTCCACTGTTTCATTTAAAGTTTAACACCATTATCCTGATATTCTCTTAACAAGTTGTGCCTATATCCCTTTGTACTCTTTATGTGCTATTCTACTTACCATAAGTGTGCATAAACATTTTCATTTACCAGCTGATGAAATGGATCCCTAGGGATGTAAGCGGCAGGTCCAAGGTCACATATATGATGAATGAAATGGATTGATTTTGAACTCTAAGTCCTCACATGTTTGCTATATCAGACAGCCTTTTTTTTTGGACTAGCTTAAAAGGCCAAATGCAGCCAGAGAGTTAATAGAAATATTTGATACTTTGACTGATTGTCAATATTTTTATTTCATGGCCAAATGTTAAAGGCATCATAACTAAATTGGAACACTTGTCTTCCTTGTTATTGGGCTGTGTTCATATGCTCAGCACTGTGATGACAATAGAGCTGGGAAAGTTGAGGCCTGAGTGTAATGCTGCTAATTAGCTACAGGCTGGATCTTGAAATGTGCTTCAGTGCACTGCTATACACACCATATTACGAATGCCATGCTTTGTGTCTCCTTTTCTTTGAGTTCTTAGACATATCTTGGCAAATTATCAGTTCTCAAAAGGAGCATTTGAAAACCAAAGGGAAGTTTCAAGTGTAACAATGGGGATTTAAGGAATCTGAAATGGCAACCACAAAGAAAATTCTTCTGACAGTTTTAGGAGCTTTTTTGCTTCTTTAGCAAAATGTCCTTCTTTTAACCTTTGAGAGACTTAAAGAAGTATTAAAATAAAAGAGGTTTCCTTGATGTTTGGTAGAGATTTATCATATAGAATGTGTTTTAGGATGGCAATGGTGGAATTTGCAGTTACTTAGAGGCAATGAGATATTTCACTGTCAAATGGGAAGCTGAGAAGACAGCTCAGGCAGGCAGCAAACTCCATTCTTTGCCTTTTGCACAAGTCTGACTAGTACTGGGCTACAGGGGCAGAAAGTGATATGTTTCAGGAGTACAAACAGCAGTGGGCCCCACACCATATCTTGGTCATCTTATATACCCAAGATATTCCAAGAGATGTTTATATTCCAGGCTGATTCTCTGCAGTGAATCCCTTATAGTATGATTATAAAGAACACGCACTTTAGACCCAGCTCAACCATTTACGAACCCTGTGATCACATGCAAATTTTTATTCTCCCTTCTCTCCATATTATGAAAGGTTTTTGTCTCTTCAGTGACATTCCTGTCTCCCATGTCAGTTGGCAGAGCCTTGCTCCCACAATGCAGAATTAACACATTCTCACTCACTTTTCCAGATTTCTTTACACCAAGCACTGAAGGATGTGAATCCATTCAATGGAATCCAGTGAGATCTCAGGATTAGAGATCTCTGAGATACAAGGGAGGAGATTCTGCTTCTGTTTGCTTGTAAATACCCACATGGTGATGGTAGGATTGCAGCCCCCTTACAACTGTGACAGACAAGGCTGAGAAAGAAGCAAATCTGCAAAAGATGACATAGTGAAGGCATGTAAAGATCCAGGAGTTTTTAAAGTATTTATAAATTAGTCTAGCAATCTTGACATCTCTCTGTTACAATCGTCTTTTTATTAAAAGAGACAACAGTGGCCCTTAATGTTACATTAATTTTAGCTACATCTTCTGTAATCACAGCTAATTGGATCACAACAGATAAAATAATAAGTATTTATAAGGTTATTGTGAGGGTTAAAGCAGAGGATGCATCTAAAATATAGTGCATTTAAATATAACACTTGACATATGTAGATGTACCTATAGAATCACAATTAATTATATTCATAATAAAGCATTTTTCAAGTCTGATCATTGCCCTCTCACAAACTACAGGCTCTGATTTTTTTTTTAATTTTATTTTTTCTAACCTTGTTGAAACTAGTCGAGATCATGTCTATATTAAGATTTCATGGAGTTGATATTACTAATGCAATGTTGAATTATACTAGAATTTTTTTTCTTTATCTGAACCAATGTATGTTCAGCCACAATAGCTCAGTGCACAGGTGGAATAACCTAAACTCTCATAGTTTTAGTCCCAGCCACCTTATGAGAAAACTGATAATTTTCCAGTGGTTTTGAGAGCTCTTCCAGAGTACCTCACCTGTGCTCCCCCAACAGTCCTGACCTTCCTGACCCGATAATTGGCCCAGAAAATGATTGCCATGGCTACTCACTAGGGTCACCTTCCTCTTTGCAATGCCACCTCCACTGGTAGCCCTGCCTCTACTTGATATTTCTAGTGTGAAAAATGCACTGGAATCCTCAACATGCCAAAGTGGTATATGTTGGACTCCTCAGAGTAAAGCCATGACTATTTTGTGCAGAAATGGGGACCATATGTTTCTCCCTGTTTATTGTCCCATTGGATATGAGTCTTAAGGTAACTTTATAGGGGTCCAACATATTATAGGAATGTGAATAAAAATAAATTTTCGAACCTTATTGTCTAAGTCAGCTTCTTTGCTGCTGTGACCAAAAGGCCTGACAAGAATAATTTCAGAGGAAAATTTTATTTGGGGTCTCACAGTTTCAGAGGTCTCAGTCCATAGATGGCCGACTCTGTTGCTCTGGGCTTAAGGTGAGGCAAAGCATCTTAGCAGAAAAGTGTGGAGGAGGAAAGCAACTCAGATCATTGCCACCACAAACCAGAGAAAGCATTCCGTTCTCCAGGGACAAAATATATATATTCCAAAGGCATTAGCCCAGAGATCCACTTCCTCCAGCACACCCTACCTGCCTGTAGTCTCCACCCAGTTAATCCCTATCAGCAGATTAATGCACTGATTAGGTTAAGGGTCTCATAACCCAATGTTCAGAGGTGAACACTCATTTCACTTCTAAATGTTCTTGTATTGTCTCACACATGAGCTTTTGGGGGGACACCCCATATCTTAAAAATCATAACACTTAATTTTACTGTTTTTCTGCCAAAATATGTATGCTAATCATATACATATTATCATACTTATCTAGACTTCATTCCTTTAGGGTCTGTGCTTAAGAACAGTTAGGAGAGGTGACTTTCATTCTTGTATGGCATCTTCTCCTCTTATCTACTGACTGATGTTTGACCACTTGGCCAAATTTCTGCTTCTCCCTTCTCCCTTCTCCCTTCTCTCTTCTGTCTCCCTCTCCCTCTCTATCTCCCTCCCCCTCCCTCTCCTTTCCCTCTCCCTCTCCCTCCCCCTCCAAATTTTCCCCAAATTGGGACATCCTTTTCAACCAAACAAGCTATTTCCAGAATCAGGGGAAACCCAACCATGCACAGAGGTTGGGTTTAGTTTACTTTGGGGACCCCCTTTCCTACCACCTGCTTTCACTAACTCTCTAGAATTGTCAAACAGGAAGAAACTTGTCATATATTTTTCCCCCACCTCTTGCCATTGAATAAGATACATTCTCTCAATTCAGACTGAAGAGAACCTTATTTTTCTACAAACTCTTTCATATGTTTTCCTAAATAGTTTCTCCGCAAATGATAGCACACTTTAAAGACAGGCTTAATCTAATGATTAAAAACTTCAGTGTACTGAAATGATCCCAGGAGTCAGGCTAAATCCCTCGAACTGTAGCATGAAATGAAATTATTCTCATTTGATTCATTGTGAAGACAGGCCAGCTACTCTACCATTCCTCTCTAAACTAATGTCACTCTCTAAGAAAAATGAAAGATTATCCATCAGATCTCTGATAGAAATTCTAGAGACCTTAACTATTTTTCCCTCTCACCATTCTTATTTCCAAAAAAAGTCTTTTTAACTACTTCTTTGAAAGGTCTTCATGTTCTCTGATGCCTTCTGATCAGATAAAAGGATTCCAATTTTGTGATTTATTAGTCTTACATTCTTGTACTTGATAATTATTTTTTAAAAAATCTTTTATAGTTGTAGATGGACAGCATGCCTTTATTTTATTTGTTTATTTTTATGTAGTGCTAAGGATTGAACCCAGTGCCTCACACATGTGAGGCAAGCGCTCTGCTGTTGAGCTATGGCCCAACTTGATAATTATTTTTGACCCATTCCTGGGCTTTCTCTAGGATTTCTGTTCTGAATATAACTGATGACTAAAATTTGATACTAGTCTTTCTCATGGAGAGTCTGCCAACGCTAATAAAAAGCAAACATTGCCCTCACGAGATGACTGTGCTATTCCTGTCTTCGAACTAGACAACATTTCAACCCTTTGGAGACAACATGGTGGAGATATGCACATAAACCATTCTGTAAAAAATGCATTGAATAAAACTAGTGGGACTCATATAGTTCCAAACCTAAGGGGAAAAAAAATTTAAGACATTTGCAAAATCATCACCAGAGGAAACTCTCTTTAGAATAGCTGACTTTATAATATATTTATAGCATATTTTTCTTACTGTGTGGGTGGCTTTTTATTATTTCCACACAGGATTTGACTATGATGGTTAAGTGCCATGCTCTATAGAATTGGTTTGTAGAAATAAATGAATAGGAGAAGAGAAGAAAAGAAATAGTAGCACTGCAAGAGCCAAAAATGTTCTCTGTGCCCAGCTGGTTTGGGTGTGAGTCAAGCAACCATGTGAATGAAGTCCAGATGTCTCAAGACTAATCAAGAGGATAATGTTTTCATCTTAAAACACTATCTTCTAAAATTTCTGAAGTAACCTGCTGAGCTGACAACAAAATTGTAAGGACAACACGCCCTACTCAATTTTCTTCTTTCTATGAAATTTAATTTAATGAGATAAAGGAAAGAAACTAAAAGCAAAACAAGCAATGACCTCTAAGAATAGGGTCTCAAATATGGAAATTTCATGAGCTCTCTCTCCCGGAAAACTTCTTTACATACAGCTAAGTGGCAAAACTGCAACAAATACAGGACTCTGTAAATTCAGAATTGGTAACTTTGGTTTCAGCGGATGAACTAGACTATCATTAGCAAGATCAACCATTCAAATTATAACCATTCAAAACTACTTAGAGAGATAGATAATATAGTATTTAATATATTTATCAGGATAAATAATGAAGAATAGTATTAAATATTTATAGGGATGCATGATAAAGTTGGTACTAAATGTGTTTTTTTTTTTTTTGTATTTAAAAAGAAACATCTTCATCAAATGGCATCCCACCCTTACATTTTTGGATCATAGGTCCAACAGCTAATATATTTTTGAATTTTCAACAATTCATGAAACTTATAAAATGTATAAAGTCAGATTATTTTGCCCCTTGCAGTTAGTTGCTTTCTGTGAGCAAGAGAAAGGCCTGGTGTTGTGGGGTTTAGCTCTGGGACCAAACCACAGAGAGGCTACATTGGACCGCGGCTCCACAGCTGAAGTCAGCAAAGGGAACTGAAGCCAATCCAGATGGACCAGCCACTGGGTTGAAAACGTGACATGAACCAACCCCACTAAAGTCTAGGTTTTACCATCTGGTGAAAGTTTGCTTTTTCATTAAAAGTCTTGTTATCATAAAGCTTATTTACTGATACTGTCCTTTTGTTCAGAGCAGCAAAGCTGCATCCACTCAAATACCTCCCCCTCTCCACCAACTTCATGAGAACTCCTAATCCACAGACCTGTCAGATTTGAAAAGGTCTGATCAATAGAAAATTTGACATTTTTTAAAATATTTCTGAGCAACTAATAAATACCCTTAGTTTGATGATATAATGGGAATATAAAATGATCACAGAGACTAAATAAAGCCAGATGCTCCCTTTATTATATAAGAGAAACATAAAGCAAAAAGGTTTCTTTGCCTCAAACCTGCTCATCTCTCATCCATAGGACTCTTATCTGTGACTATTGAGAAAAACAATCAGCAAGATCATCCAAGTAATTGAATAATAGTAATCTAATCATATTCTCTTCTCTCAAATTCCATGTGCCTCGCTACACATGGAGCCCAGCCATCTTTGGAGAGAATAAATAACACTTGAAGGTCAAGTGAAAATTTTCTATGTAGCAATGTCAGGCAGAGAATAAAAAAATCACTGCTCAGATGTTCTTTTACCGGCAACATCCCTACTTTTAATTATGCTAACAGTGACTGAAATCGTTATTTCACATATCTGGGGGGCCAACGCTGTGATATTTTATTCTATGAGCTCTCTTTCTCAGTTATAAAAGAAGACAGAAAATAAATCTACTAAATAATCAACCACTTAAATGACATTGATGAGGTGCCTCCTATATGCCAGCCACTCTGCTGGAATCTGGGGAACCAGAGGAATCAAACCAAATCCAGATGTTGTAGTGGCCAAAAATATATCAGAGAGAGAGAGAGAGAGAGCGCGAGAGCAGAACTTGCGGCACTGTGGTAAGAGTCACTGTGGTAAGAGTCACAGCGATATTTTGAACCAGACAGAGAAGGGAGAAAAAACTAATTTTTCTTTGCAATGTGAACAAGGAAAATTGTCTTTGCAATGTGAACAAAGACTATTCACCCAAAACTGCTTTATTCAGAGACTTGAACTTTTTTTTTTTTTTTTTTGCATACAGAGAGGTAAGGGATCTTCTATACAAAGAATCATCTGGGCATGTGGATAAATAACACTGTGGGGCATTTAGGAGACTATCAGCAGTTTGAGTTGACTAGAGTTAGAGAGGACAAGAAATGGTGAGAAAGGTCAGAGAACAAAGGGAACCAGGTGCACTGTAAGAGCCTTAACTGCAGCCCAGGGAGGATTGGGGATTAGGAGAATCAGAACTTCTAACACAGAGGACTCTGGGCCCCTGTGGATGGTGGCAGGGTATGACCCTGGACTGAGGCTGTGATGACAAGAGATTTGCATTACTAAGGATCTGGCAACTGGATGAGAAGTGGAAGTGCTGTGACTCATTTAAACTCTTGAAGAAAGTCACCCTTGCCCAGGTAATCCTTAGATTTCTGATTTAACCCCTTTTGTTTTCAATTCTGAACCTATATCATACTTTATGCTTAAAACAAGTTTCCTACACTTAGGAGACTTGTTGTGTTGAGAAAGAATATAAGTCACCGGAGAAATGAGATGTCCAGAGACTGGTGAGAAGAGGACTCCAGGGCCATCTCTTTAAAGGACTGCTGTGTGAAATAGTGATCAGCTGAGGCTAAAGGGCAGTGGGGTGGTGGGGGTGGGGGGGCGCAATTAGGGAGTGAATGCAGGATGAGTTTGGGTTGGGTAGACAAATGTTTACCAATTTGCTTTGGGAAGCCCAAGCCCTAGGGAATGGTTTAGAAAGTCACCAGGGACCAGTAACCTGTGACAATGGTTGATTGCCTTGATAACCATCTTTCAGCTCCACAGATGTTTCCAATGATAGGAAATGTGGAAACATAAAGGCCATGGGCCTAATCAACCCAACACTTAGCTAAGCTGGGAACAATGTACAGCGATTTTTTTTACAGCCTATTGTGATTCTCCGCCTTCCTAGCAGGGTGGGGAAGGCTCAATTCTAAAACCTCTCAGTTTCAAAACACCAGCCTCCTATTCCGGGTGAAATCTCATACCAGGGAAACCTATAAGACACCGCTGATAAGAAGAGGGTGCTAACAATTCTTATGCTAAGTACTTAGGCTAGTGGACATTGCCTTTTGCTTTAGAACTTCCTGGAGAGAGGTATTTGCTCTTCTAATGAGAATACAATTCTTCTATCCTTGCGAGCCAACCAGAAAACACCATTTCTAAAATTGGTGACATAAAATTGTATGATCTTTTTGAAAATACCCTCTGTAGCTTAGTACAAAGTGGGTGAAAGGCAAACATTTTGAAAGCTAAGACTTATAAGGTTATACTCAGTATGATCCATGGGCCAGAAGAGTACAGTATCACCTGAGAGCACAGAAAGGCAAATTCATGGGTAATATCCTGGAACTGCCAGTCAAAATCAGCATTTTATGTTAAAATTTTATGTTAAAATTTGAGCATCACATGGATGGCTTCCTTTTGGGACAAGGAGATCAGAAACCTGTAATTATTATTTTTTTCTTTTTTAAGGCATTGTGATCCTTTTATCATGTTTTTGGGTTTTGCCCCATTCTAAAATAAATGCTGTTATCATTATTATTATCAGCATAGATAAACCTCTTTAGTAGTGTAATAAGCCTAAAAACCCCTCCTATAGAATAGTTTCTAAATAATGAAAGAAATTATAAATGATCAGGAAATCACTTATGTAGACATAGTTTTCAAAATGAAAACAGAAGGACACTACAGTTACTCATGTGCTTCTATCTTTAGGCATTGAACACAAGATCTAGAGTCAGGGCTAATAGTGCCATATTTTTGGTGTGTCAACTACAATGTGATATAAATATATCTGTGACAAACTCATAGGTACTGATAATACCACTGAGGTTTGTTGCCTACAGTCATAATTAAAGTACTGAATATCAGTTTGAGGTTCAATAAAACTTAAACCTAATTTTCTTCCCAGTTAACAAACACCACTGAATTCTATTCAAGGGCTCCAAGTTGAGGGTGCTTGTGCTAAATGGTTAATCTAGTGTACCATGAGATGTGCTTCAGTTTGACCTTGCTCAGAGGTGGGTGAGGGCACTCAGAGCTGGCTTCATGTCCTCAAGTGCATGGTGAAGGAAAGGTAAGAGCTTGCTGTCCTTACACACCTACTAGTATCCAAGCCCTGCCCCCTTAGGGGCTCAGTGTTCAGAACCATTGAAAGGGTTGGGCTGAATTGAATGGGGAATGTCGCAAAACTTTTGTTTACTTCATCAAATCAGCTCTCTCAAACTTTTCATCATGTCACAGGGATATTTACAGATGGTTTTGTTTATCGTTTTCTATTTCACCTTTATTTACTTAGGGCTTTGGAAATCTCATTTTGGTTTTTGTTTTGTAGTCTAATTCATTTGATGGTATGACTTCAACAACAAATGTACAGACTCAAATGGTTATTTGTACATTATAAACCACTAAGTACAAACAGCACAATAATGAAAAAGATAAAACGACTTCATGATGGGGCAAACATTTCAACCCCCTCAGTTGATTAATTTTAGATGAAAAAGAAAAAATAAACAAAAACTGAACCTGGCATGTAGTAAGCATAAGACAAATATTTAATGAGTAATCAAGGTATTAGAAAAATATTCAAAATGACTTTCTGTAATAGCTACACCTAATTGACTTGCAATATTCCTCTTATCAGAAGGAATTCATTAGAATAAATGAGCTGACACATCAATGTTTATAGCAGCACGATTCACAACAGCTAAAATGTGGAACCAATCTAGATGCCCTTCAATAGAAGAATGGATAAAGAAACTGTGATATATATATATACACAACACAATGGAATATTAGCATTAAAAGAGAATAACATCATGGCATTTGCAGATATGGATGGAATTAGAGAATATCATGCTAAGTGAAGTAAGCCAATCCCCATAAAACAAAGGCCAAATGTTTTCTCTGATAAGCAGATGCTGATCCATAATGAGGGTGTGGGGGGAGCAGGAGCAGAATGGAAGAACTCTGGAATAGGCAAAGGGGAGGGTGGGGAAGGGAGTAGGCATGGGGGTAGAAAAGATGATGCAATGAGATGAACATCATTACCCTTGGTACATGTATGAAGACCAAATGGTGTGACTCTACTTTGTGTACAACCAGAGAAATGAAAAATCATGCTCCGTATGTGTACTATGAATTGAAATGCATTCTGCTGTCGTGCATAACAAATTAGAACAAACAAACAAATAAATAAATAAATTTTAACAAAAGGAAAAAATAATTTCTATGTTATATATATAACATAGGAATTACTACAATTATATATAAAATAATATATATATATATATATATATATATATATATATATATATATATATGAATAAATGAGCTGAATTGAACACTGCTTCAAGTTTCTTTAGGCAGTAAGATTTTATTATAAATGGATAGACCTAGGAGTAAGAAATGATCTGAGATTATATTCAGAGGGTGGTTTTGGCACTGGCAGCTATAAGATCACCAAAACATTCCCTTTGTTAATATTTTAGAAGTTCTGGGAAATGTGTCCATTTATTTCACAATTTAAAATAAACATGTCTTAATAGCAATGTTTGAATATCCCTGAACAAAATTATCATCAATCACCAGTAGAAACAGCTTTACACTGGCTAGATGTTGGAAACGAACCAAAAGCTGATAGAAGCTCAAGCTGCTGCTATCTTGTCTTTGTATTGTGTCTTCAAATGAATTTTAAGAAGTTCAAGGCTATGTTATTTTTATTTCATTGTAAATACTACCAAAGTAGGTTACTTTGCAGTGATTTTTATAGTTCTCATCCTGTTTGATGGGAAGCCTGCAGCCAGACTCGTGGAATTCTTTGCTGAAATGAATGAGGTCCTCTCATGCCAAGGAGTTTCATTGAAAAGTTTCTTCCCTGGGTCCCTCTGTTTAAATGAACAACAAGACCCACTGCATGCAATTTCTGAGCCTCTATCTTGGTTGTGGGCAGAGTCAATGAATTTTGCTCTAGTCCATCCCATTAATTATATTCCATAAATTTTAGCAGAAATTCTTTCTCCAAACTAGTATTTCTCAAAATAACCTGGCTCCAGGTACTACTCTTTCAATAAGCCCCTTGGGAAACATGAGTTCTGTGATTTATTACATTTGAGAAACTGAATACACTATATCTTTTCCTCAGCAATTGAAGATTATCTTATAACATTAAGGATTTACATTAAAATATTACAGTAGACTCTTGGTGAAGATGCATACAGAGCAGGCACAGAAGAGTCTCTCCCCCAGCCTCAGACCAGAGTTACTGAATTAGTATCTATTCAGATACAAAAAAAGAAGAGAATGTTTCCAGGTGTCACAACCAGGTGAGGGAACTGACAGAACATCTATCAGTTCATATAGCAGCTATGGAAGTTAAAAATAAGCACTATTTTGTCCAGATAACTCACTCCGCTCTGTTGAAAACATTGTTAAAATACACTTATTTTATTTTTAGAAAGCACATTACTGCCATCTATCAGGAAATTTCAATAATAAGTACATAAATTTATGCTATCTTACAGGTGAATATACACTTTGGGTTTGCACAGTGCACAGTCTGGACAGGTGGTACAAGGGAGCCTAGAGAATCTCAAGTCCAATGGGGAAGGAAAAACTGGAGAGCAATGGGTAATACTAGATATGGCCTTAGGTTCTTCTGCAGGTGTGATAATTGATTATACTCTACTTCCTCTCTCAAAATCTTACCTGTTTGGAACAATAAGCTATATGATTTATCTATCTAGGAGATTAAAAAAAAAAACATAGAAGAAGGGTTTTCAGGCTTAAAAGAGAACAAAAATTCATTGTAGTCCCTACTGTTGTTTCTCTGCTCATCCCCCATCTTGAAATACCATTTCAGTACCTGTACATTCCCAACTGCTAGCTCCTCCATCTTTGGCTGGGGCATTTCTCTGGCTGCTGAAACCCACACTATCGGGTGCATGGAAGGCCAGAAGAGCTAGGCCTGATGCCTTTTGTCAGCATCTCTCAATCTGCCAATTTGATTTGCTATATAAATGCCCAATTCCCTTGCCCCTCAAGTGAGATAACTCTGAGGCATCTGTTCCATGATGGCTCTGAGATTTCACCAGGGATATTTAATTCCAGTTGCCCACCATGGAAACTTGCTTGGTAATAACCCTTTACTGGCTACTTCACTTCCCTATCTCACTTTCCTACTCTCATACTGGTGTTTCCTATGGTCTCCCCGCAAATAAACTAATGATATTTCTTGACTTAGAGTGGGCTTCTGAAGGTACTCCAACTCAGACATTCCCCTGAAGTGGAGGATGACAACCAAGCTCTCCATTAAAAATTGGGTACCTTTTCCACTAAGCTTCCCACTCCATGAAAGTGAAATAGAAAATGTCATCTGTTAACTAGAGGGGAAAGCAAGAAAGCTTACCAGCCACTTGGTGTCCTGAATGGAGAGTTGCCAGAATGACATCCCCAAGTCTATGCCAGGCATGGGATTGAGGTCCAAATTTGTACAGTAGCATGATGCAGAAGCTCCAAATTGTGATACTGACAGAACAGTGAATATAGGATTTGCAAAAGCCCTAAGTCTACAACAAATGCAAAGATGAAACTATTCTATATGACATATCCACGAACAATGGAGATGGAACACCCAAAGAAAAACACCTTCCTGGGAATTAGCTGAAATATGTATTTACAAAATATATGTGAAAGGAATCACCATAAGTAAGAATCGGGGGATACCACAAGTCTGAGATTTAAATGGTACTTACATAGTTGATTTAAACTACATACATTCATAGATTTCATCAAATACTTAAACTATATTCGTGTCATATATGTATTGTATACTTATACATACAGCATAAATATTTAAAATATAAGCTATGGAAATATTTAAATTATTGGAAAAATATATAAAACAAATATATATAAAATGTAAAGAAGTTATATGAAAAAAAATAAGATGATGATTGAATAATAAGAAAAGTAAATAGGATATCTGAAAAATAAAAGAAGCTAATAGAAGTCTTAGAAGTTAATAATAAATTCATTAAAAATTTATGAAAACCAATATAGATGGATTACATAGGGTTTTATTCCTCACTGAATAATATAAAAAAATGTAATGACAAGCAACTATTTAACTAAAATATTTGTGATATATAAGTGTTGATATGTAGAACACATAAGAAAACATCCTCAATTCATTAAAAAATGAAAAAAAGGGGGAAAAAAATCAGAAAAAGTGGTTTGAATAGATAGATAATCCAAGATTTTTTGATAGTAAACATGAAAGAAATGTTCAACCACACTAGAAATTAGGAAAATATAGTTTTTAAAAAATTTGTTGTTTTTTAGTTGTTGATGGACCTTTATTTTATTTATTTATATGCGGTGCTGAGAATCAAACCCAGTGCTTCACACATGCTAGGCAAGCACTCTACCACTGAAACATAACCTAGCCCCTAGTTTTTGGTTTTTTTTAACGTGATAAATTTAACTCATTACACTAGCAAAATTCAAAATATCTGATATTATTAAGTATCGGGAAGGTATAACAAAATGATAAGAGAGAGAAAAAGAAAGAACCAGATGAATTTGGCCAATTGGTCACACTGCATTCAGTAGATGTGAAGAGAAGATGTCAGACAAGGATGATGGTCACCTTTCCTAACACGTGTTAAGTCCATACCACAGTGCAATTTAGTCTGGAGAGGTGTGATAATATGCACAGGGTTAGCAGACATATAATTTGGCAGAAGAATAACAGAAATAGGGGTCTTAAAATTTATTTTATTAACATTCCTATAACTTGTTGGGCCCTCAATAAACTACCGTAAGACTCAGATGACATTAAGCAGGGAGAAACATGTGGTCTCCATTTCTGCACGAGAGTCATGACTTTAGTTTCTGAGGACTCCAGCATGTACCACTTTGGCATGTTGAGAATTCCAGTGTCTCCAGGACAGCAGAAGTGTCTGGTAGAGGCAGGGGCACCACTGAGGGTGGCAATTACTTAGGAAGAAATGTATGATGCACTATTCACAACAGACAAGAAATGGAAATAACTCAAGTGCCTATTGTGAATAGACAAGACTGAATGGAAGAATAAAGAAAATGAATGAATGAAGCAACTGTGGTCCACATACCCAACCCTGTCTTCTCTCCTATATATTTTCTGAGAAATAGGTCAAGATCTTCCTAAGTGGTGAGTTGCTTATCTCTTGCTTCTTCCAAGACTGTCTCTGATTTTTATTTAACAATTTGACTATGATATATGTGGATGAAACTTTGAGTTTATCTCATTTGCTATCCTTTGAACTTTCTTAATACGTACGATAATGTTTTTTATCATGTTTGCAGAGTTTTCAGCCTTATACAAATATTATTTTGTCAATTTTTTTTCCCTCTTTTCCTTCCAGAACGTCCACTATACACATGCTGTTTAATGGTGTCCCATAGTTGTGAGGCTTTATTTTTCTAATTTTTTAAAATTTCTTTTTCCTAGACTGATTCTTTTACCACTTCAAATCTGCCACTGAGTCCACCTAGGGATTTTTGAAATTTCAATTATTATACACTTCAGCTCTTGACTTTTTATTTCATTTTTTAAAATAATTTCTATATCTTTATGATGATGCATTATTACATATTTCCCTATATTTTTTTTAGATGTGGTTTCCTATAGTTCTTGAGCCATATTTTTAAAAATTTATTTAAAGTTGTTTTTCTGTAACAATGTCTGGACTTTCTTAAAGATGGTTTCTACTCATGACTTTTTTCCCTGTGTGAGGGCCTTACTTTCCTGTTTCTTTGTGAGTCTTATAATTTTTGGTTAAAAACTGGTCATTTTAAATAATGTAATGGGAAAACTTGGAAAATGTGGTTTTTCCCTTTCCTAGAGTGCTGTCTATTGCTGTAGTGGTTGCTATTGCTTAGTGTTCCTTCCCTAGAATGACTCTGTGAGGTCTGCACTTTTTGTAGTGTGTGGCCACTACAGTATCAGCTCAGTTAGGTTCCTAATCAGCTGATGTATGGTTGGACACAGGTTTCATTAAATGCTTTGAACCAGCAAGTCTACCAACATTTGTCAAGTGCTGTACATTTGTATATGTCTTGGGCATGCTTCAACACCTTGGAAGGCAGCTTAGGAGTTTGCTTTGAGCCTTTGCTTTGTGCATGTGCTGAGCCTCAACTTTAACCAAATTGAGAGATTCAGGATTTCTCGCATCTTCCATTTGCACACACTTGCTCGTGGTCATGGACTCTCAGATTCCCAGGAATGTGTCAGAAGTTCACCAAGGCATTATGGACAGCTCATTCCCCATCTTTTTTATGCTTCTTTGTCTAATTATTATTTTTCTCAGCCACTTGTTACCTCTTTTAATGCCTTCTCAGGTAGCTTTGATACTAATCATCATTGATTGCTTTTGATAATTGTTCTATGAGACTGCTGTTCACATACAGCAAGATCTGAATCTGAATTGAGATTTTCAATTCAGTGAGCTGCTATCCAGGTAAAATAATGATAACATTTGGGTGATGAAACTTTTGGGGATACTTCAAACTCATTCCTCCTCTTTCTCAATGATGGATATGTGCTTGGTTTTCAAATTGCTGGAGTTCTGAAGATGTTTGTTTTCAAGGCTGTTGTAGAACTGGGAAGAGAGAGATGAGATTAAAGCAAGTTCAAAATAGCTCCCAGTTCTTAACAGAATTCCAGTAATTTTCTCAAATAAATACCCTTCAGAATATTACAAGCTTTACTTAATTTTTAGAGTTCCAAAAAAGTTGATTTGGGACAACCTTGCCAGTATTTTCATTTCCTGTACGGAGAAGCTCATTTTCAGAGGCCCTTACTCCATCATTCTGGAAAGTAAAAATTAAAAATTATGGATTTTTGTAGTGGTTTTCATGCACTTTTCTGTTGTTTGACCATGTATGACTAATAAAAGACAATTTTATATTGTTTGAAGTAGCATATTCTATTATGCTTTAATCTGAATCCCTCTGTAGGCATAAAACTATAGTCTAGTAGTGTTGACTCTGATGTTAGAGTCCGCTTGCTTCTAAGTCAGTGAAAATAAAGGTGGAATCTCTGTTCTAGTCCATTGAAGTTTCTTCTTGCTTTATTTGTTGCTTCCTCCCCCTATATATTCTGCATTTTCATCTTAACTATCTGGCCCAAAATTCACTGAATCTTGGTTTAGGCACCATTATTGACTGTATGGAGCTATTTTAGTGTTTGCACTTACACAAGCTCAAAGTTTTCTATCAGTGCCCTTATGTGTCAGGGTGCCTCTCCAATTCCCTTTGCCAAAGGTAACTGATGCTCTTTAAATGTTCGTTCTTATTTCAAATGCTGGCTGCTTAGTGTTTGTGCAATTCATTTGCTGAGTGGAGGTACCTGTCTTGCGTTTCCATGATCTGTAGTAAAATGCACTTTCTGTCAAGCCAGGAAAGTGGGAAGCATTATATATTCTGCCTGGCACAAAAAGTTACTTCCTGATTAGCATCAGACCTGAAAATAAATTTTCCCCTGCACAGCATTTCCTGTGTAACATGATTATTCCTTCTTCAGCTCAACACAGGAAGAAGCTTTGTCATATTTTTGCCTGTGCTTTATAGTGTGCAGGTTTTAATTACCTAGCTTGAAAGGAAATCCTCCCCTGGCCCTATACTCCCTGCTGAATGAAGTCCAAACCTTTTATAATCTGGGATTTGCCCACGGCCCTTTTGTCAGTGACTAGAAAAAGGACCTGGGACATAGTAGGTATTCAGAAAAAAAATATTGGTTGAATGAATTAAGTAAAATATTGAACTTTTTAACCTCATTCCCTTTTTCACAATCAGGTCATGCTCTGAGTTCATTTTTTCTTTCCATCCCTCATCTCTTCATATACGTTTCCCATTCTTTTTCTTATAAAATTTCTCCCATCTGCAGTATCCATGGGCTCCCTCCTATCTATCGAAACTGCATGCCTTCTTCTAGCTTCTTCCTGTACTCCCTGACAGTGCTCATTGCTTCTAGGACATGTTATGAGTGTCTTCATTGGGCCTATCACTTTAGAATATCGGTATTCAAATCAGTTGTAAATATTGTCACCTACGTGCTATGAATCAGGCATCTCATGAGGCATTTTAGATCCCTTAGCTTCATTTGTCCTTTAGTTCCAGCCCTGCTGAGTATATCAGCTCTCTGTGGGCTAAAGCACTCTCCAGCAGTGCTACCTGCTAGCCCTTCACCGTGCCCATTTCCAGTCCTTCTCTCCTCCTGCACTGGGTCCTTCCTGTGGATGCTAAGGCATTAAATACTGTAGCAATCTCTTTGGTTCCCATACATTGCATTGCCCAGAGATATGAGTCACTTCAGGCCATACAGGGCAAAACTCACCAATGGAGGGTAGAAACTAGCAAATAAATTCTGCCATCTTTTTGCTCAAATATGCACTCTAGTAAAAAAAATTATTTAGATGACCTTCAAAAAGACTGTGGTGTGAGATCAAGCAAACGTTCATATTTGATTGCTAGCAGTAGGCAGCTCCATAACATTTTTCTTTTCTTTTTTTTTTTTTGTCCCACTATGCCTTTTCTTCCTGCTCCCCCAAATATTACTGATTAATAAATATGCACGTAAGACCTTTCCATAAAGTTTGCTATCTGGGAAATTCAGACAATATCATAGTAACTACCTACTATTGTGCTAAGAACAAAAAAGAATAAAATATCATTCCTGCCCTAAAGTATCTCATTGAAGAAAAGAAACATAAGTTATTAACTATAATTAAATGTGTTCTATCATAATTGAACTGTGAACTGAAGTACTAAGGGAATATGTATGAAATGACATTAAATTGTGCTGGTGGACATGGGCTTGAAAGATTCTAAACAAATACAGCACTGAATTAGTCTTCAAAAAAATGAGGGGATTCTCTTGCTGGGTGTGGAGTGTGTTTGACTACATAGTAATAGAAGCATATGCCTCTCCACATGTACATCTGGAATAACTTTCAAATAGCAACATACTGGCATTTTAGTCTAACTTTGAAAGGTTTTTTCCTCCTTAAATGTTTTCTTAATTATGTTTTCTTACCTCATAGTTCATAACATGGAATGGTCAATTAAGTATTATAAAATGAGAAAAAAAAATCTCAAGTCTTAAAATAAGAATGTAACATCACAGCAAACAAAAAATGTTTAGAAAGAAAAGTAAACACCTTTACTAGGGAAGAACTTTCACTAGTAACCTTCCTGAAAGATCGAATGCAAGAAAAAAAAATTAGTGAGGTCTGAGCTATGGAGCAGGATGTTGTCACTTAACTATGATTTTATAGCAGATGCCATTCAATCACGTGTCTGGGAATGGAATATACCTATATGGGAAAATGTTTAAGTGAAAATGTTGAATTTCCTCCATAAGAAATCACTTAAAATTTTTATAATTGAGATGTAATTCAGAAACCATAAAATTCAACACTTTTAAATGTGCAAAAAAAAAAAAAAATGAGGGGAATCATGCCAGATGGGTAAAATAGGTGAGATAGAGCAACCAAGAACAAAAAAGATAGCATGAATGAAAAGAAAAAGAGGTAGAAAATTTCATTAGCTGTTAATCATTTATTTCATATCTGATTATAAGTTCTTTTTTCTCACATTTTTATTGTTGCATTATAGTTGTACACAGTGATGGGATTTGTTGTTATATATTTGTACATGCACAAAATATAACAATATAATTTGGCCAATATCACTCCTCAGCTCTTCCCTCTTCCCTTCCCATCCCCCCCCCCCCTTGGTCCCTTTCCTTTACTGATCTCCCTTTGATTTTTAGGAGATCCACCACTACCTTAGTTTTTCTTTTTCCTCTCTAGCTTCTGCATAGGCAAGGAAACATAGGACCCTTAACATTTTGAGTTTGACTTTTTTCACTTAACATGATGTTCTCTAATTCTATCCATTTTTCTGCAAATGCCATAATTTGATTATAGGTTCTTTGGAGTGAAGACACAAATATTATGCAACTTAGGAGAATGTATTCTTTTCATTTTCATTAATCCCATGAAAACTTGCAAAGCTCCCAGAACTTAAATGTAGATGTCATGGGTTGGGGTTGTGGCTCAGTTGGTAGTGCACTTACCTGGCACACGGGAGGCCCTTGGTTCGATCCTCAGCACCACATAAAATAAATTAATAAATAAAGGCATTGTGTCCATCTACTAGAAAAAAAATATTTTAAAAATATACCTGTTGCTTGTGTCTGAGTTCTTAGCTGCCTCTTACAAACTGAAAAACAGCATGAATGGGCACATATTGTATGCTATCCCAGAGCAGGTGCAAATCCATTGCTTTCTTATTTTGAGGTGGTTTCAGATTTAATAATGGAAAAAATAAAATGTTTGTGCACATATTGCGTCTCTGTGAGCCAGGCTCACAATAGTTGCTGTAAGCATTCATCTGAGCAGGCTTTCACGTGGTCCAGACCCAGGACTATAGGAACCACTAGAAAGATATGGAGAGTTTCAGGGCAGGGGAAAGTGTCAAGACACTGAAATGTTTTGTACTCACTGCTCACCATTTGGGTGTCTTGTGAACCTATGGCCATAGTTTACTTTGTCATTCTATGAAAATAAAGCCTATTCTTTAAAAATAAATTTATGTAACATTTTCTAGGTGTCCAGCTTTTGCTAGCACACTGTTAGAGGATAGAATGAGAAAGGCAAGTCAATTTATTCTCTTTTGCCAACACAATAGATTGGTGATGGCTTCCTTGAGCCCAGGAATGAAGGATTTTCAGCAAAATCAAGCTGTCCCTAGTGAAGGAGAAGGATAGTGGAACACACTTACTTCACATTTGCTTTTCCACTAACCTGGGAGTATGGGATAAATAAAGGCATTTGCTTTCTCAAAGCTCATAATGAAGTGATGATGCTGGGGACTGGCTAACTCGTATCACTTAGCAAGGTGGTCCCAGAGCTAGAATGGGCAGCTCCCCAATAATTCGAACTCTGAGAGCAAAGGTAGAAAATGTTTCAGAGACAGCAACTTCTCTGTCCTAAATGTTTGGAAAACATTGTTACAGAATTGAAAGTAAGTGAAAAACACTGACATCATCCAAGTCTTTAAAAACTTATTTCCCAGAGCATTCTCTGGTTCTCACTGCAGACAGCTTTTCTAATATTGGTTCTCTTTCTGTATTTGCACTCTCAGCCTCTCCTGGGAGAATGGAAGCTCCACAGAGACAAGGGTGAGAACCTCATGATTCACCCTCCCCAGCCCCACATTTCAGAGAGGGGTTTTGAATGAATCAGAGAAGAACTAAGTGAATGTAACCTCATTTCCCCCTAATATATAGTCAATCAGCTTCAATAGTAGAAAAGTTTTGGGAAAAAAACAGATAGGTAAATCTGTTTCAACCTCAAGGGAATCTCATGTTAGTACCCAACATGGCCATCCCTCCAACAGAGGATCCATTATGTGAGGAGCACTCCTCCTATTCAATGGAAAATGAATATTTCCACTTAACTCTCCTAAGTGGATGGAGTGAGCAACTTTCAGATTATAAGGCAAGAATTCACCAACTCAGTCACAACAAACTTGCAAAAGGAAAATAGAAGATTTAGATCTTTATGATTTATCAAGTCAGCTCTTATAAGGTTTTTAATTCATTCTTACATGTATCTTACAGGCTTACCTCATTCTCTTCTGCTTTTTGCCAACATGGCTCATTTAACACCAGGATTTTTGCCAAAGGGTGGTTCAAAAACAGGGAGAATCAGCCAGGCACAGTAGCACACGCCTGTAATCTCAGCGGCTCAGGAGGCTGAGTCAGGAGGATCTTCGGTTCAAAGTCAACCTCAGCAAAAGTGAGGCGCTAAGCAACTGAGTGAGACCCTGTCTCTAAATAAAATGCAAAATAGGGCTGGGGATGTGGCTCAATGGCCGAGTGCTCCTGAGTTCAATCCCCAGGACCCACCCCCACCCCACCACCCCCAAAATAAAGGATCTGGAAGAATCAAATTGACTTAAAATCCAGCAGTAAGACCTACAAAATCATGGACTATTGTAGTGATATGGAGACAGTGAAAGGCTTACTGAACTGGAGCTACAGGGAGATAATTTAAAACAACAACAACAAAAAGCTCATTTGCCTTGACAGTAGGGCAGACAAATCAGCTAGCTTGGCGGTGCAGGGTGCAGGTTCACTATGGTAGGGTCACTCAAGCTTCCTGCTCTTTGCTGAATGTGCAGGCTGGTGGGCCCTGCTCTGCCTCCCTGCTGGGCAGACAGAGTGTTTTCAGTTTACACCATGGACCTCTCAGCTCAAGAAAGGGCAAAAACTTGGATGGAGCCAACAGACGGATGATTGCCTTTGGTTTGGTTCCAAATGAGAATCAGCATAGCATGGCTACTGATGGAAAGGGACTGCAAAAGGTAGAGATAAATTGATAAGATAACTGCATGATTTTGTAGTCATTTGGCACTTGGCCAGGCCAGCAGGAGCTTCACAATGAATCATGACTGTAAGACTGCAAGTGCTAGGAAGGCATGCAAAAAGGGCATTTTTCACTCAAGCCCAAATGAAAATGCCCTCCCTTTCCCTTTTCTCCCTTCCTTTTGTTACTCCCCCTCTAAATTCAGCATGATGCTTTTACAAACATCTAGAACAGATTTGGGAAGAGACTCTATTTCTAAATTTGAAGTGTCTCCTCCAGGAATCATCCCTAGTGCATCAGTTCTACAAACTGACTGACAGAAGAATGCATGTATGAGAGAGGCATGGTACGTACCCTCTGCATTCTCAAAGTCTTGTCAAAAGGAGAATGAATTAATTAAATTGAATAGGGGGAGTGCTACTTACAAACTAGATCCTCTGTTGGAGGGAGGGAGAGGTAGGCAGGCAAGTGTGGACATGTTCAGCTGTAAGAGGTTTTGGAAGAGAAAGCTGAACAGGAAATATATCTATAGAAATCATTGGTAAACAGGCTGTAGTAGACTGGTAGATTGATTGAACGTCTCCATTGTTTTCTCTCTTCCATTTGGTAAGTGACTTCACAGTTCCTCCCAACACTTCCCTACTGTTTGACCTTATCCCCAACCATGAAATTTGCTTTGACTGATGTTAGAAGATTCTGTCCAAGCAATAGTTGAAGTATCTCACATGCTTACCTCATTCTCTTCTGCTTTTACCCTCACCATGTAAAGAGCCCACCTCTGGTAGCTTGCTGGTCCAAGGACCTGGCCTTAACCTGCATCTTGGACCCAACCAAGATGGGATTAACAAATCAATAGCTGTCCCTCATATACATGAATAATTAAAAATGACTAATATTTCAAACCAAAATTATGAGTTGGTTTGTTACACAGTGATGACTGACTGATGCACACATACATATTTTTTAAAAAATTATTCAGGATAAGATTATGAAGAGCTATAAAAAAGTATCAGGTGAAGTACAGGATAAAGCCAGTTTCTATAAATTATATTCCATATATTTAAAAGCTTCACAGATCTCTGTTTATATTTTTTTAAGTTAAATTATAAGGATAGAGAGAAGAACCTAAGGGACATGTCTAATAGGAAGTTCAAAGAATTGCAAATGATTATTCATCAGCTTGTCCTTCCTTTATTGCCACCATGAGGATTAAAATTCTTTCTGCTCATTTATCAGTAATAACAACAACATTAATTTACTATATATATATATATAGTTGCTGATTGACAAACATTTAATTAGACATTTTGCTTATATTATTTCATTTAATCCATAATTCAATCCATAATCTGGTGTTATTATCCACATTTT
Source organism: Marmota flaviventris (assembly GCF_047511675.1). NCBI lineage: Eukaryota > Metazoa > Chordata > Mammalia > Rodentia > Sciuridae > Marmota > Marmota flaviventris. The sequence goes on from NC_092498.1 coordinate 189,978,394, forward strand.
GTATATGAAAAACCTAAGAGTCTGAGAAGGCATGTGAAGAGGAAATGTCAAATATAATATTTATGTGTGTGTTTGTTTTGATTTTTTTTTTCTCACCATGGTCCTCACCTTTTTTATATTTTGTTCTGCTGTTCTCTGTTCTGCACCAATCTGTGTCATCTCATGATGATTTTCCCCTAAATCTATCAACACTGTTTTTAAACAAGAAAATCTTACATTGTATCCAAAAACGATAGGCATTTGGCTATAATATATATGTGTATATTATTTCTATATATTTATCTTGATGATTGCATCCTGTGTAGACATGATATAAGAAGATAAATACATGGAACATCTCTGTCAGTCATGTAGTTACCAGCTGTAACTATACTTTAACTGAAATCACATATGAATATTTTCCTATGACATTGATAGAACTATGTATTTAAGGTGGGTGAGAGCTTTTGAAGTTCTGATTAATTTATTTAATTAAAATAGGTACTTAATATGCAAAGCTTATTATGAGACAGTGCTTAAAAATGCAGGTTTAGGTTTCTAGTGAATTTTCCCTACTTATTAAAACACTAATATGATATACACGTACACACACACAAATGCAAAAAAAAAACACTGAAAAATGAATGATTTTAGTATCATTGCTATGACCTTGGAGAAATGACCAGAGATCTCAGCTATAATAAAGACTCATTTAGATGCAGACCAGTCATACCCATCAAAGGGACAGAGCTGGAAGAACTGGTCTTTCAGAGCAATCTCTTTTCTCTTTCCCTGTAATGCAAATGCAGAGGGTCTGGATCAAGTAGAACATAAGGCAAATATCCCATGTGGTCCTGCATTTTCCCCAGGGGCCCCAGATTCTTGTTCATTCTTCCCCCCCCCCCCCAGTGTTCATAAAGGGAGGAGGAAAGAATGGAATGTGTCTGTCCTTCTAAAAGATTCTGTTCACTGCTAGTGAGTGTTTTGAAGTCATAAAGCAGTACATAACCAGGGCTTTTTGTACTTCTGGTAAAGAAGAAGTAGAAATAATTTCATATTGGTGACACTGGCATATTAATTGTTATTCTCATAAAAAAAATACAGAAGTGCTGCTATCAGACAGACTCCAGTTGCAAAGTGTTTTGGCAGGTCTTAAGCCAATGGTAGGCTATTCTGAAGGGAACTCGAGCCAATGACTACAAGTATTGGCTCAGTAATCTCTGTCTACCATAGGGACACTCTAGGGGCAATTTTGTTCTGCAGCATTCCATGGTGTGGGCAGAGGATTTCTCAGTGATCACTGCAGTCTGAAGCTCTTCCTAAACAATCCTTCTTCATTCCCCTCTTTTCACAAGTCTTAGATCTACCAACTGAAGTTTCTCCCTGCCTTCTCTTATTTCTTCTCTGCTATAGATTTCATGGCATTTCTCCTAGTAAATCTCTTGCACTTCTAATTCATCTTGGTGTCTACTTCCCAAAAGGTTTAACTAACACAAAGAAGATCTATCAATTTAGAACTGAGGAGGCAGGCCTAGGCTGGAGATCCAGGGAGGACTTTGACCTGAATTTAGGAGGACTGATTGTGACCACTAATGGGATCTGTGGATTGTATTTATGTTTTTGTCTTTGACGCTATGCCTGTTGCACATCTAAGTTAAAGATTTTGGACTGTACAAATTCATTATAGGTTAAGCATCCTTAATCTAAAAATCTGAACTGCTCCAAAATTTGACACTTTTCAGCACTGGCACTTCAAGAGGAAATTTCACATGTGACCTCATGTAACAGGTTGCAGTCAAAATGCTAATAAAAGCCAGACATAGTGGCATGCACCTTAGAACTTCACCAACTCAGGAATCTGCAGCAGGAGTACACTTGAGCTTAGGAGTTCAAGACCAACCTGGGCAATGCAGCAAGATAGTATCTGAAAAATAATAATAATTTTAAAGTAATACCCTAAAATTGTATGTAAAATTATCTTCACCCTATATGTATAAGATATATCTGAAACACAAAATGAAATTTTTGTTTAGACTTGGGTCCCTCCTCAAGATAACCTCATTTTTGATGTGCAAATATTCAAAAATTTGAAAAAATCTGAATTCTGAGTCATGTTTTAGTCTCATTCTGAGAACAATACTCAACCTGTATTATACACAGATGGATCCAGCCAATCTTGCATTTCCTTTAAAATTATGATTTTCCTGAATAAAAAGATTATTTCAGATTTTGTAAGTATGTGGACTCCAAAGGAGTTTGAGTCACTAATTGAATACTCAGTATAAGAAAACTAAACAAGCAGTGAGCCCTTAGTGAATGGTACCTAGTTAAGGCTATCTCCTGGAGATTGATCCAGCATTACCCATATGTGGGTGAGGTGGAGAAATGTGACAATGGAGGACTCAGCTAAGCAATGTGAGCTCATTGCAGGACCAAGAATGACCATTTATCCAATTTCCAGGGCATTGGCTGGGGGAGCACCTGCTCATCAGAGGGCTCTCTGCTGCTACCATTTGGACCTTAAAGCACTGAGTGACCCTCCCAAGGGGAGCCAGGTCCTCTGCAGCACTCTGGGTTCTCTTTCCTAATTCATTTCTCTTGTCGCTTTGCTTGGTAAGCCCCACATTTTTAACGTCAATTGTATTTTTAGAATCCTACCAAGGAAATTCCCTTCCCATCAACATTCACAATGGGACTTGATTGTGTTATCTAGTTTCTGTAACTTGAGTAGATTCAGAACAACTTTCTTTCTTTCTTTCTTTCTTTCTTTTTTTTTTTTTGGTGTTTTGACATATATCTTAATATGTACTTAAAAATGCTATGTGAATATTTAATAGCAAAGCCCACTGTTAAGTATAACTATAATGCATTAAAAAAAACAAACAAACAAAAAGCATGCACGAGGTTACTCTAAGGAGAATGACCTGCAACACAGTTTCAAGATCTAAAGCAGAGTTTGGCAAACTTTTTCTATAAAGGGCCAGATAGTAAATATTTTAGGTTTTGCAGTCCCTAAGTCCTTGTTGAAACTATTGCTCTGCCACAGTGGAGCTAAAATAGCCAGAGAGAATGCATAAATCATGGGCATGGTTATGTTTCAAAACACTTTATTTTTAAATACAGAGGGTGAACAAGATCTGACCCATGGACTGTAGTTTGACACTCCCTGATCTAAAGCATGACAAATCATTTTAAACCCTTTTGATATCTCAAAATAAATAAATAAATAATAAAGAAGTATGCAAACAAAACATTCACTCTTTTTCTTTGCTTATTTTTTTGTTTTGTTTTGTTTTTTTCCTTTTTCTTTTGCTGGTGCTAGGAATTGAACCCCGGGCCTGGAGCACATGCTCTACCACCAAGCCAAAACTGCAACACCAAATTCACATTTTCCAAGTATATGTGAAAAATTCTGTAATGAACAGTACATTTTCTAGTAACTATTTGCCCACTGAAAACCTCCACTCCTCTGATCTTATGTTAATTTATGTATCATAGTTTCACAATCTCTTAATGAATGAGAAGTGTCCTTGTTGGCCACGGATTGCAAAAGGAGAAAACTTTAGGATCCTTGAGCTACATTAAGCAATCCATCAGTTCTTGTCTTGATGGAGTTTCAGAAAAATAGCAAACATTTTGAAAGCCATTCAGTCTCAGGTTCGTATTTTTATCTATGCTATCCATTTTGTGAATATTTGTTTTGATTTTTTTTTAAAATTGGTTTGAAAGCAAAGCCAACGTAAATATTGGATCTTTTTTTCTTGGAGTTTCACAGTCTTCATTCCATGATGAAGGTGGTTGCCATGGGGATGATTAGCCAAGCTCTATTTAGGTTTGTGATTTCTGAGAGGAAATGAGCATCAAAAACAAATGAATTTTTTTATAGCACTTTTAAATTTCAAAGCTAACCTTTAAACTGACCCTATCATATCACCAGTGGGATTATTTAGTTATAATTACTTCTGCTGGTGATGAGAAGTGCTGGATACTAATTCCAAAGCTGAGCTGTGTGGAACACAGAATTAGACATAGCCATAAGACATATCCAGTATTAAAACCACAGATGTCTCTAGGGAGAGAGTGCTGGAAGAATGGCTTCTCCAGGTTTCTGAATGTTGCTTGGTATCTTTGTAAATGGAAGATAGAAAATGTAAATTTAATAGTTTTTGCCCTCTGATAGATATGCACCAGTGACTTTTGTGTAGACTAATGGAAAGAAATTTGGATTGGTAATTAAAATTAGGTTTAAGTCCTGGCTCTCTTACAAAGTCCTCTTATACCGACAATGACAGATTTAACAATGGAAATGCAGACTGCCCAGTTACACTTTTATTTCAGCAAAGAATGAACACTTTAAAAAATTGTATATGTAGCCCCTATAATGCTATACTAGAAACTAATTCTTGTTTATCTGAAATTAAAATGTAACTGAGCATCTTGTCTTTTATCTGTGAATCCTTCCTCAGAGGAGTCACATACATGAGCTTTCTGAGCCTCAGTATTATTTTGTGAGATTAGTTCTAATCTTAATATTCCCTAGCTTCAGTAGGGTTTTTCAAGGTTAACAAAAGGCTGATACAATAAGTAGTGTCTGAATCTTGGTTACTTAATACAAGACATAGATTTCTTACTCATATCACACTCAGTGGGGTCCAGTAGGCTGTCTTCCATATGGTGGCTCAAGGACATAGACTCCTTGGTCTTGTGGTTTTGTCATTTTCAAAATGCACTCTCAATAAAATGAAATAGTAAAATGTGCCTCTCTCATTGGTGAGAACCAGTTATGGTTACCACCCAGACTCAAGTTGTTGATGAATGTTAAACTGACCACAGTCCTAGAAATAAGAAGTCAGTTACATGAGTCTCTAGGCAATTTCTGCCATAAACCTTCAGTTTATTCACCCACCCATCCCTCCATCTCTCCATCCATTCATTCATATGCTAGCACTGTTATAGGTACTAGAAATAGAGCAGTGAACAAATTAGATAAATCCCCTCCCTTTGAAAAGTTTGTTCTAGTGGGCAGATAGGGAAAACAAACAGATTGGGCTGGGGATGTGGCTCAAGCGGTAGCGCGCTCGCCTGGCATGCGTGCGGCCTGGGTTCGATCCTCAGCACCACATACAAACAAAGATGTTGTGTCTGCCGAAAACTAAAAAATAAATATTAAAATTCTCTCTCTCTCTCTCTCTCTCTCTCTCTCAAAAAAAAAAAAAAGAAAACAAACAGATTAATAAAATATAAATATGCAGCAGGTACTGTGAAGAACATAAAGCAGTGTACAGGATTGAGAGTTCATGGCGGGGGCAGGATATATTAGGATCATCAAGTCCTCTCTGATAAAGTGATTTTTGATTAAAAAAAAAAAGGACCTGAGAACAGTTTCCAGGTAGAAGAGAGAGCAAGTCCAAGCCCTAATGCAAGAATGCAGTTGGTATGAAGAGCATTGGAGGTTGGTTGGCCAGGAGGATGATCAAGGATGGAGTGGTAGGAAAATGAGTCAGAGATATAGACCATTGTAGGCACTGTGGCTTTTACTCAGAGATGAGTTTTGAGTGTGTTTTGAGCAAAGGAATAATATGACCACACTAAATGTTAAAATTCAGGCATTTAAAATTTCTGTGGCTTTATTGAGTACTTACTCTATAGTTCACATGGTGTATTATGGACAGGTATAGGGCAAGGCCATAGCAAGACATCAATCATAACACTATTACAACAATATTCCAGGTGAAAGATGATGGACCTGATTAGACATAGTGATACTGACAAGAAGTTGGTGTCTTTTGAATATATTTCATAGGTAGAGAAGGAATTTGATGAAAATACCATGTGATGAGAAATGAGGCAAAGATTATTCTGAGGTATAAGGAACAATCACAGGGTGGAACAGACTGAACATTTGCTGATTAAAATTTCTATGGGAGAAATTACTGTAGTGGTGTCGCAGATCAAGAGGGTTCAATTTTGAATAAGTTAAATTTGAGGTGCTTCATATAACTTAAAGTAGTCATTGAATAAAGCTAAATTAGTCATCTAGGTGGAGAAAGATATCTGGGGTTGAACAGAAAGGTTCAGATCAGAGGTGCAATAGGGCTATCGCTTTTGAGCAAGGGGATTGAGTTCAGTCACCAAGAGAATGAATGAAGACAAAAAAAGAGGAGGTCCAAGGTCCAACGACTGAGTTTGAACTGTTCATCATGAAGAGATCAAAGAGATGAGGAGAAATTAAAAAAGAAAAAAAAAAAAAAAAACTGAGAATGACTAACCAGAGAGCAAAACATCACATAGAACATAAAATCAGAGAGGTGATTCCAGGAAAGATTCAATTCAAAGCCAATGGAATAAAAAATTCAAATGTGTAGGTTGGTTAAGTTGAGAATTAATTAAAGGCCATTGGATGAAGCAATTTGAATGCCTTGGTGACCTCTTAAGATGGAGAGAGGAGAACAAAAGCCTAAGTGAAATCAAACCATATCTCAGGCATTTGAACAGAGGCCAATTCAATAAGCTGAAATTAGGCTCTACTTTGCTTCCATTAATTGCACAAATACTTATCATGTCTCATTTATACCAGAGGCATTAGACTAGGTGCTATGGATACAAAGGTAACAGTGACATGCTCTAAGCTTGGTACATTCAGGGTTTAGGGGCAAGATAGATAGAAACAGGAGGTCCCAAATCAGTGTGAAAAGTGTTAACAAAAGTCCAATGCAGTTCCATAGAAGCATGCTGAAAATTGGCCGCGACAGGGCCTTGGCTGGTGTTATGGTTTAGATGTCAGGTATTCCCCAAATGAAGCATGAGACAATGCATAAGAGTTCAGAGGTGAAATGGTTGGGTTATTTAGAGGTGAAAGTGTTGGTTGGGTTAACCTGATCGGTAAATTTATCCCCTGATGGAGGTTAACTGATGGAAGTTAATTGGTAACTAAAGGCTGGTAGGGTATGGCTGGAGGTGTGTCCCTGGGGGCATACCTTTGAGGTATATATTTTATCCTGTTGAACAGAGTCTAGTCCTCTTCTCTCTCTCTCTCTCTCTCTTCCTCCATGATGTTCTGCCATACCCCAAGCCCAGAGGAAAAGAGCCAACAGTCTGTGGACTGAGACCGCTGAAACCATAAGCCCCCAAATAAACTTTTCCTCCTCCAAACTTGTTCTCGTCAGGTCTTTTGGTCACAGCAGCAAAAAAAGCTGACTAAACTAGCCGGTCAGGGAGCACTTCACAGAAGGGATGGTAGCACAGATCATCACCTAAAACTAATTGGGCTTCTGGGAGTAATTAAGGACCTAAGGATGTTCCTAATGAAGGATATGGCATCAACAAAATCTGGAGAACACAGTTTCCACCTCTGACTCTGTATGATTTATAAATCATCCCATCCTCTACTAAGAGATAGCTCAAGATACAGTCCTTATGTTGGGATCCCTTCTCTTCCCATGTGAGCCCTCTCCTTCAATACACATGCACATTTCTCCAATATCTGCACATCATTTGAAGGAGTCCTCAGACAACAACATCAGCATCACCCAGGAGCATTTTTTTGTCATTTCTTATTTATTTATTTATTTATATATGACAGCAGAATGCATTACAATTCTTATTACATATATAGAGCACAATTTTTCATATCTCTGCTTATATACACAGTATATTCACACCAGTTTGTGTCTTCAAACCTGTACTTTGGATAATAATGATCATCACATTCCACCATTATTAATAACCCCATGCCCCCTCCCTTCCCCTCTAACCCCTCTCCCCTATCTAGAGTTCATCTATTCCTCCCATGCTCCCGCTCCCTATCCCACTATGAATCAGCCTCCTTATATCAAAGAAAACATTCGGCATTTGTTTTTTGGGGATTGGCTAACTTTACTTAGTATTATCTTCTCTAACGCCATCCATTTACCTGCAAATGCCATGATTTTATTCACTTTTATTGCTGAGTAATACCCAAGAGCATTTTTTAAATACGTCTCCCTGTCCCCTATTACAGACCTACCAAATCAGAATCTCTTATTACCTAGGAACATACTGTTAATCATTCAGTCGATTCTCATGCAGTTAGATTAACTTGTCTAATTGTCTTCCTAACATGGTACTTGCAGATTTTTCTTATTTCTCTTGTGCTTCTTAGCAACCACTGCTGCAAATACTTAGTATTAGAATTAGATGCTCCCTTACTTGATCTTTCTTTACTTACTGATAAGAAGTTGTTTTGACTGGACTTCAAACATGCCACTAATAGAACCTTCCAAGAAAAGAGCCGTGTAATAACCCAGAATGGAATAATTATTGTTATTCATGGAGCATTTACATTCAGCCAAGTTTTGAAAAGACATTTCAATCAGAGAAAGCTGACATGAAAGATATTTGCATATATATATCTCCATCCAGGAAATAAACTGAATAGTAAGAGTCAGACATACCAAAATTTTGTATCTGTCATTGATCATTGAGTAAAGCATTGAAAAACCCACTAGAATTTCACTGATGAACTTTTGCTAAGCACCTTATTTAATGAAACTATATCAAGCACCTGCTGGTTGCCAAGGGTTGCACAGGCACCTTGAGTTAAAAATTCTTTTCCATCCCACCATGTTTCCTAAGGCCTGCTCATTATCTTTTCCTTTAAAATCATCTACATTTAAAATAAGTTTTGTTATTTCTCACACTTCTGGAAAAAGTTAGTGAAGAGGATGAGCAAAATAGAGTCTCCATTCTTTAAACTGCTTGGCATTCCTCGTTCATTCAGAGAACAGCTATACCAGAATGGAACCTGCACACTCAGAAAATGCTCCAATTTAAGAAGAGGATCTTACACTAGTGGGGTTCACCAGGAGTGTCCTTGGGAGGGAATAACTATTTTCAGAAGCCTGTTTCTTCCTCTTGTTATCTTTTTTTTTATTTTTATTTTTTGCTTTCTCTCCTGCCCATTCCTAGAACATCCTATCTCTCTCTCAGGTACCCACAGGTCTTGTGTTTTACTCCAAATTACTCTCCAGAAAGTAACTAGCAGTAACAACAGTTACTGTTGTCACATTTACTATATTCCAACTACTGAGTTAAGTGCTTTAGAAATGGTATCTTATTTTATCTTTGCCATGGTTCATGAGGTAATTTTTATTAGACTTATTTTAAAGAGTCTTAGGGAAATTGAAAGAAGGTTGTCTATGCTTACTTAGATTGCAAAATCAGCTTTAATGAAATAAAAAGTTGTGGGTTTTTTCTTTTTGTATGTTTGTTCTTTTGTTTTTCACTTTACAAATGCTGCCACTGTGACATGTCACCTTATTTCTTTTCCCAGAAGTACTTACATTTAACATAATCTACAGTAACAAAATGGGCTTGCACTTTCCTGATAGGATTTGGACATTGATCAGGTGGCTTCTGACCCAGGTGGCAACAGGAGCTTTTGACGTCACACTGTGGACATTTGCCCTTGTACATGAAGGTACACTGTCATATTAATGTTTAAGGATGACAGAGATGCTTTCCCTGTCAGACTGAAACCAGACTCAGAGCATGTCTGAAAGACAATTGAAATCTCCTTTTTGGAAAGAAGTTATAATTTGTATAAATGCCAGGTTGAACCCTTTCCAAATTCTACCGTTTTTTCTGGAAGAAAAATATTCCTCTCCCAGAAAGTCTCCCAATACTCCAGTAGTGTATAGCTATTGGGTGTGCATAAATCTAAGCAGGTGTAAGCCATCTGGCTCTAGCACATGAGCTAATTAGCATGTCAGGTTAAGGGCACCAAGGTTCAAATGCCATTCTACAACTGACCAGGTAGGTCTCCTCACGAGTATGTGAAGATGAACTCTATTAGAATTTCCCTGATAATCAACACAAGCAAAACATTTAGTTCTGTCTTTTGCAATTAATGACAGCTGCTACCATTATGAATATCAACTGAACCCAGATATCTAAATGACCCTAGAAATTGCTTCTATTGCCCCAGAAAATGTGCGCTACTAGTCTGTAGACAACATTGTGATGTCAGTAGGTTACCATAGAGATAATACTCATAAGAATAATTACCATTTTTGAGCATTTCTTATGTAGCAAGTCCTGTGTAATATCTTATTGAAGCCTCACAATGATTTCATGAATGCTGTTGTCATCCCATTTGTACAGATGGTGAGACGGAAGTGTAAGAAGTTAAGTAAATGATCAGCTCTAAACAAAACTGGGATTTGAACCAAGTTCTAACTACATGGCCATCTGCTTAATGGATGAGTTATAAGAACAAGTTTTTGTAAGATACTTGCTAGCGGTAATCCCTTCTTCATTAGTTCAAGAGATTATAATTCTTACTTTCTGTTTTAAGCTAGACACTAAGTATTGGCTTGCATGTCCGACATACTGTCTAGTGAGTGAAAAATGATTTCCTGAATACTCAATAAAGTATAGCCTGATTTCCATTAGTTATATGGATTGTTGAAATCTGTTATTATAAAATAGTTCCCACTCTGTTAAAATAAGAGACTGCAAAGTGGAGTTATCTTACTGCTTCTATTTGGTTGGGGTTAGGGTGGGAGGGTGGCAGGAAACAGATAAATCTACCCTTACATTTCTGTTTACTGCTGCAATTGCTCCAGGAAAACCACCTGTGATGTAAATAGGGCAGGTATGGACAGAGAGCTTTTTTTTTTTTTTTTTTAACAAATCTGTTTATTGACCAGAGGCATCCTGTGGGTTATCTCAAAGGAATTCACTTTCCTGGTTGGTTTACCATGGGAGGGAAAGGAGGCCTGACAAACAGTGCCCTTCAGTTTGCTCAGCTGTGAGATTTCCATTAACCAAACACAGGTTGCCTGCACATACTGTGTGTTTGCACAGCTCACAGTGGCATCTTCTCAAGACCCACGGTTGTCTGGAAAGCTCTCCAAGGTCCTAAGTCCATAATAAAGCAAACAGTTTGCACAGTCATTACCGTCAGGCTCCATTTTTATAGTGCAGCATATGAATGTCACTGGCTGAATTAAATGTCACCCAAACAGCATGATGGTTAAATGTGGTCTGCAGCATACTCACCACTTCCTTTTAGACGCTTTCTTTCCACCAAACTATTGAAACTTTGATTATGAGAGAGAGAGAAAAAAAATAAGAGATTGATTCACTCCTGAATTTTATTAAAGAACATTTACCTAACTAGTAACCATAAAGCATCTTGTCTTTAGCGTTTAGACTGAGTCATGTAGTGAGATGATATCCATAGCCAGCAATTATTTAAATGGCCTGGACTTTCAAAACCACTTGCCCATGTCTTTTCTCATTTGCGTGGAACAAGTACCATTATTATGATTTTATTTCATTCATGAGTAAACTAATGCTCACAATGGTTTGAGGATTTTCCTTAAATTATTTATCTTGTGAACAGAAATGAGGATTAGATGCCTATAGTTCTGCCTCCAGGGTCTTTAAGCTTTCCACTGCCTATCTTCAGAAACAAATCTACTAGATCTTCACTGCTTAAAGAGTGGTCCATGCTGTAGTAGCACCAACACCTGGACACTTGTGACTAGGGCAGCATCTAAGACTTCACTGAAAACCTACTGAATCTCTGAGTCTATGTTGTTAGCATGATCTACAGTTGACATTCAAGTGTTAGAAGTGCTCTCCTAGAGACAAATGGTGCATCTTCTTTCTCCAGCTGGGTAATATATCAACACATGATGGCCTTTGAAATCTCAAGTGTCAAATACCAACAGGGAAGCTGAGAACATGCTCTTTTTTAAAGACATTAAATGGGCTTCAAGATCTATAATTTCATCTTCATTTCTTGAAAATACCATTTTGGCATCATACAAGTATATTCACAATTAAACATATACTCACCTGAGCCAGGAAAAGATGCCATGTATCTTTAGCTATTTGGGTAACAATATCCCTTTTCATTAGCATGGTGAATGGAGAGGGGTACACCATCTGGAGCTTGAGCCAGATATTCCGTCAGGGGTTTTTCAATTCATGCAAACTTTTAAATTAAATGCTCAATGCCAAGTAAATGCTTGTGAAATTGCAACCCTCCTGCCATATGGTGTGCTGTTTAACAGTAGATTATATTTTTTGTTCCTAAGTCAAATTATCTATTGGAAATCAATGCTGTGACCAATAGCTTTGCTGATAGCCAGGTAAATGAGATCAGATAAGTCATTTAAATGCTTTGATTCTTATGTTTTCTTGCCTATAACATTAGATCAGGGAATCTCTATGCATCTTATCCAAGTTTCAGCATAGAATGGGAATTTTAAAAGTCACTGGAGATATGTAGAGTATGGAAAGACACAGTGAATTCACAGCCAAATATCTTTCCCACTTACATTCTTTTGTGAATGAAGTCCTCTGGGCCCTTCATTAATTGCACTGAAGGTAACTATTCCTTTTATTATCTTTAGCATAAAAGAGCTTCTAAAATCTCAGGAATGTGGTCCAGCAAAGCTCCAAAATGAAGTATGCATGAATGAATGTGAAGGAGTGGCTGAAGCACTCTTAGGAATTCATGGAATAATTACAGGAGCAGACCTTGTTAAGTCAGGGTAGGTGGCCCAAGGGAGGAGCTTACTAATAAAAAATTATATAACAGCAGAAACCTGGTTCCTGAGAAGCAGTCAACTTGCCACTTGTCTTTCTGCACTAGGAATTTTCTTTTAAAATGAGCTGCAGAAGAATGTTCATTCTCAATTTTTAGTGTGATCTATGTCCCTTCATTCTTAGTCTGGTCTGAGACTTTGATTTTTTTTTTTTTTTTTTTTTTGGTACCAGGGGTTGCCTCATGGGCACTGGATCACTGAGCCACATCCCCAGCCCTATCTTGCATTTTATTTAGATACAGGGTCTCTTTGAGCTGCTTAGTGCCTAACTTTTGCTAAGGCTGGCTTTCAACTCCCGATCCTCCTGCCTCAGCCTCATGAGCTGCTGGGATTACAGGTGTGCACCATCATGCCTGGCTTGAGCCTTTGATCTTAACTTTCTACCCAAACATGACAGTCTGTGAACAGACACTTTACTTCTGGGGTAAGGAGTGCCATTCAGCTGCTGCTGACATCTTTGAGGGGTACCAGCATCTTAACTTGAGTTCCCTATTATCACTTAGGATTAGAATAAAATGGGAATAGAGTGTGTATGTGTGTTTAGTAGAGACAGAAGGATTTTAGAAAAAGAGAACTAATCCTTAAAGTCTACGGAATATTGGACTGGGTAAAGTCCAATAACATTTAGTACAGAACTTAATTTCTCAAATGACATGCTTGTAAGTTGAAAAGTAAATGTAATTTCACTCAATGAAGGTGATGTACTCTGAGTATCCATCCATCCATTTCAGTGAATGGGGAAGGCATGGATGCAGAAAGGTTTATATGCAGAGCAAGAACAGCAAAGTCAGGGCTTGAGGCTCTCTGTGGGCCTGCAGGCCTTCCTGGGCTCCCCATTTTTCATGTTTGGAGGAGCTCAGGGATTTCCTGCTGAAAGCCCTTTTGGTGAATAAACAGCCCTTAACCATTATGTACATCCACAAGACAATTAGAATAAGATATGTTCCATGCTTGTATAATTACCTTTAAATAGATTTTATTGTCATGTATAACTTAAAAGAACAAAAAAAAATAATTAAATAAATGAAAATAAATTATTAAAAAATTTTAAAGTTTTTTTTAAAAGAATGAATAGACTGCGGTCATTTGCCCACGTTGATTTTCTTGGAATTAAAAGAAAAAGCTTGGAAGTCTCATGAATCCTCAGGGTCAATTACCCACTCTGGGACCTTTTTCCTTTTTTTAGACCTGCAATAAGAAAAGTATCTTGTGCTACATACAAGTATACACACACATACATTTATGTAAACCTGAAACAAAAGATTCATAAGACAATATTTTTGCTCATTAAAGGTGATACACTCTGACATTTTCTCCTTCATCTGATTTAATTCTATTTTGTTATGAGAAAATCAGATGCTAACCCTTAGAATCAGTATAGAAGGTAAGTTGTTTTTTTTTTTTTAATAGATTGTATGGCTTGGATTATGGTTTGGGTATAAGGTGTCCCCCAAAACTCCTGTTAATGAGGGAATATTCAGAGATGAAATGATCAGATTATGAGAACTATAACCTAACCAATCCATTCCTAGTTTGCATTGCTGAGTAGAGACAGAAAGGATTTTAGAAAGAGAGAACTAATCCCAAAAGTCTAGGGAATACTGGACTGGGTAAAATCCAAAAACATTTAGTACAGAACTTAATTTTTCAAATGACATGTTTGTAAGTTGAAAAGTAAATGTGATTTCACTTCAATGAAGGTGATGTACTCTGAGCCTCCATTCATCCATTTCAGTGAATGGGGAAGGCATGAGGCATGGAAGGAGGAGTGGTCACTGGGGTCATGCAAAGGCTCAAGGGAGGAGCTTACTAATAAAAATTATATAACAGCAGAAACCTGGTTCCTGAGAAGCAGTCAAATTGCCACTTGTCTTTTTGCACTAGGAATTTTCTTTTAAAACAAGCGGCAGAAGAATGTTCATTGCATCTTTTTGGTGGCCCCTTTCCTGCCATCTCTCTCTGCTTCCTGACCCCACCATGAGCTAAGCAGCTTTCCTTGTCTGGGCTCTTCCCCCAAGGTCTACTGCCTCACCTTGGGCCCAGAGCAATGGCAGAGTCAGCCATCTCTGGACTGACACCTGTAAACCATGAGCCAATTTGTTTTTGTTAGTGATTTTGATCACAGCAATGCACAACTGACTAAAACATGGGCACTTTCCCTTTGTCCTCCTGGTGGCTTCCTCTTGCCATCACAAGCTCCTTCTCTGAAGTCATCTGTTGGTTCTATTGCTAGTTGTTCTGGAAAACATGAGGGGTCACTGAAAGATGACACCATATATGGTTCCATCAGAAAGATGACACACACAAATCCTCACTTCCCTTGTTCCTGTCAAGGGTCTGCCAACAAAACAGAAACTATCCTGTAAATTTAACAAAGAGAATTTAACATAAGAATCTGGTTAAATATGTAATAGAGTACTAAAAAGCTTGAGATAACAAAGACCTAGTATTTATATGAAGCAGCTGTACCACCCCTACACTGGGGCAGGTAGACCTAGACTCAGGGCCCTGCAGATGGTCAGTTGCTGCCTAGCACCTGCATTTTAGGAACCCAGAAGAGGCCTCTGCAGAATCAGCACCCAGATCCCTAAGGTGGCAGTACCAGCACCACCTGGTATCAGGTAGGGATGGGGAACTGCACTCTAAAGTTGGTTCCAGGGGAAGAAAAAAAAAACAAACTAGAAACTAGAACCAACTTCTGTTACATACACCATCAATGAGAGTGTGGGTCCTTGCCTAGGTGACAAAGCAAACAGGAAGAAGCAAGCCCCCTCCTTCCTCCAGCCTTGCAGTCTCCCCGACTCCCTCTAATCTTTCCAGTGTCAGAACCTAACAAGAGAGCAGCTGGCAAAGCAGAACTGTGGGGGCCCAGCATCAGAAAGAGTGGGGAAGGAGGATATGAAGCTGAGAGATGACAGTTCAACTAATAGCACCCCATCCCTTAATTCCCCACAATGCCACCTCACAGGCAGCTCTAGATTAATAGCCAAGAAACACAGGGTAAGAGACAAGACTTCAGGTACAAGGAAAACACACCCTTTACATTGAATTTGATAGTTCCCAGAATCCATGGAGAAATAATTCACCAACAAGAAAAATTCCATTCTTCACTGGGGCCCCAGTTCCTATATTTTGTTCTCAAATGAGGCATAACTTTCAACTTTTCCTTGTAGAATGTCTCCTTCTAAAAATTCTATAATATGATCTCAGTCCCCACTTTGGGGTAAACCATTCCCTTCTACCAGAAACAAGTCTGGCCCCAAGATCTATCTCTTCTCCTCCCACACACCCACCATTATAATTTATAGATCACAAATTCCCCTGGCTACAGTGGTTCTGAATGTCTGAGGTAAGTCTCGGGTAACACATGGGGGAGGGAAGCTTGAGGCAAAAGTGGGCTTCCAAGAGGACAAAGCAAGGTGATATTTGACACTCCATCCAGACAACTAGTTTCCTCTGAGATCTATCTCTTCAACCACATGCTACTAACCCTCCCTCCATGCACAGAGGGGCACCCACATCAAAGAATCATACAGCATTAGAGTTGAAGTTCATAAACCCTGGTCCAGATACATAATATAATTTACAAAGAGTCCCAACCCACAATAACATTAATATTTAATACTCTTTTACAGAGAGATGCAGACTTGCAGCTTATCCACACATATTCTCTCCAAAGAAATGCTACCCTCATTCTTGGCATCTCTGACTCCTTGTGTAGGGTGAGATGGGTGGTCTGCTAAGAATCTCAAAGCTGGTTCTCAAATAATCCTCACACTGCCCTGCTTTGGCTGCTCTGCACCATGCTTGGGAAGGAGGGCATATCAGATGAATTCACACTCTGATGTTTCACACCCTTCTAGGTGGCCACCTAGTAAAGTGTGGCTGTTATGATTTGGCACTGGAATGTCCCCAAAAGCTCACGCGTTGAAGGCTTGGTCCTCAGTGAAACAGTGTTCAGAGTTGGGGCCCTTGGGATGTAATTGGTTCATGAGGGCTCTCATCTCATCAGTGGATCAGTCCATTGACAGACTCATAATTAGATGGCACTATTGATGGGGGTGGAGGAAGATGGAGGAGGTGGGTCCTAGTTGGAAGAAATGGGTCACTAGGGGCATGTTCTGGAAAGAATATGTCTTATCCCTGACTTATTCCTTATTCTCTCTCTGCTGTTCTGCTGCCTTGGGGTGAGCAGCTTTCCTCTGTCACGCCCTTCTGCTGTGATAATTCTCAGTCCCAAAGCAATGGAGCCAACTGCCCACCAACTGAAATCTCTGAAACCATGAGCCAAAGAAACCTTTCCTCCTTCCTCCTCTAAGTTGTTTTACTCAGTATTCTGTCTCCATTCCAGAGAGCTGACCAACACAATGACCCTTCCCTGAAAGGGCTCAAGAGACCACAGGAGCATTTGTCAGTGAAGAAAATGAGAGGAGTCCTTCATGATCTACAGAGGGTCCTCCAAATACCAGGAGGATCTGATTGTAACCACAATACGTCTGTGAATCAAAATGGGCATGAGCCAGTGAGAGGGAGAACCAGTGTGATGAGGCTGAAGTGACTGTTGACTTCTTACTGGGAGAATAGAGGCTGTCTTAGATCTGCTCCTGCAGCATAGGATACCCCCTTCCCCTGGAGCAGAAAGACATCCAGGCTCCTGGGTCTAAAGCCACAGCCCTGCTCACCAACAGGCATGTTCGTGCCTTGGCAAGACTCAAAGAAGAATTTTCTGGTAACCTTGCCTGCATGGATGAGGCCCCAACATTCCTGTATTTGCTACTCTCATTCCTTGCCAATATGTCATGGGTATTAAATCAAGAACCCACTGAGGACTATCTTAGAAGCCACCCCATCAGAGATCCAAAGTAAAGTTGATGTCTGTCGTATGGTGTTCACATGGAGAAGTACTTCCCAGAGGTGACCCATGCCTCCTCCAGGACAGGGAAAATGCAGTGAGCGCTTTCGGCCAGCTGGAAGTCAGAGGAGTGGGAGAGGTGGGGGACATGAGGAGCCTGTGGCTTCGTTTTGGCCCTGCTCTGCTTTCCCTTATTTTATTTCTCTGGAAAATAGTTGAGGTTAGGGTGTATTTTGTATAGTTTTTGTGGAATTCAGCAAAGAAGCTGGGGGTGGGGGGGGGGGGAGAGCAGCATTTTAATATGTTCCTTACATGAAGGAATAAATTCTACTTTCTCTGTTTATGGATTGGGCAACCTGTTAACATGCTGCTGGCTGAATTGCCCTTGACTTAAAACAGCTGAAGGCAATAAATTCATGTTTCATATGAGGTGATTCATAGGAAAGGCACTTTCCCCTTCTCCTCACTTCCACTGGTTCTTGAGTGTGCTTATTAAAAACTCAAGATTGCTATGTCTCTGATTTAGTAATTCTGGGGTGTGGCCTGGGAGTTTGTAGTTCAGATCAGTTCCCATGTGATACTGAGGTTAACTGGTCTGGGATCACTCTTAAAGAATCATGATCCTAAACAGTATGATAAGATTCATGGTTTTCCTCAGTACTGGGGATAGAGCCCAAAGGTGCTCCGCCCTTGTTTTTCTTTAAGATAAGTTGCCCAGACTGGCCTGGGACTCCTCCTACCTCAGCCAGCTAAGTACCTGGAATTATAGGCATGCACCACCACGCCTGACTCTGATCAGACTCTTTAAAGAAAAAATTATGTGTTTCTCTCCTTAGGAACCTTCCATAGACCCCAGTTACTATTACAAAAAGGTCATAATCATAGCCCAAATTTCAAGACCTTTAACATCTGATCTAGTCCCCCACCATGTCTTCCTAAATTCTAATTAGACTCAGGAGAACACGCTCCATCCCTTGGAATATACTGACCCTGACCCACTGCAGGTGTTCTCATATAGTGTCTTCTGCCACCCTTGCTGGAGCCAGGTCCTATACATGCTCTAAGAAACAGGTGGCATCATGGTTCTTCGTCTATCAAGAAGAAACCCTGGTGGTCACAACCCTCAGTCTATCTTCTTGGCAATTTACTCATAACATTCGCAAAGTTCTTCTCATCTCCTTTTTTGAAGAAAATTGACAACCTGCAATGACACCTATATTTTGAGGAACAATGTGTCAAGCCATGTGGAGTCTACAAAGAAGTGAAAGGAAAATAGAAAGGAACCTGCTCTGTAATTGGCATGATTCTCTGTTGAATAATTCATGTATGCAAGAAATTCTAGTTTTTGAGGATTCATTTCAACAGTAAGCCTTTACATGATTGACATGGTAGGAAATTTAAGTGCAATCACTTTAGACCAGTCTCCTCCTCTTGGGCTCATATACCACAGTCCAGGGAGCTTTAAGTGGTGTCTGGAAAATTTTCAAATTCACTAGTATTTTTATTATCCAAGCCCACCCTGATGGGTCTCAGCTTCATGTCAGGTTTCAAATGTAATAATTCCTATTGAAGCTGGAAATTCCATGATAATGGTCCTGCCTCCCTGAAGTCTGATTATTTATTTGCATACCTGCCACATGTGGCCCATGTGTCACAATTACTCTTTCAGAACCTAGACCTCTTTGTCTTGAAAAACTTTCATAAATAAGACAGAAAAGCGTCAAGCTACAGACTCTGCTTTCCTGTGTGTTTAATTTATTGCTTGCTATATTGTTCATAGACTGTCCCCAAGCAATGGCAAACAGCCATTGGCAGCTTCAGACTCACCTTCTACAGATTTGCAAACAGAGGGATCCTTTTTTTCCAAGAAGTGTTCTCATTGGCTGACTTGGATCCATGTCAGCCCAGGCCAATCATAGTGATCAAAAAGGATTGGCATTCTGAGTGGCCAGATCTGGTTGATAAGCCTGTCTCTGGAGATAGAGGTGGAGTCGGCCCCACTCAAGTTGCATGGTGGACAATGGGGAAAGTGTGGATATCCAAAAGGAAAGGATGAGTTGTGTTATCAAGAGAAAGAGAACTGGGCAAAGAGAAACCATGCAACTGTTGTTGGAACTCAGAGACTCAGTCTTGGCAAACAAAATGATCATAGCAAAAAAAAAAAAAAAAAAAAAACCAGCTTTTTCTTGGTACAGTGAATGAAACTAATGCTCAGAAAGCTTAAAGAACTTATCCAGGTTTGCAAAGACAGTTGGGAAAGAATGACCTCACTTTGTTTTTCATGCTTTCTAATATTTCTGGATCCTTCAATATTGGGAAACTGTCTCTTTCTTGCTAAGACAAGACTTGTTCAGAATGAGTTGGTTTTACCTTTCCACATTCCTCCTCTATTCATCAGAAGAGATACATTACAGAGTTAGTGCAGTACACATGGTAGGGGGATGTTTGTATATACCTCCTTGTATATTCTTCCTCTCTAAAAAGTCAGCAACTAAAAGTAATGAAAACAATGATGAATCATTCCTGTGTTGTCAGCAGAAGATGTTCCTTCAAAGCAGCACGTCCTTTGAGTCAGTACTATCTGCTACTCATACATTCATTCTCTGTAGAGTGGGTGTTGTGGTTGTGGAAGACATGAGCATTCTGAATAAGAGAAGGCAATGCAGAAAAACATTCATGAAACATTGCAATGTAAGTATAATATTTTATTAAAAGTTATTATGGTGTGATTTTACTTATGCCAATATACATAAGTATCAACCGAAGAGATATTTGGAAATACTGTAAGAGTGTTAATAGTTTTTATATTTGAGTGTCAGAATTATGGTTAACTTGGTTCTTTTATACTTTTTGAAATATTTAAGGAAGTTTTATAATAAGCACATATTTCTAATATAAGCATACATTTCCTTAATTTTAAAACACCTTTGATTATATGACCTCCATAGAATTAAGAGCTTCTTTGTTTAAAAAATTCACTCTTGCTTTATTAATATTTTTAATTTTCAAACCAAATGTTTGACATTCTTGAAGGGAAATAATAAAAAAATTGTGGTTTTTTTTTTTAAAAATCAAACGGAGAAGTAATAGTATGAGATCATATTTGGTTACAAATTAATGGTAATATTCTATACAATGTGGATGTGTCAACATTTAAAAGTTTCAACATTAAAGTGGACATCTGCCATTAAAAATAAACACAAACCGGGTGCCAAAGTTGTAAATTCACAGACACTGAAATAAATAAGCCCAAGGGAGTATGTTTCAAGCACCAAAGTTTCTACACAATGTTCATAAACCAATCCAAATGCCTGGTACAAAAAAAATGTAGGAAAAAGAAAATGACTTCACTTCTTCACATCACAGCTGTCTGGTGCTGTATATGGTCACTATACAGACTCATGGCTGACCACTTTTAGCAGTCAAGATCATCAATGAAGAATTGTATGTATCAATTATCATATATATTGAGACAAAATACTTCCCAGTTGGATGGTGGGTACCATAGTTGGGTTCTTTCCAAGCAGACCTGTGACATAAGTTATCCAGGAGTAGTCTCTTGTTCATGCTTCTAGACAGAGAAATCTTGTAGGATTCTGAGAAAACAGCCCTCATGCCCCAAGATACAGATGGGCTGATGATGTCAATGTGAGCACACTGACAGGTCCAGGGAACATGAAAGGAGCATGTCCATGAAGTCAAGACCAGGAAACATGACTATGTCCATGAAGTCAGCTCATTCCCCTTTACATCCCAGAACCCAGCACATTTCCTTCTCACCATTTAATCAACATTTCTTATAGCATTCTGTTTTTGGCACTTTCAAAATGAGTTTCTACACTGGTTTTTCTACAGAACCCTTGATATTCACAAGATTCATTCACATACTAAGTTTTCTGAAAATGCCACATTGAGGGGTGTCCAATCTTTTGTTGTTGAGCAGCTGGAATTCTGAACCTGTGATCTAAGTGGTCCCCTATTTCATCAAACCACAGTGTCTGAGCTTAAATGAGTAAGTACAATGGCCATAAAGGACACATGAGAACTGAAGACCCAGCAACTGACAGGACCGGGGATTAACAACCCCACAAAATAAGAAGTCACCTGGCTTTCTTGACAAAATGCATTGGCCATTTCCAGCAGGGAGGAGAAAAGCAAATTTATTGTTACTTTTGAAAAACTTTGAGTCATTATTACTACCTTTCAGCTGCCTCAGACCCAGATTCTCTTGACCATCCAAAGAGCTCACTATTAACCAAATTTATACACCCACCTGGATTCCAGGAATGCTAAAATATGGGGAAGAATTTTTTATCTTACAATAAAGAGGGGAAGGTCCCTATGTGGATATATAAGGGTGTTTTTTTACAACAGTGCACAACATAAATTTCTAGGGTGAAAGGATCTTTATCTGAGAAAATGCTTGATTGAGCCTGAGTGAAATAGGAAGCTCCAGGCTGGGTATAGGCCAGATGCAGTCACTCTGGGTAATAGATGAAATCTCAACTCCTGAGCAATGCCTATGGAAAGAATTGAACTGAAAAGAGCTGATAACTTCAGTTGGCATGAACTGAACAGATGAAGACAGGAAGGTACAGGAAGTCCCCAGTAACACTCCACTGTGGAGAAGCAATGCCTACTTGATCCTTGACAAGTTGTTTCTATTGGTGGAAAGCAAAATGCTGCTCTTGTGTTCTGAACTATCTTTTCCTTCCCCAGTTCAGGAAGCCCCATTATTCTAAGGAATACTTTGATGTGTGTGTGTGTGTGTATTTGAGATGGAGAAAACTAAAGAAAGGAAATGAGTTGGGATTCAAGTCAAATGGGGATGTGGAGAGGCACAGAGATGGCAAATGATGTTCCAGGACCTGGGAGGATATAGTGGCCCTGAGAACATAAGGTCAAGAACTCACAGCAGTAGTAGGGTGAGGATTCTGTGCATCTACAACCAAGAGAATTGGACCTGTTAGGGCCAGCTGAATCTATATATTAAAGGTCTAAGGAGCCGCCAGTTGAAATTGGGTGTTCATGTGTATATAAGGGTGTGCTGCTTACCAGATATATTAGAACACCCTAGAAAAATACTTTTTTTTTCTTAATAAACTTCTTATAAAAACATAAGCTGTATACTTTTGGCACTTCTAAATTAAATACCTATTTCATATACTACTATATAGGCAGGCTTATATTTTCTTCACTTTTTTGCATTGCCAAGCACTTACCTTTGACTTCTTATACGCAATATGAGGCAGACCCATTTGTCAACGATGATTTCCTTGTTTATTTCAGCTTTGGGGAAGTGATTGGATCACAGGGGATCTAACTTCATCTGTGGATTAATCCATTGATGAATTCATAATTTGTTGGCATTATTGGGAGGTGATGGACACTTTAGGAGATGAGGCCTAATTGGAGTTAGTAGGCCACTAGGGTTATGCCCAGAAAGGTATATCTTGTCCCTTGCCCCTTGCACCTCTCCACCACTTCTTTCTATTTCCAGGCCATCATGAGGTGAGCATCTTTTCTCTGCCACACCCTTCCGCCATGATGTACTGACTCATCACAGGCCCTGAAACAATGGAGCTGGTGAATTATGAACTGAAACATTTGAAACAATGAGCCAAAATAATGTTTCTTCCTTTAAATTGTTTTTGTCAAGTATTTTGTCATAGTGATGAAAATCTAACACAATGGTTACTGAAAGTTTTTCTGGCATGATATGTGCATCATTTTTAATGGCAGTTAGCTTTGGGTAGTGAACCCATAGATGGTAACTCTTTTTCTTTTCCATTTTTCCCCAATTTACCATAGAAGAAATTTGCCTCTCTAGCTTTTATCTCAGCTGTATTCATTTCATTTAAGTTGTGTATGGAAAAATGCTCTGGTACAAGATTTAGAAGAATTAGAGGAGCTGTGACCTAGTCAATATTCAGTAACTTAGCAAGTCATCTAAACTTTGTGTTGTAGCTTCATCATCTTTAAAATGGGCAAATGACTTTTTTAGCTCCCCAAGGAAGAAAGAACCCCCTCTCTTTCTCTCTATCTGCTTTCTCATCCCTTGTAATCCTGTCACCTAGCACAAAACCAGTCTTTTTATGTTGATTATTGTTTAATAAGTAACATGGTGTTTAATATAAAATAGTAATTATTATCACTAAACACTAATTATTAATAATAAATAAAATGATAAAGTAAACATAGGCTTAGTGTTTAATAAATGTTCACTGGCCTACTCAAGAAGCAAGGTAGGCATGAGTATTTTTAATTATTTAGGAAGGTATTAAGCTAAGTGATAATTATTATATAGTCAGGATTGAAGGGCTCCAGTAATTGGATTGCCAGAAGAATTCCCACATGGTCATACTCTGTTGCTTTATTGGTAAAAATAGTGTTAATCAGTTCCCTGTTAAGGGTTCAAGTTTTTGATCTAGGAATCCCTAAAGATTCATGGCTTAAAGGTAAAGCAATCAACTGCTTTGGTATTCATTTATTTATTTAAATATTTCACAAATAATAATGTTCATTATATAAAAATTTTAAAATGATCATTTGCATAGGGAATAAAATAAAAATCATTCTATAATTGCATTACCCAATGGTAACTTCTATAAAGATTTTTATTGTATCTCTATAGAAATGAGAGAGAGACAAAAACATAAAGGAAAAGGAAATATATTTTTATGTATTCATATATCACGTTTTTCCTATGCAAATAAGATTTTGTCAGCTATATTCCTGTTCACTTTAATTTTTCATCTTATATATCATGAGCATGTTTCTACATCAATGTGCTTAATTCTACAACAACATTCTGAATGGCTATCCTGTATAGGTATGTTTCCTTATCATATTTTATTTAACCAAATTTTTTAAACAGACATTTAGTTTATTTCTTGCTATCAGAAATATCCTGAATTAAAACCCTTCTTTGAATTAAAGACCTTCTTTGTATATATTTCTGTCCTTAGGCAAATACTCTTGCCCAGTAGTACTGGCAAGCAAATAATTCAACAGACCTCCTGGCAGATGGTCTTCTGTGTTTCTACACATGGGGTCAACTGATACTTGACTAAACTGAATGTCCAATTAAATCTAGAATTAGATTCACTTTTCCTCTCATCCATTTGATTTACTATTAATCCATATGGATTAAACAATCTTTGAATTTTAAGCAGAAATTGCTTTCTTTATATCTCTTTTCTTTCCTTCTTCTACCTAAAAATCCTACAAATTGATATTTATGATAAATACATAAAATGTAAATTATCAAAATATTGAACTATGAGCTGCATACAAATTATAAATTAACTTATAAGTACACTGTTTTAAGTTTGAAAGCTCTTAAACATCCTCTACCATTTGTAGGGCCAATCATTTTGTATACAAAAAAACTCTTGTAACTTTCCTAAGGTCGCATGGTTATTAATGGCAGAGCAGAAAATAAACCTGAGGTTTCTATAAGAAAAGGTGGTGATAACAACACTGAACAAAACTCAGTTTTTATTCCATTAGACAAAAATACATGAGTAGCGTTGGAGGACCTCACTTAATTGCCCACAGCCTTTGATGTCTGTAGCATGTGTGTGAATTCCCTTTGGAGAGGGAAAAAAAAATTAAAAACATAGAAGCCTTTGCAGTCTGACACAGTATGACTTACCATTTAATGCCAGTTCACATCTATCTTTACTCTGGGATGATTCCTGAGGCAACAATTAAGTATGTGGCCCCAGAGACAACCTTGCTGCCAAGAGGGATTAAAGAATTTGTGAGTCACTTCTTATACTGTAGAAAGGGTGACAAACAAATGATGTTGTGCTCCCAGGCTTATGAGTAGTGGTTAATTGGAATCCCGTAGTGGGTGGGGGAGTGGTTGGTGGCTTGTACTCTTCCACTCCTCTTTAGTAAACTGCATAGACATGGGATGAGATCACCTCAATTTCTTTTTCTAATTAAAAATATAATTTAGAACTTTTTATTTCCTTTATCTATCTTGCTTTTCAATAACAATTAACAGACTTCAACAGTATCCAAAATATAGGTGTTCAATAAACATTTTTTGATTGAAGAATAAATGAATTTATTAAGTACCAAATATGTCATATACTCTGCTTTAAGGACTCAACATACAGTAATGGATGAAACAAAAATCTGCTCTTATTAAGCTGGCATTCTAATCAAGAAAAAAGGGCAGTAAGTAAAATGCATAGACATCTAAAAGATAAAATAGGCAATAAGTAAAATATTTATAAGGGCTTTAATGAAAAGTAGATCTGGGGAGAAAAAAAGTATATATGGAAATATGAATGATAATTGAAATCTTAAATTGGGGTGTCAGGAAATGAACATCTGCCTCTAATATTTGCAGGGCTTGGGACAAGAATACCAATAAGCCTACATACTTACATAGAAATATTCTAAAATTAAAAATCAAAAAAAATAAATTGTTAAGTAAAATATATTATATCCTCATATCTTTAAATACATGATGTACCAGTCCTGTTTAAGTGAATAATCAAATAGAGAACATAAATCTGGACATTTTTTTATCTTTACTTAATGAAATTGATCCTATTTTTCTTTATGTCAGGAAAATCCCTATGTAAATAATCAAATTTTTGAAATAATTTTGTTCTAATCATCTAAAAAATAAAAAATAAAATGTAATTATATTATAAATAAATATAATAATTTTTCATCAAAGATTTAAAATAAATGCAAGACATTAAATAAAATATTTTCCATATGCCTTAAAAGTTATTCTATTTTAAAGTATTTAAAATTATATACTAACTTAAAAAGCAAAAGACAATTATAATTTATGAATAGTATTTTGAGCTCAAATTTATTTGAAGCTGAAGTCTAAAACTTTTATTGAAAATGTCACTAAATCATTTAAAGCAGTTTTTAAAATTTAAAACTATCCATAATGTTTTGCTTTGAATATCTAATTTTCAAAGAAAATCATTTTTACATTTCATACCTGTTTCATCTCATCTTACATATACACAGATGTTATAAAAATAAAAAATCTTGAAGTTTATAAATTATTTGTCAAACCCTAATGACAACCTTCTTGAATATTATGCTAATTTATGAATATCCCCAGAACCACATATTTGAACATAAAAAAGAAACAAGGAAATGGATTTTCAACATTATTAGTAAATTAAATTTCATTAAACAAGACACTATTACTTTCATGTGGAGAGGAAGGATATAACAAGTTAATTAAATTATCTTTTCTCTTCCCCACTACATTTATTATATATTGGTGTAAAACAAACTACTGTAAAACTCAACTACTCTACACCACCAGCATTTGTTTCTGCCATTTCTGTGAGGCAGGTATATCTTAGCTGGGTGCCTGTGCTTCAAGGTCTTCATGGTGGATGTTAATTGGGTCATGTCTCAAGGCTTCACTTGGGGGAGAATTTCCAGGAGCCCTACAATGGGACCACTATGAATAAGTCTACACAATAGTGTTAACACCTAAACAAACATTCTACTAACCTCCTTGTAGCTTGTAAAATTGTCTGCAGGGACTCCAATGACACTTGGTATAGGAGACTGTGATGGAGGGGCTGTTAGAGAATGTGATAATATAGCTATCCAAAACACAGTACTTTGAAAATTTTACAAAAACATGAAAATGAAGATAGAGCTTTCCCCATGCTTTTGGAAAAGTCTTAATGTTTATGTTTCGCTAATTTCTTAATAAATTCATTTCTATTCTCCATCAAAAGAAACCAAGAGAAAAAAAAATCCCACATGAATTAAATGCTCTAGTACAGAGAAGCTCTCTTAATATTCAGAATTCAATAGATATTGAAATTATCTTTTTATTTTAAAAAACATAGTCACTGTGTAACTTCATCTTTCCTGAATGAAAGAGTAAGCAACATGGATTAGCCTTGTCCCTACAGTTTGGTGATTTTCTTTTGAACAGTTAATGTCTCAGGCAGGCTGATGAAGACTCAAATTTATCTACCTGCCTCTGAAATGATGGAAGGTCCCCACTGTCAAAAGATCATTGGTGGTGAAAAGTAGGTACAGGTCTGGTGTGTAAGCAATGCTGCCACTGGTGGCTGCAGGAGGTGGGGCCCTGTCATGGAAAAGTTGGAGCACCACCTACTCTGGAGCCTCTGACATAGAGAAACTTCTCTATCACAAAGGAGGCTGAGCTTAGTTTTCACCTGTGATTCATAGCTAAGTTCAGTCCTCCCTGTTCACTTTTATTAACTTAATACGGTATTAATGAATAATTTTCCCTGATTGTACCTTGTCCTGAAAATGAAATCTTGAAAAAGGACAAAGAACTCACTCAATGGCAATGTCATCTGCCATTCTTTAATTAATTACAGTGCCCCCAGTAAGACCCAGAAGGATGAATATCCCATCTGAGTGCAATTACATTATGTCTGCATGAATGGCCTGCTTTTAGCAGTTCTGGGCTTCCTGTTTCTCCATGTGTTATAAAATTATATACAACTTGAACATGTCAGAAAACAAATCCACGGTAGATTATAGGAACCAAACCCAAAGACAGGCTTTGGAATTCTATTTTACAAATATTCCCTGGAGGGATTCTTGTTGTTTGCCAAAGTTAAAAACGTCTTAGTGGCATTTGAAGTAAAGTAATTAGATGTAGGTTGTAGAATTATTTCATTATTTTGTATCATAGTTGTTTTTAATAAGTCCCAGATTAGTCCAAAAGCTGGGACTTTATTTCCAAATTATTTTGAAACGTTCTTGGTTTCAAATTCACTGTCTTCTTTCTTTCCCTAGGAAGCCTAATGTTCTTCACATCATGGTGGCCCAATCTTTGTTTTAAAAAATATGAACATATCAAAAACTTGGCACGAGAGCATATGTGTATTATTTCATGGCATTATTTTCTTACTAGCCAACACGGCAGAGGTAGAAAAAAAAAGAGTTAATATCAATAATGCAAACTAATATGCAATTCAGATCCCTCTCTCTGTGACGTAAGTGTAAGACTTTCTTGTAATAGTAAAATTGGGGGAGAATAGAAATCAGCTTCTAAGAAACTCAGCATCAGTCGAGCCATATGTATGAGTAACATTCAGTACAGGTTGATTTCTGCTGCTACTTTTACTGGCAAACAATGGACAACTGCCAAAGCCTGTTCAACCCACACAGCTGTTTTCAATGATTCATTTCCCCTGATTTCCCAGCTGACCCATTCAGAAGGAGAATAGCAGTTTTCAAACCCCTGTTGCTAGCCTCATAGCTGCAAGGGGCCCTCCCCTTCAATTGTGGGAGCATTTCAAAGGCTAAAGTGAGAGACCATTGTCCTCAGAAGCAAAGTTGTTTCTAAAACCTGAGTGTAAAAAGGCAGAAAAGGATGAGAAGAAGCAGGGGAATATTGATTTTATGGTGAGGTGCTCACCATGGTTCTGCTTCTCAATATGGCTACGTCTCTTGCTTTCCCTCAAACCACCCTGACTTCAGCCCGACATTCCAACCTCTCTAACAGTTTCCCAAGCATAGAAGGTTCTTTTGCCCACTACTATCACTGCTTTTCACACTGGTTGGAATGCACTTCCTTCTTGGAGAAATTTCTGCTAATTACAAATGGAACCCAAGAATTACAATCTCTAGAAGCTGCTCCAGAACCCTAAAAGATAGGTTATATGGTGCATTGGGAGTAGGATGGCCTCCAAAGGGATGAAAATTGACTCTTGAAAAGCAGAATTTTCTCTCTTTTGTATTCAGATTATACATCCAGTACATAAGCACACGATTTGCCTGTGTTATTAAGATTTCATTTTGGGAGGAGTAATTAAAAGAAAGTGTTTAAAAGGAATCTATGAGGGGGCATAAATGAATGAAAGGTTGAGAAACCCTAATGACAAGTTCCTTTGTCACCCCTGTACATACTATTTAGCTTGTTTTAAGTCACTGACCCTGGATGGTTTGCAGATCAGGATTTGATGAAGACCCCCTTTTCCAAAGTCCCTTCTCCCTACCCCAGTCAGGATTATAAGCTCTTTGAAGTGTGCTGTGCTCCACTGCCCCTACAGTCCAGGAACAGTGTTGGTATGCAGCAAGCACTTGGGATATATTTATTTTTTTCAATGGCCTTGACCAGATCATGATTTTCAACCCTACTTTAGACAGTTAACCCACTGTACTATATGAAAGAGACTTTGAACCCTTCCAGTTCCTCCAGCATCCTGTGATTTAAGGAGATGCAGTTTCATGAATTTTTACTTCATTTATCAACATCTAAAGACCTATTGACTCAAAGGTGGATTTATATTGCTGATGTTTCCTGTTCAAATATCCAGTGGGTACTTTGGCTCTGCCATTGTGAGGTATTTGACATACTCTATTTCCACATAGAAATATGTTGCACCAGCAGAGTAGCCATGTCTGTCAAGGGTAGCATTCTCACTGTAACATGGATTGAACCAGAACTCTGGGTGCCAATTTGCAGCTTTCTATACTGGGACAGATCCCTACGATTGCTTTAAATTCCTTCAAAAGTCAATATTGGAAAACTCTTCTTAAAATTAACTGTATATGTCATGGTTTGAATGTTTAGATCCCCTCTAAAATTCATGCTGAAACCTAATTGACAATATCCTAATTGGAAAAAGATATACTCCATGTTTGTATAAATATGTCAACATAGACTTTTCTGTCATTTATAACTAAAAAGATTTAGATTTTTTTAAAAAGAGGTGATACCTTTAGGAGGTGATTAAATCCTTTGTCTATACCCTCTTGAATTGCATTAATGCCTTATAGAAGAGGTTTCATGGAGAAGTGGCACCATTTTTGCCCTTCTGCCCTCTGTCATGTCAGGACATAGCATCTGATCTCCAGAGGATGAAGCGAGGACCATCTTATTTATTTTTTGGGGGGGGGGGTGTCAAATAACATGTGCTTCTTGTGGGTATAATGATTACCTTCACTTATCGTATTTTTTTTATTTATTAAAGAAGTTTCCTTGTATGATAATTAAAATTTTACTTGGGAATTGAAATATTTTTATTGGTGCATACTTATTATCAGAATAATGGATTTTAGTATGACCTATTCATTTGTGCATATAATATACTTTGATCATATCCATCCTCCATTATTCCTCCTTACCCTCCCTCCCCCACCCTTTTGATCCCCTTCCTCCTAATCCCCTTCCTGTTTTCTAATAGTCAACAAGGTGCCATCTTGAAGCACAGAGTAGCTTTCGCCCAATACCAAACTTGCCTGCCCTTAGACTTTCCACCCTTCAGAACTGTGAGGAATAAATTTCAGTTGATGGTAAAAGAGACTAAGAGTATACATCATTTTTTTGCTTGATGTGTCTGTTTTATTGCTATATCACATTATAATTATGTTGAGGAAGATAATGGTAGAGGATAGCTCTCATGGAGTATGTACCATCTCAGTCATTTTGCTAAATGCTTTTTATCCACAGTCTCACTTAATCTCCTAAGAGTTCTAAGATGGACATATTATCCATCTTCTTATTTACAGATGAGGAAACTAAGATGGAGGCAATTAAACAGCACAAGGACTCAAGGCTGGAAGTGGGAAAGCTAGAATTCCAGTCCAGGAAAAGTTGACTCCAGAATCAAAGCCTTAAAGCACTATGCCAATTAGAAAACAAAAAATGTGTTTCAAAATTACATAAAGTGTTGCATTCTAAAAGCATCTAAATGATGATGATGTTGATTACTGTCAACATGAATGAATAAATGAACATTTCAATTTGCAAAGCAAGGTGAAATTGTGGCTCAGATTTAATCTATAACTTTCTAGCTACTGATTTATAAAAGGAAAAATTAACTTATCTCCAAATAATAAGATGTTGAAAAATAGATTCCAGTGAAAATATTGAGACTCTGCATAGCTAAATATGTTGTTAGAAGTTGTTGGTAGAAAAGTGTTGAGAGTATGTAGGGGAGTTGGTGAACAGAGAACTGGGAAGAAAAGACACATAATTCTAATTATTTGCTTTAAAAAAATTCCCATTGCCTCACTCCCACTCCAGTTGCAAGCATGAATAAATTCTTTTCACAGGTGTTGGTGTTACAATAGAATACTAGTGAATTTAAAAAAAAAAAAGGGAGGAGACATGGAAAGTGACTGCATGCCTCAGAAAGAGTGAAATTAGAATAGTCCTTCCCTATTTCTAGGGTACATGGCATTTTCCATGTGACACCATTTCCCTTGGCCCACTTTGGAAGATGGAAGTTTTGTAGCTTTTAAAGGGCAAGAGGGAAGGAGTGATTGCCTTAAATTTAAGTGAAATTTATTTTATAAAATGATTGCCTTAAAACAGAGGGAGAGGGCAATAAAAGCAGAATTCAACTGTCTAGCTAAGAAATTCATCCTAAATGCAATTTCAGATTTCATTCTCACCCTGGAAACTCTTTTCTACCCAAGAAGTTCTTTTGTAATCAAAATCTTTTTTTCCTAAGTCATATTACTATTGCTGGTTTATTTCGCTCAACAGGTAGTTTCTGGGGGGAAAAAAAAATCAGTGCACTGAACTGGCTTAAGACACACTATTGCAGCCTCCTCCACTTGGTAGAAAGGTATGACTGGACAGATGATTTAACTTCCTGACCCTCAGTTTCCACATGTATCAAGATTGGTAATAATATTTACTTCTAAAGATAATAATGAGTTGAATGAGGAAACACACATATAGTTTTGGCTCAGTATTTTCCACTTGTGCTTTATCCTTTATTCTTCAGTCATAAAATAATTTGATTGTCAAAATTTTCAGAAGGCCTTTTCAAACTTCATTTTCTGTGGTGGTTAATTCCTATTGTTAGAAATATTTTTTTATACACTCAGTTTGCTCTCCTGGTTGAATTTCCTGTGAGATTTCCACAGATCATCAGAGAATAGAGACAAACAGGAAAGACGAGGAGAAGGAAATACCATGGTGTGGTTTTATGTGTACAGCTGACCACTGCTGCTCATGGTTTGAATTAAGGAGAGTTGCAAAGTCAACCACCAGACAGAAACTTCCAAAGTCACTCTGCAGCCTTGTGCTGAACAGATGTTTCTCCAACACGCCAGCTGGAAAGGATGATGGAAAAATTTGTAGAACCCAAAAAAGAAAAAAGACACCAAGGGTTATAAAAGAAAAGATTCTTCTTCAACTCTTCTTTTTCTTATTTCTAGGGAATTTATCAAATATATCGTATATGGTACATTTTGCAACTCTTTCAGTAACATAGGGTATAACCAATTCAACTCCATTTTGCAGAAGAGAAAACAGAGATTTCAAAAAACTAAGTAATTTCCCCAAGTCTAATTAGCTTGTAAATAGCTAGGGTTTGGATTCCAACCAGTGTAGGGGCTCCAAAAGCTGTCTACTTTGCATGCTGAGTCCCAATGGTATATGAGCCAGGATGTTCAATGAAAAGTAGTTAAAGCAGAAATAGGGAGTGTATTAATTCCATAAGCAAATTATGGGAATGAGTAGAAAGAACTAGTTTTAGAAATAGTCTTAATGGATATATACATGGCTGGCTTGCTGATACTCCCCACCCCCCATCCTTCATCCACTCTCTGCCACCTTCCTTCTCTTGGTAGAT
The DNA here is from genome assembly GCF_047511675.1 of Marmota flaviventris. Classification (NCBI taxonomy): domain Eukaryota; kingdom Metazoa; phylum Chordata; class Mammalia; order Rodentia; family Sciuridae; genus Marmota; species Marmota flaviventris. The sequence goes on from NC_092498.1 coordinate 190,011,408, forward strand.
TCCTTCTCCCCACCGTCATTTTCCATCTCTCTGAACCCATTGCTATACATGGTTTCAGAGTCACATCATACAAACATATAACCAGGGACACAAAACTCTCCCAAGCTTTATCCTAAAGTAAACCATTTTAAAGTGGGCTATTATTGATCTAGTTTGATTGAGTATCCATTTCTAAAGCAGTAAGAGATCAGGTGGGATGGTTGCAGTGACTGGTTAGCTAGGTCATCTGCCTACACTTGTGACTCAGCATTAGAAGTGAAAACCTTCTTAAGAACCAAAACACTGGATGAAGAAGCATTTGCCAGATAGAAGGGGATTGTTGTTTGGGGCCAGACAATATGGTAAATGACCGCTCTCCAGCAAGGGAAATGACATGGGTCTTGGAAGTTGGTAGAAATATGTTTTAACTTTGTTCTGCTGCTTCCTAAGAATATGACATTAAACTTTAGTCACTAGAGTGAGATACACAGTAATAAACTGGAAAACTGCCAATGCTCAATAATGAACTGATAAATGAATTGATGATAAAGTTTAGGTAAATCCTCAGTTCTAATATTAATAAGAGTTTGGTCATTAATTTAAAATTGTCCTTATCAGGACTCTGATGAGATATGATTTCATAACTTTTTCTAATCTCTTGCACTTTCCCCAAGTCATTGTTCAAGTAGAGAGGGAAGATGCTGGAAAGCAAGGACAATATTTCTACATCTTTTCTGCTTCCAACATACCTAGCAAGGAACTGGGAATAACATGGTGTTGACAGCATTTGCTTAAAAATCACTTACTAACTTGAATCACTGAAAAGGCAGGAGACAAATCACATTGGCAGTCCTTTCCAAACCTTATCAATGTTTGTACTAGTCCTCAGTGAATAATGAGAATAGGCATTCATGCTGTTAATGTTCACTTTTATTGAAAATGTGCAAATAGGTGCATTTGACGACTTTTTCATCTAAACTTGTAGGTAGGGTTATGTTAAATAGTTTTGATGTTAAATAATAGTATTGCCTTGAAAATGTAGAATATTATGGATGTTCAGCCTTTGAAACACACCTTGCATTATTAGCGCCCATTATTTAATTCCTGTTCTCTCATGATCACTTTGATACATTTCCATATATCAATTATGTTAATGCTGATGTTCTGAAGTAGCTTCAGCCAAGTGAATTATGTATTGTGATGGAAAAGAACCTAAATCTAAATTTAAACGATTTACATTTACCTTTTAAAAGGCAAATTTGAAGTGATCATTAATGAGCCACCCCTATATAAACTCTAATTTTGAAATTCTATTTGAATTTTATATTTTGCACCACACAAAAAAAATAAAGCGTCATTATTTTTGATGAATTGCTAGGTGCCTGTTATCCATGGTGTCAAGACATGAATTGGTATTTCTTCTCCTTTTGTCAATGGGCTGGAAACCCTCTTCCATGAATGCCATGAACTCTGGGTGAATACTTAAGAGACACAGGTGACTTGAAGGTACCTATGGTTTATCTGGTGTGTGTGTGTGTGTGTGTGTGTGTGTATGTGTGTGTGTGAGTAGAAAATTCAAGTGCTAAATGGGCTACTACATTAATTTGGATGCCAACAGTTTGTTTTTTTTTTTGCGTTAAAATGGGAGGCAGGAATATTCTATATTACATTTCTGATTATGCTTCAAATGGCTTGAGTCCCTTTTCTTCTAACACTGTTTGCTGTCTATGAACAACTTCCCGTTGCTCCAGAATGTAGTCCAAACTGCTTACGGTGACCCTCAAGGAGCTATAGATTCCTGCCTCTGTCTACCTCCCAGGGACTCATTTTGTGTTGTTTTCCCCACCCTGTCATGCTCCACCCACATTCTCCTTCACTTCCTGTGATGAATATACCATGCTTCCCCAGGTTAAATCAGAAGCTGATTAAATCCCCTCTGCCTGGAATGCTCTCCCTTCCACTCCTTCACCTGGCTAGCTCCTGCCCTCTGTAACGTTTCTTCTTAACTAGCAGTTCACTGAGACTTCCAATATAGCTGTTCTAGCTTTGAATTTCTAGAAGTCTAAGGAAGGTATATAACTGTTCTCTTAGTAACCAATTATTTCATCTGGCTTCTAGTAGGAAGCCAGAATAAAGAGCACAACTTTTACGTTCCTTAAATACTTTGTGTTTCTTCTTCTCAACACTAGTTCCTCAGAGAACAAAGTCAGGCAAACAGGAACTAAGAAAGAAGAAGAAAATATTCAAAGGCTTCAAGGATAGAGTCAGCCACAGATGAGCCAACAAATCCCACAGCTTTCCTAGGCTACTCTGGATAACACGAGTAAGATGCTCTTCACATGAAACCATATTGGGGAAACCATCCATGAAACTACTCCATCCAGGCAATTGCCAGTCCTTAAAGTCTGTGGGGTCTTCCCATGGCTGTGAGCATTGAGCTCCTTGTACCGAGTGATGTGCACTCTCTTGGTCCCTACTTACGCTTAGCATTTTTAGCCAATGCCTTTCTCTGTCTTTATTTTAATTAGTTTACATAGGTGAAGAGTGTTTGTGTGTGCCTGTGCATATGGATCCTGAGCACTGTAAATGCATTTCAACTGTATTATTTTCACGCACAATTTTCTATACTCACAAATGTTATTTTCATACTGTTTCTGAAACTTAACTGGTCTTATGTAAAAATAAAAGGAGTGCAAGCCTTGAGTTGAAGACAGTTTGATAAGGCCTTTTACAAGGGGGGAGGCTTATCTTCATATGCATAAGACCACAGAGATATAGCCAGTCCCTGCAGGACTCTTTAACAATTGATGGCAGTTTAACAACATAGCAAATTAATTTAGTTATAACATTTTCTTGACTACTTAATTCTCTGAACAAATACTAATGTCTATTCAATGAATGGGAGTACTTTGTTGGTCTCTGACAATATCAAAAGATATAACAAACTCTCCACATTCATGAAGTGAACTGCATATCAGCTGGTCATAAACAATGCAAAATAGGCCAGGCACTGGGGCGCACAATGGTAATCTCAGCTGCTCTGGAAACTTAGGCAGGAGGATTGCAAGTTCAAAGCCAGCCTCAGCAACTTAGTGAGGCCCTCAGCAACTTAATAAGACTCTGTCTCTAAATAAAATATTTTTAAAAAGGCCTGGTGAATAAAATATTTTTGAAAAGGCTCAGTGGTTAAGCATCCCTGGGTTCAATCCCCAGTACCAAAAAAAAAAAAAAATGCAAAATAGACTCCATCAAAGAAAGGACATAAGTTATAGGCAAAGAAATGTCCATCTAACTTTTCATTCTTTAGCAAAGAGTACAACTGTTCTTATTTAAGCTTTCCAGGAAATAAAAAAGTCTATTTTGTATACACACACACACACACATTTTCTGCATGTGTGAAGACATCAAAACACATAAAATACAGAGGTGGCAGGGTGTGGTGCTGGCACTTTATATTTCAATAACCGGTTCCACAGGCAGTTATTTTGCAAATAGATTTCAAAAATTAATTACATGAATCAAAACTCGATTTAGTTTCCTGTCTCAGTATTGATCTTCACCTACACAGATCAAATTTATGTTCTGATCTTTGATTGCTGACCTCCTACTGCCTCTCACATCCCTAAATTGAGTATGCACATATCTACATACCACATGTTGGCTCAGAGTAGTCCTTTGAAATAAGTCTCCAAAATCAAATACAACAAAGCAGAAATGAAGTTCACTTATCCTTATTTTTACTTCTCATTATACCTGCTCCTGAGAACTTGTGGTTTACCCTATTTTCTTTTTAAATTTGCATTTGCTATAAACACAAATGATGATTGCATTAAACTGTTTAGTGCCATGTAAATTGATAAATCACCTTGTTCTTAGCATGGCATTTTAACCCATGAAAATTAAATGGTAACTGTTCTAATCAGCTTTTTCTCTGCAGTGACTAAAAGGTCTGACCAGAACCATTGAAAAGGAGGAAAAGGTTATTTGAAGGCTCATGGTTTCAGAGGTTTCAGTCCATAAGAGGCTGGCTCCATTCCTCAAGGCTTGAGGTGAGGCTGAACATCATGGTAGAAGAGTATGGCAGAGGCTAGAAGCTCACATGATGATCACGAAGCAGAGAGAGGTGGTAAGCTCAGCTCACCACCAAATATTTACCCCAAGGGCATGCCCCCAGTGACCCACCTCCTTCAGCCACACAGAACCCACCCTCAGTTCCCACTCAGTTAATCCCATCAGGGGATTGATTGACTGATTGGGTTAAGGCTCTCATAACCCAATCACTCCGCCTCTATGCCTTCTTGAATTGTCTTACACATGAGCTTTGGGGGGACACCAGTTATCCACACCATAACAGCAACTGAGGATTTTAGAAGCCGTTTGAGAAGCTGATAGGAAAGTGACATGGGATATCAGTGGAGAATGCTTATGATTCCATGAGGAGGGCATTAAAATATAGTAAAAAAGTTAATATTTGGGGGAAACTGAGTATAAAGTAATCAGGAGTTCTTTTTAATTTTTATTGTGATTTGTTTTGAGTCTGAAATGATTACCAAATTTAAAAAAAAAAATACTGAGTAAGATTTTAAAGGAAAATGACTCATGTCCATTTAAGATGGTGACTACATGGCATGATTTTGAGGAAATATGAGGGGATTAGCCAGATTTTACAGGTAAAAATCCCCAGTATGGACCAATCAGATAACATCCCACTCCAAAGCTCAGTTGTAATTAACACACACTCATCCCTGCTTAGTAAATCCTAGTTAAGATCTAAATAAATTCAAAATCCAACTCCTGTCTTCCAACTCACCACCAGCAAAATAAAATCATGAACGCAATGAAAAATGAATTATAAAGGATTTCAAATAAATTTTGTTTTGAACACAATTCTAGCTACTATCAAATATCTTGGCTCACCATTACCAGAAGAATATGTCAAACAAAAGCAACCCAATTTAAAAGCTGCACTTCAGTAATCTCAACCGTGTCGTAATCAATGTTTTCTTTTTTTTTCCCTTCTTGTTACTGGGCATTTTAATCATCTCAATTGTCTCTGGAAAACCCATCAGGCATCTACAACCCATAGCCCTGCCATCAGAACTCATAATTTTGCCTTGGGAACAAAAGCCATCTGCACTGTAAACATAGCCTGGTGTATTAATGTGCAGGGGAAATGACTGTGCCCTCTGCAATGTTTCCTAATCCTTTATTCATCTCAACATGGTGGCATTTTATGGCTTCCCTCGTGAGACAACTCCAATTATTCTCACAGTTTATCTAGGTTTCTGGAAAAATCTGTTGGAATGTTGCCTTCCTACCCTATTTCCCCTGGTGATCAGTTTATTGAGGGATACATTTTACCTGTACATTTTTATTTCTTAGAAAAAAACTATTCACTAGACATTCGTTTTCCCCATGGTTTCCTCAGAGAGAGACACAAACTGGGAAACTATAAAATAGAATAAAATAAAGTGGGACACTAAGATAATCATGCAGTTTGATTCTGATGCCCTGACCTATTTTTAAAAGTCAAAGCAAGAACAAGTTCTGTTTCCCCTCCCCAGCAATTCCATGGGGATTTTTCTCAGTGCGGTGATAATATGAAGTATAAAATAGCTCTCTTTATTGTTGGGAGGGAATTTCAACTTTTTAAATTTTAAAAAAGAAACAACTATAACTGTTCTTTAATTCTCTAACCGCCTTCTCTTATCTTAGTTCAATAGTAGGTGTAGCTGCCATACCTTGGACTCAGATACTGTGAGCAAGATCTCTGTACTTTCCAAGATTCCTTAATCTTTGGAAAGTTTTTGAAAAATTAAAAACTCAGAATTTTACTTTTCAGATCAGGCCAATAATTATCTGATTATAAGGAATGGACTCTTTTTTGGGGGGGGGGGAGAAAAACTAGGAACTGTTTGAAAAACAATTTGAGTACCATGAGGAGAATGTAGTGTAATTTATTCCAAAGAATGCATTTACTTGAAAAACTTACCAACTGATGTCAATTCCAAAGAATTCATAAAAACTGGGCCCAGAAAGAAAAGAGACAGTGAAATTCTAAGATGCTCTGAATCTTTCTTTTACTCCCTTTTTCTTCCCCAGAGTGCTATCCCTTGCAACTGGGTCTTTGCATATTCTTTCTCAGTTGTACCCATTGATTTGGGGGGAGCTCATCTTTTCTTTATTTCTTTTCTTGTAATCATATTTCAGTATATCCAATAATTCAAAGGACTGAGTCAATATAAGTTATATTTATTAATATAACAATTATTTGTGCCTGACAATGGGCAAATATTTTGTGGCACTGGGATAAGAATGGACAATATAAAGACTTTGTAGATAGGAGATGGAACACTATAGACATGAACTGCATTTTAGCAGGGACTTGCTCTAGTTTCCGCACATTTGAAATGTGCAGCAGCATAACATGATAGTTAAGAAGAGCTGTTCTGGAGCCACATGGCCTGGATTTAGTCCTATTGTGACTAGCTGTGAGACATCAAATGAGTTATCCTCTCTGGTCCTCAGTTTCCTCATCTGAACATTGGGAATTGTTTCTACCTCGTGGATTGCTTTGATGATGAAATGAAGAAATTTATGTCAAGTACTTAGAAGAGCACCTTCATCCCTTAGACTTTGTATATGATCACAGTATTTATGATCAATACTATGAAAGTTTCTAGGAGTGAGGGGATTAATTCTACCTACAGAATTTTCAGAAGACTTGCGTGAGAATTGCTTGTTTAAGGAGACACCAAGAGCAACTACACAGGTTCTAAGGTTCAACTCAATACTCTTTTCCTCAAGTTCTTATCCTTCCGCTTTTATAAGAAATCACTACTTCCTGCTTTAAACAAATGTTTTAAAACATTTCAGAACTTCCCCATGCGGGGTCCTGGTTTTGAAGAAAGTAGTCTCAATCATGTCAATTATTTCAGTAGAAAGGCATCTGGAAGATCTGTCTTTATTTCCTTTGTCTGCACCTGGGCTTCACAATGATGGAAGATGGTAACCTAAATGTGCTCAAAACATTCTGAAACAGGCCACATTGTCAAGCAAGTTTGACACGCTTGCAGAGAATGAGCTTTGTCTGGCTGGACTGATCCACTCTTAATGATTACACTCTGTGCATACCCAAGTGGTTTAGGCCATCAATTACTTATTTTAAATGAATTCTGGTCATATCCATCCAATAAAATGTCTTCTATTATGTATCAAAAAGAAAGCAAACCTCAAGTTTGGTGTGTTTTCTTTTCCTTCAGAAATTCTGGGATGTATGATTGCTGAAATATTAAAATGAGAATATTTTGCAGGTTGAAGCTACTTCATATTTCTATTAACTTAATCTTGATCTTGCCTGGGGACAAAGCTTTCAAATATATTAAAGAACATGAACTTCAACCTTCGGGGGAATGAGTATGTGAAACAGCCCTCGGCAGATGAGAGGATGACATCATGAAGATCCTTCTAACTACCTGAGAAAAGAGTTGGAGACAAGCAGGAAGACCCCCTTGAAGGCTCTTGAAGTAATGGAAGTTCATTTGTTAACTTTTTTTTATTTGAAAAGGATTTTAGATTTACAAGAAGTGATAAAATCAGGACAGAATAATCCCATGTGTCCTTATCCCCAGCTTCTTTTAATGATAATATCTTACATAACTTATAATGCATTATAGAAACCAGGAAACTGACTTTGGCACAGTGCTATGAACTAGAATATATGCCTTACTCAGATTTTATCTGTTTTTGCATATGTCTAGTTTTATGAAGTTTTATCACATGTACAGATTCATGTAAAGACTACCACAATAACCAAACAGACCAAAGGAGAGTTGATAAGACCTTGACCAAAGAGAAATGGAGAAAACAGGACAGAGTCAATAAATATCAATGAACTGTAATAGTGAAGAGCTTAGATTCTGGAGCCAGACTTCCCCAGACTGAACCCCTGATCCACTGCTTACCAGCTCTGTGACTGGATGCTGTGTAACTTGTCTGTGTCTCAGTTCTCTTATGTGTATATGATAATAGTACTTCCTAGAGGTGTAGTGAGAAATATATTAGGAAAAAAAGAGCATACAACAATCACAGAACAGTAGTCAGTATATGTCAATTCTATGAATATGTTAGCTTTTACTGTTAAGTGAGATCCAATACTGGTGGAATGTAGAGCTTAATTAAAGGTCAAACCTTGAGCTTGTTACCTGGTAGATGGCATAGGTACTGCTGATGCAGAAGGATGGGTTTGGTGGGGGAAGATGTCAGTAAAATTTGAGGTGACTTTTTATACACATACACACAAAAAAATAAAGAGTTAAAGAGAATTTGTGGTGGATATGAGGTTAAGTAAATGTGTCAAATTTGTGTCCTCTACAAAGTCTAGCATGAATTTCATCAGAAAAGAATATGGGTTTTTATGGCAATATTCTGTAAGAGGTACTATTTCTAATCTACGTGGTTTTCCCAGTATATAACAATTGCCTGATAACAAACATTAGTACACAGGATACAGTGCGGTTTGGGAAATCCCTCACAAGTATTTCAGGGAGATATCAGTCACCTTTCCTGGCCTTTCAGCTTACACAGTATTGGCTGATGCTTTCAGGAACCATGACGTCATTTCTGCATCTCCTCAAGTGGTTCACACTCTGAGAAATAACTTCAGCAGCTCTCTTTCTACAGGCTTAACTATTGTTGCTATTAATTTGATCCTGTAACAGATCACTGCAAGGTTGAAGATCCCTCTGATGGCTACTCTTTGGTGTGTACTCTATAGAGATCTGCTATTCTCTCCTGGCTCTATGCTATGGTGAAAAGTGGCAGTTTAAAATACAGTGCTGCATTTCTCTGGAGATAATGGTCTAAAAGGTGGACACTTGTGTTAAGATATAACAATCCAGTTATGTCTTCCAGGTGCTTAAGTCACCAAGAAGTAGAAGGATGATAAATCACATTACCTTCTGGAATACCTGCTCTGTCATTTAGTCTTTCTTTCTATGAGCTACTTCCATATCCTTTGAATGCATTCCTTTTTCCTTGAATTAGTATTGTTTTCTGTTGCTTGCAATTAAAGAAGGTTAACTCTTAAATGACTATTAGCAAAACTATACTGTTTTATAGATTACAAAGAGGTGAAAACTTTGAAACGTCAATTTGGCGGTATGTGCCAGTATCATACATGTGCTTACATTTGACTGAGTAATTTTACTACTAGTAGTTTACCCAGGAAAAAAAAAATCCAGACAAACTCAAAAAGATGTATACATGGGATGGTTATCAACATGATATCCATAAACTAAATGGGTACATTTATGTATAATGAAATATATGATTATTGATTGCATAAGTCATACCAATAGAATATGAAATGATTAAAATGATGACAAATACATATTTAAAAGCTAGAAAGGAATACCATGAAATAGCAAGTAATAAAGTCAAGTATAAAATATCTTGCATAGAGCCAGGTGCGGTGGCACACACTTGTATTCCTAGAGACTCAGTAAGATTGGAAGTTCAAAGCCAGCCTCAGCAACTTAGCAAAGCCCTAAGTAATTTAGTAAGACCCTGTCTCAAAATAAAAAATAAAAAGGGCTGGGGATGTGGCTCAGTGGCTAAACACCCCTGGGTTCAATCCCTGGTATCATAAAAAATAATGATAAAATAAAATGTCTCACACAGTATGATCCAACTTGGTTAATATAGCATAGTTACATGCATGTGGGTGGTTGTACATGCATGTATATATGTGGGTATGTGTACAAACTAAGAAAGAATTTTGAAAGAATATGTGTGAAATATCAGGGATGGGGATTATCTCTGAGTGAAGGGTTTCATTATATTTTTATATTTAGTTTATATTATTTAAGACTTTCTATACTGTATCATTTATTAGAAATAAGTTTTTTTTGCAGATTTTTTTGAAAAATGGAAATATCTCTTTTTATGCAAAAGTCAATGTATATTTTCCTTTGATGCATAAACACACTTTTCCCATAGCTGAGGCAGACTGAGACTGATGTTTTACAGTGTGGAGATATATTTGCATATAGATTATACTTATATATGCCTGTATGGATGAAGAAGTTTGAGCCTAAGGCCTTGAGTGTGTTAGAGATACATGTGACTTGTGTATTAGTTTCCAATAGCTGCTATAACAAATAATTACTTGATGGCTTAAAACAACAGAAATTTAATCTCTCATAGATCCAATGGCCAGAAGTCTAAAATCAGCATCACTGGACTGAATACAAAGTGTATGCAGGGTTTGTACACCTTCCAGAGATTCAAAGGAGATTTCCTGTCTTTTCTATTCTACCTTCTAGTGGGGGCTGGCATTTCTTGGCATATGCCCACATCATTCCAATCTCTGCCTTCTCCTCTTTTTTTGGTAATAAAAACGTTCCACTTTCTCATAAAGACACTTGTGATTACATTTGGGACTCACCAGGATAATCCAGAATTCTTTTCCCATCTCAAGATCCTTAATTCACTCACACCTGAAAAGATCTATTGTCCATATAAGGTATCATTTACAGATTTCAAGAACTGGACACTGAATCTCAGGGAGACATTTTTTTAATAGCCTACCACAGCATATCATCCTAAAAATGAGAATTGCACCTGAATTTATACGATTATTGACCACCTTTTTATATATTGGAAAGACATACTTGATCTTATTGATTATATAAGATAAAAAGTAAATTTAATGATACATTTCAACTCTTAATATGAAGCATGTGGCCCTTCACAATTCTAAGAAAATGATGAATGTGTGTATCTGAAAGCTTCAAGATGACCAATTCAGTAATCTAAGGAGATAAGAGATGGTCATAGTTTTAAGAAGAGATACATGATACAAGGGGATTAAGGAAAGGAAGAATTTAGAGAAACCAATAATGGGTAGGTTGGCAAGGGTGGTGGAAATACGTCACTCTGGGTCTGAAAGGGGCAAGGGAAGGGGGATCACCAAAATATTGAGAGAGCTAAGGATTTAGGTCTAGTTTAAGGAGGGGGCTGCTAAACAGGAGCTGTGGCCTTTGGTAGAGGAACAGAACACTGCCAATCTTCAGCCTGGAGTAAGGGAGCAGATGGTTTTGGTTGCCAAATCAATGGGAAGCCAGATGGTAAAAGGGGCATGAACGTTGTCCATACAGACCTGGCCCCTGGAGCAAGATCAGGATGGAATAGGATGCAAAGTGAGCCCGAATCTTGGGGCAAGAAGAAAATAACTGGCATGTGTTCCTACAAAGTTGTAAAGAAGGCAGCAAGATCTTAGAAGCAAAGTGAAAAGAGGATTTGAAGAGGGAAGATGGGTTCATATTTCAAATGCTGCCAAGAGGTCAAATAAGATAAGGACTGAGAGATGTTCATTGATTTTTAAGACAAGGAAATCTTTGGCAGCCAGAGCCGGTTCTGCTGAGGTGCAGGGGTGAGTAATGAAACCCGAAGGATGTTATTTGAAAAGCGAGAGAAGGAGGCAAATGGAAACAGCAAGAGAAGACAAAAAGTCATTTTTTTCAAGTTCGCTTGATAAAAGAAAAAGAGAAATAGAACAACAGCTGCAAGACCAGATGAGGTTGAGGAGAAGGATTTTTTTTTCTCTCAAGATGAGCAAAATCTTATCTGTGTGAGATGGTTAATGAAGGACAAAGGTGAGAAGAAGCGGTGGGTGAATCGTGCAATGTACTATTCATTCTTAGCTGTGAAGGAATGCGGAGATGAATTAGTCATGTCTGCCATGGACATGACTTGGAGATGGAGAGGGAGAAATTAGGAAATGGATTCTAATCCATTTTCTTTATTTTCTAGATTCAGCTGTGGTTCAGAGGTGGGAACCCACTTCCCTGTCATTCAGGTAACTAGTAAGAAACATTTTTACTTTTACTCTGGCAATCCTAACAATTGGTCACCATTTCTAAAATCATGCCACCCATACCATAGGAGATATATCAAATAATTTCAGATATTTGACAGCTTAACACTTTAATAATTATGCACTTATTTTTTAATTTTTTTAATATTTATTTTTTAGTTGTAGTTGGACACAACACCTTTATTTCACTTATTTTATTTTTTGTATGTGGTGCTGAGGATTGATCCCAGGGTCTCGCACGTGCGAGGTGAGCACTCTACTGCTGAGCCACAACCCCAGCCCTATGCACTTATTTTATAGTTTCCATAGATTAGTGGCCCAGAATACTGGCTTTCCATTTACGATGCTAATTTATATAGTTTTATCTTTAGTCTAATGGTTTTAGAAAGGAAAATTTTATTTAAATAAAAATACCACAAAAAAATATATAGCTGTAACAACAATTCTAAAACTGTGATGGTGATCCTGAGCACATGAGTTCTGAGACATTCTTTAGTATCTCTGTATTGCATGTTTGCAGGGTTAATTTTGCATTCATTAGTGTAGGAGTCGAAGAGTTCAAATCTCACATATGCAATCTTACCTTAAACGGCCATTCCTAAGCAACTAAAAATGCAAAATGCACCTGAAGAGTCAGAAGAAAACTTGAAATATTAACTCTCTCCAGAATTTTGCTGAGTGGACAGAAGAATTATCTTAGCTATGCATTTTATCACATAATTAAAAAGAACTCTCCTGATTAATTAAAAGAGAGACAAACTCATTTAAACTAGCAAGAGATTACTGCAATATATAATTTTTTTGGTCAAAATAAAGTAAATGGATATAGCTGTATAGCTTGAGTTTTTGTTATTCACGCTATTGCCCATTTGCTGACAAATTTTCAATACTTACAGATTTATTCAGGCCTATTAAAAGCCTCAAAGCAACCAGGAAGTGTTATAAATATTTAAACAGAGAGCTGGGTGTTTCAAATGCTGAATAAATCATAAGACTGAGAGCTGGTGTGCTGGCTGTTCTGCAACGTGACTGCCCTTGGTTCTGGGCTCACTCTGGTGAACTTACCCTTTACTAATCCAGTCATGGTACATACTTCACTGGTAGAGAGAAGCTCTATTTTCATTTCAAAGCATCACTTCTCACCCAGAAATGTAATAACAAGAAGAAATGTTTTTGAGAACAGTAAATCAATTTGTTTCCTAATAATGAGAGCTATATAACCATCGTTTATATTTCTGCATGATCAATCAGCTTCACATACCAGATGAAATGTTTTAGTCCATTGCTGGGCAACAATCAAGCATCTTACATTCCTGAAACCCACCTATAAGTTATGGAGGATTTGACTCTTTACGGAGCAGCTTCTTTTTCCATTTATCACATCCAAAATATTCAGAGTCAGGCACTCCTGCATAGGTGGGACATTGAGGATGTCCTCTTCTCCACCCAGAATTAGTTTCAACCCAGCATTCTGTTTCTAGGTGTTGAGATTTGCTGGTGAGAATCAATATTTTTATTACCTTTACTTGGATTTTTAGCTTCCTACTCTTTGCCCTACCCCTAAAATAGGTATAGTAGTTTCTAAACTCTATAACAATTTACCACAAATTGAAATTTAGTGCCTTATCATTCTGAGATCTAGACTGCCCATGGGGAAGGCATATGCTCCCCCTGAAGGTGGAGGGGGAGAATCCTTTCTTGCTTCTTCCTAACATCTGGTGACTGCCAGCAGTCCTTGGTGTTCTTTGGCTCATAAATGCATTGCTCCAGTATCCACCTGTTGTTACATGCCATTCTTTGTGCCTCTGTGTCTCTATTTTCTCATTTTACAAAGACATTGGTCATTGATTTAAGACATACTCTAATCCAGAATGAGCTCATCTTAACTGATTACATCTGTGAGGAGCTTGTTTCAAATAAGGGTCATGTTCTGAGGTTCAAGATGGATATCAATTTTGGGGTGACACTTTTCAACCTGATATAGGTGAATACCATGATTTCCATTGGTTCTGCCAAATGCCTAGCATTCTTGACACATGTTCAAGTCTAAACCTTTCCCCTCCTTTTATTTATCAAAATGTGATATTGTTGCCACCACCAAGCCATTATGTCACATGGCCCATGAGATAGCCTAAGTGTTTAATGCAGAGGAATGAGTCTCTTGTGCAACTTGCAAATGTAGGCTAAAGTCAAAGACCTCTTTTCTTTTTATAAAGTTCTTAATATATTTTAAAAACAAAGAAATATCAAATAGAGTTAAGAATATTGGCAAGACACCTACCAACAGCAAGAGGTTTCACTATGAGCCCTGTAATTTCAGGATTTAGCTGCGACTTTGGGACCATAGTATAACTCATAATTCTGTGCAATGATCATTTTCTGTCTTATAATGTTCGGCTATAGCAATGCCATCATACTAGCATGTCAGACCACAGTAAACCCAAGCACTGGGAATCTTGGAGGAAAAGCTGTATATAGGCAGGACTGTGTCCTCAGGACTCTAATCACAGTAAAATGAGCCCAACACTTGAGGTTGTGGGGAGTGAAGGATAAGCAAAACAAAGAGGACAGATGAATGGGCATCCAATGGGGTCTAGGCAGAGACGCATGAAGCATTAGAACCTGAGCTGTCACATCAGGTAATAAGGGTAAGAGGCAGAGCCTGGAAAAATTCCCCAAATCTGGCTTTTACTGAGCACAGTCTACCCTGTAGCCATCACTCTGGTTTGGTGTACCACATCTATTTCATCCTGCAACCGTAAAGGACTTGTGAGATAAGTATTACCACACTATACTTCATATACCCAAACTGAGGCTTAGGGAGGTATCATGAAAAAAAAAAATTCAAAACTATTTTGGGAGAGAATCTGACCCACAAGTGAAGAGGGAGCTATTAATGTGTGTCAAGTTGGCTCAGACCATTAGAATACAATTAACTCCTTTTTGTGGCCTTCCTAACTTTATGTGCCAATTACCATCCAGTCATGCAAAATGGGTGATAATTGGCCATCACATGGCTGGAATAAAAGCAAATAAATGACAAATCAGTTAATTTTGTGTTTGAGAATAGAAACAGGCTCTAATTCTAAGCAATCTGAGTTTGGCCTGGTGTTGCTTTTCTATGAGTGCAAACTGAATTTTCTAACTCTTAATCGAAAGGAATCCCGTACACCAGGGCTATGTTTCTTCTGCCACTAAAAGTGTGGTAAGGGCCGACGCTGGATGTTACTGTTTGATCTCCCCATGGCTTTGCTCTTCATCTTATCAAGTCTCTGACTTAACAGCTCTCAGCTATGCCTTCATTGAACCTGGATAGGAAGTGACCTCCTCTCTAGGACCACAGTACCCTGCCCTTAGCTCATCATGCAAAACCAGATTTAGATTTGAAAAAGTGTAGAAAATGAACCCCCGACTTCTTTTCTGGAGCAAGTAGGAATTGCTGTACTTAGCTGGACTATATTTCCCCCCAAGATCATAATCTAATCAAGCAAGTAAAAAGAGCCAACTCTCATCCGTAGGGTGTGGATACAAGAGAAGGTAAATTATATCCCTCCAGATGGATCACAAAAGCAAGGGGGATTCTGAAAGGTCAAGTGGTACATGAATAGAGAATAAGAATTATTCCAAAACCCAGGCTCAACAGCACAGGACAAGGAAGAGATGACAAACGGGGTCTGGAGGCAGTACATGGGATACACAGAAAGGTTTCTTATATGGTGTTTGAGGACCCAGGCTGTGCGCCAGACGAGAGTAGTCACATCACTGTGTTGGCTTGGGCAAAGACAGACCCAAGTCCAAGAGGGTTCCAGTCTTCTTCAATGACTTCATGTTGGGGTCTGTGGTCTGAGTTATCAAGTAGCCTTTCTGTTTTGCTAGTTACCTCTTCTTGGAGGTGAATTCAATAAGGTTATAGACTCTTCACTCAGAAGCAGAATCCCTGCTATAGACAAGTGTATGCTAAAGTACCACTTCTAGGAGAAGTGCATTTCACACAATTCATTTATTTATTGCTGTACTAAGGATTGAACCCAGGGGTGCATTACCACTGAGCCACATCCCAGCCCTTTAAAAAAAATTTTTTTTAAGAAATAATCTCACTAAGTTGCTGAGGCTAGCTTTGAACTGATGATCCTCCTACTTCCAGTCTCCCAAGCCACTGGGGTTATAGGTGTGTGCCACTGTGCCTGGCCCTCTCTATTTTTTTATTTTGAGAGAGGATCTCACTAAGTTGCTGAGGCTGGCCTCAAATTTGTTATCCTCCTGCCTTAGTGTCCTGAGTCACTGCAGTTATAGGCATGCATGACCTTGGGCAGCTATTACAGGTTTTTTGGCAATCTATACAGTGGGATCAAAAATAAAAAGTTTTTTTCCCTCTTTCTAAGATCAATTATAATAATACAGAACATAGCATGTCTAGTCCTCTTAAGATACCCATTCAAAAGCATCTGCCAAGTCCTGGTTCCTAATCCTGGCAGTGGATGCTGTCATGTCTTGCTTTCTGTTTGGGGCTTATGAAAAGAATGCCACCCTGCTGACTGCATATCTACTTGGTGAAGTTTTTACTAGCATGCCTTCTCAATGCAGATCAAGGTTAACTTCTGCCTCTTGAAAGCATTTTTAAAAAGGCTGATATGGCCTCTGTAGAACAGCCAGAGGAAATAGTCCCCCAGGGAGTTTTGGATGTTTTCCATCATTTGGGGGAAGCTGTCTCCTTTGAACTCTTCTCCATTTTGATCAGCCAAGGACTTCTCTGCAGTGAGGTAAAGAGGACACAGGTCTGAGACTGTGGGACCATCACTACTTCTGAGCAGAAAAGGGCTTCCTAATGGGGAATTGGGTGAGAAGCTTCAATTCAAGTGAGGTGGATGTACATTGCATCTTTATCCTCTCCATGCCCACCTTCTTAATATTCTTCTCTTTAAAGAAGGCAAAGAGCTGTCTTGTGTTCTTGCTTATAAATTTCAAATTCAAAAGAACACTGATCCATCTTCTGAGGCTGCTTCCGACATCTGGTTTAGCCATCAAGAAGCAGCAGCAGTAGCTGGCAGGATTCCAGCTCTCTCTCCCTTCTCCACTCACTCCACCTTTTCCTGGGTTTATTAGAGCATCCCATGAATGAAGAAGAGTACTAGTTTCTTTGCCTCTGTGAAGAGTCTTCTATTTTTTTTTTCATAAATAGGGGGACCGGATAGGAGAAAGTACTTTAGAAAGTAGCTCATGTTTATAAATTGCTTCGATTAAAAATCTCAAATAAGGTAATCTTTTGATAGCTACATGGATTGCTGGGGGCTGACATTGGCTTGCTTATATTGCATAGGGCACATTTGTAATTTCTGATAAATAATTCCGTCCTTAGGTTTTTGTCACTTCAATATAGCGTCTGGGCATTGAAAGGAGTTCTATTTGGAAACACTTCTTGATTCCTTGTATTTTCTGTCTTTCTAAACTGAGAAATAACCAGAAGTTAACAACAACAAAAAAATAACATCTCAGTTTCATGCTAAGTTGAAATGATGGCTTCCTTGAATCCCTGCTGGAGGGATTGTAGTTGTAACCACAGCATCCTAGTGAGTGTCAGTTTTCCCAGGAGACGTGAAGGGTGTTATAAACCTCCAGGACAATACCCATGTTTTCACATTTTGAGAAAGAGGAGTTTATTACAGAATGTCCATCTTGACCCATGCCTATGACCACCATGCTTTGGATGAAGAGCACTGCAGAATTTTCTACTGCCCATACCTTGTGCTATTCAGAAGTGCCACAAATCATTTTCACTCACATTCATCACCAAGTGTATTTCTCCCAAACTGAGTTATGTCATTATTGTACTTCCATCTCTCTTTTCCTCTTGGACCAAGAGAGCACATAGGGAAAGGCTATTGGTTTAAACAGAATGTTGCATAAAGCCTAAAACAAGAGTAGTTGGTCCTTAAAGTTGTTGAATAATAACATCAAGAAAGTTGAAGGAAAGATCTCGGAAAATGTCTTAAACCAGGGATCAGCAAACTTAGGATGAAATCTCGGTGGGTTACCTATATTTTTAATAAAGTTTTATTGGTACACAACCACATTAATTTGTCTGTAGAATGCCTACGGTTGTTGACTCACTGCAACAGCAGTTGAATGGTTGTGACAGAGTGTATATGGGTCACAAACTAAAAGGTATTCGCTACCAGACCCTTCACAGAAAAACAAAAAAGCTGATTCCCTGACTGAAATGAAAAATAAATACAGCACACAAGCAAGTAAGAAGTAATTACCGAATGCTTGCCACATATTTAATGCTATGGCAGGATTTGCGGTGGACACAAGATGCATCTTACCTCTCTGAGGAATAGGTTATTGTAACCACTGACTTTAACAGATGTGCCAGCTGCAGCGGAGGAATTCATGTGCTACAGTGAGATGACATCACTGAAATGGAGCAGCCAGTAAAAGCAAATGGGAGGTGAGCAGAGTGGACCAAGGCCAGGGCAAAAGTGGTATTTCAGAGGCAGCAATGACAAATAGCAACCGAGAGAATGTAATTATCCTCCAGTCTCTCCTGTTCACATTTTCCTGAAGGAATATTGGGGAAGGCATTGTATACTGTATTTACTGTAATATAAAAACTGGGACTATTGTACTCAGCTATTGAATGAAGGAATGGCCCCAGAGGCTTGGGGATAGGTTATAAATATTTGATCTCTGTCATATATAATTGTTGTCTTTTTGCATTTTATTGAAGACATGCTATGAATCTAAGAGTCATGCTATGTCCTTTCTGTCCATTTTTTAATGTTACAACTTTGTGTGGTAAGTCTCATTTTCTGCAGATTATCTCATTTTCTACAGATTATCATTATCTTCACAGTAATTTCTTAAGTAACACAGCATATGAGTCAGTCAGGATAGGATAGGCTATACTTCAGTAACAAACAAGCCCCACATTTCAATGACTCATACAACATAAGTGTATTTCTTGTTCGAGTCACATGTTCACCATGGATCAGTAGGAGTCTCTGTCTACTGTTGTCACTCAAGAATCCAAGGTGCCAGAAGGTCCATCTTGACCCATGCCTATGACCACCAGGCTTTGGGTAAAGAGCATTGCAGAATCTCCTATTCCCTATACCTTGTACTATCCAGAAGTGCCACAAATCATTTTCACTCACATTCATCACCAAGCTCAGAAACCACATTTGTCTGACTCATTCTGCCAGTTTTCATAGTTATATTTTATATCCATATTAATCATAATTAAGCCTCATAATATTTTTCACCCAAACTCTAAACATACACAAAGCCTCAATGACATTCACTACTGAGATATTAAGTGTCTTCTATGAGCCATCCCAGTCCTCAATGCTAGGAATGTAGCACAAAACAAAAGAGAAATGCCAGACCTCATCAAACTTTCTTTCTAGCACAGAGAGAAAGTATATACATATTAAAAATATGACTTAATAAAATATGGAGGACGGTTGGTGGTAAGTCCTATGGGAAAATAAGACATGGAAATTAATAGAGGATACTAAGTGTTAGGAGTTAAGATGCCTCTCTGAATATAATGCCTTTATCAATTTGCTCCAGAGCATGGCAGATGGCCTGAGAGTACTAGGGATCACATGCTGCCTATAGGAAACTGGTATAAGACGAATTTACACTGTATTTGGTGTTTTCAAGTCCAGTAAAGGTGCTGAGGCTGTAATCAGTGGAGAATTGGGAGGGGTGGATATCTTGGGACCATCCTTTTTCCTGAGGCCCCTTTCAGATGGAGGCAGAAAGGTTGTAGGAGGAAACTTGTACAATAACATTAATAACCTGGATTCTTAAATGCCTCCTTAAATATAAGAAAATAAATGTCCAGAAAATAAATCTTCAAAGAATACAGTGAGGAGGGGGTGAGGGATCTGTTTGGCACCTAAAAAAACAAATAGCAAAATACATGTCTTCTACATTTGTGAGGAGAATTTAAAGATAAGCTTACTTTGGGTTTGGCTGGTAGAAGATTGCAATGTTTCTCTTCATTTATAATGAGTGACATGTTTGTAATGAATGTTCCTAGCTCAAATTTTGGTCCTTGTTTTCTGTCTCCTTAAAATAACTCTCTTTCATTTTCTCGCTTCCATTCCAAAGCCCTCTGGCCCCTTCAGTAGCTCCCATTGGTAGTTCATGGGGTATTTTAAAGCCAAATAATATTCCTTACATTCAGTAATGCTTTTCTATTTTCCCCTGCAATTTTTCCAACTTGCTATCAATCTTCATGCTGAGGTTTCCAGCAAAGTGTGTGGATAAAAAATATCACCATTATAAGTGGCTTTTTCTATTAACCTGGCTCATCCCACCTTGTCAAAACACTTAGCCGTGAGATAGTAACTCCCTTAAAGTTCTGGCTCGGTTTTCAATTTGCCGTTGACCTTGGGTGGATGAATCACTTTACCATTGTGACAAAGAAGGTTCCTCTGGGAATATAGGATTATTCATTTTCCGCTGAACTACAGAGAAAGAATTTAAAGTTTCTTAATATCTGAGACATGCCCTGTAATAGAAAAAAAAAATTGCAAATGTCTAATTACATGACCTTGATGTGTTAGAGATACAGAGGAAGCTGGTATCCACAAATACTCAGAGCTCAGCCTTCCCCATTGAAATACCCAGAACAGGTATGTTTCTTTAACCGAACCCTTACTCCTAAGCTAACATCTTATCCCCCATATTACCTCCCTGTCTCCCAGCAGCCCCCAACTTAGTCCACCATAGAATCAGAGTGATCTCTTATTGAATGTGTATTGTGCAAACATTGCGCTATGCATAAACAGCTACAGAAAGTGCACCCATCCAGGTATGGATGGTTCCCATGACCTTTGCCACATAGTTTTGCAATTCCTCTCATAAAAGTAGAATGTACTTCCTGCTCCATTGATGTTGGGGGTCATGCGATTTGCATTGGCCAATCGTATACGCAATCATAATGCAACTTCCAAACTTTTGCCTCAAGAAAGATTGAATGTGTTCACCCTTGTGGACTTCTGGTTACAAAACAAGTCTGAACTAAGTACTTGGAGAATGAGAGCTATGTGTCTCAGTTA
This sequence comes from Marmota flaviventris, assembly GCF_047511675.1. Taxonomy (NCBI): domain Eukaryota; kingdom Metazoa; phylum Chordata; class Mammalia; order Rodentia; family Sciuridae; genus Marmota; species Marmota flaviventris. The sequence goes on from NC_092498.1 coordinate 190,032,336, forward strand.
TCTGAGTCAGCTTGTAATAACCAGCCAACATCTGGAAAATCTCCAGATAAGTGTATGAGGCCTTCCTGGACCAGATATCCATCTCCCAGGCCTGCCACATGTGAGACCAAGTTATATGGGCCAAGCCTGGCCCACATCAGCAGCAATGTCAAGTTAACCCATAGACTTACAAAAAATAACATACAGATTTTAGTCAAGTCATGAATATTATCATGTTTATCATAGCTAACTGATGAGCATGTTATAAAGATTAGTTTATTTAATCTTTGAAATAAACTTACACAGGAGATTCTATTAGTGTTTCCATTTTATAGAAGAGAAAACTGAAACTTAGAAAGTTTAAACACCACGCAGCCATGAAGTGGCACTAGGAATTCCAAATGTCTAATAATTAAAAACCTAACATTTAATCTCATCATGCATCACTGTAGACTCCCTTCCCTTGGTTTTCTTTAACTATACCCAATCGAAATTTGCTACAACTAGGCTTTCCTTTTCTAGATGAAGAGTTCCTTTTCATTTGAATAAAAATGAGAATCTAAGTTCACTCTGACTTTCCTTGGGGGTCTCTGTTGTCTTCTGAAACTTGTCTGAAGCAATTGTTAGTAAAGAAATAGGCACAAGACATTTCAGACCACTTACGGAAACATTTTTATGGTAATAACTTGTTTATGCAAATAACATTGTTTTCTGCTCTAAATTTCCCAGTGCCCCTTCGTAATGAGTGAACATAATTAATGGATCCTGTCACTCAGCCAGAAAGAAATTTGTTCCTAAGCTGAGTAACTAATTGGACAGGTCAATGCATACACGATCATCAGAGTTGGCTTTGTGAGTGGAGGAATGAACCCTGACTGGGAAGCTGCTATGATTTGATGGAGATAGAGGCATGGAGCTTGGTGTGGTTGGGACTAAATACATTGCTTCTTGATGAAGTTGGCCTCAATCTGTATACCTTTTGTGAAACAGAATAACGGAATTCCTATTCTGTATTCTTCTGTATATTTTTTATTAGTACATTATAATTATACATACTAGTGGGTTTCATTTTGACATAATTATGAGTGCATATAACATAGTTAGTTAATTCTCAATCCTCAGTAATTCCCCTATCCCTCTCTCTCCCTGGCTATTCTTTATTCTTATAGGATACACATAAAAATACTTGAACTCTCAAGAAACATTAACTGCTTTTATTAAAGCTTTAGTAGATGCCAATAAACAAACTACCTTCTCTTTATACAGTCATCTGTTGTTAATTTGGTTTTCTTGTTTGTAAAATTCAATATGAGGGCTTCTTTTTTTTTTCAAGTGGTTTGATTTAAAACATGCAGTGGTTGCTATTCCATGTATTTTGGACGTTTTATAAAAGTATAAACAAGAAGTTTCAACATTTCATGGAAATTGTCTATGGCTTAAAGAGAATGAGAAAAACAGCCCCTATCTTTCTGCTCACATGAAATCTGTGGCATTATATATTGCTATAATTGCTTTCTAAACACACAACTGAGAGTGTGAAAAAACTGAATGCTTGTGATGCCTGAATCATTCAGAGCTTTCAAGCTTGTTCCGTTGTCCATGGCAATTGTATGGCATTGTTCTGATTTTCTGTCTATAATAACTTGGGAAAGCTGACGTTCTTTTGACTCATTCTCACAAAGTGGAAATAATTCCTTAACAGGACTTTCCACCTGGTAGAATCCTGGCCCAAGTGTAATTAAATAGATAAAAATGAAATATGGTTCTTAAATGTTATCGAGTTTGGTTTTGTGGCTGGTAAATTTCACAAGTATTCCTACAATGATTAAAAATATCTTATAACTTGAACTCTATTTATCTGCCTCGTATTACTATTATTTAACATTTGGAACATATTTTGAACCCAGAAGGCTATAAGATTCTTCCTAAGTTATCTGATAGCTAATGTAGTCTCTCACAATATTAGTATTTCATCCATCACTTATTCATTTATTGAAAAGTTCTTAAAAATTGTTGGTATACAACATCCACAATTTTCAAGATCCCTATTAATTGTTATGCTCAGAATAATAAGTGTACATTTATATTCAAAAGCATATAAGGAGATTTTTCACTTTAAGGTACATTTAAAATGGGTACTTCTGTTTGAAAGTAAACATTCATATAAAAACAATGAATGAAATACCTTCTTATTTCACTTACCTGATAATGCTCTTCGGGTCTGATGGTAAAGTATGTGATCACATGACTCTGCCCAAACATGTTTAAGGACATCAGACATGATGGAAAATTGTACCTGAATCTTCAGCCTGAATCTTTGAAAGGTAACAGCTAAGACTAAAGTTAAGAGCACATTTTGGCCAAATATCTAAGCCAGATTAAACCTTGATGCATTCCTGAATAAATTCTATTTGGAGATAAGTTTTAAGACATGAAAAGATATATTTTCCCAGAGCTTTTGGATTTACATTTTGTATTTGGATGCAGTTCAACCAGAGTCTTTTTCTACTCGCTCCCCAAACTAAAAAGGTAGAAGTTAGCCTACACCTACCATGGTTCAGCCTAATAAGTAATTTTGCCTATGGGTACAATAACTGAGAAAGAAAGCACAAAAGAAATGATATAGAAAGGAGCATGAAAATACCCAGATAAGAGGCAGTTAAGGATAGGATGGAAATGGTTCAGGAAAGGCCAAGATAGTTACAGTCTGTAAGAACCTGGAGTCTAGCAGAATTTGGATAAATAGGCTTTTGCAATACAAAGATCCTGTCTAGGTCCCCACTGGTTTATAGGGGATGTCTGTCTGTGCCAAAGCTAGACTGTTGGAAGTAGACTGTATTCAACCCTTACTCTGCCTGTCTGTTGTTGTGGTCTCGCATAATGGTTATTCTGCACTAAGGATACTATATGATAACAAGCAATGTAGAAATACAGCGAAACATGGAATATGATTTGGGGAAACAGTGTAATTATGAAGACATCATCTTTACAGTAGCCTGATTTTACCATTTGTAGACAGGACTAATAATGTAAGTTCTGACGTGGAAACAGATATAAAGAAAACTGCTTGGTAATTCAATATTCTCCTTTAAATTTTAAAAAAAATTAACCTGGCTATCTGAATCCCAATGACAAATTTATAATTAACTCCATCTGAAGCCCATGTTCCTGTTACTTCTCTTGTCACTAAAATAATATGGATGCTATAACATAAAGCTAGATGATCAAAATAGTTAGCTTGAGGTCAAACAGAATTTCACATCTATAATGCTAACTTTGTGATATTGCCCAAATTATCTAAATTCCTGCCTCTCAGGACTATCTTCTCTAAAATGAGAACAAGAGCAGTTTATTTGGAATGATGAAATGATATAATACATGAAGAGTAGAATCAAAATGAAGCGCAACACAACCTGGAGTGGATATATGAATTTAGCTCCCCTGTTTTTATAAGAAATGCACATACCTCTGCTATTCCTATTTCCCCTGATGGCAGAAGCTACTTCCAATTGAAAGTAATGTGGCTTCTCCTATTATAAGCACTTGGGGTAAGGTGAGATTTGCACATCTTTTTGAAAAGAGCTTCTACCCCGCCCCCTAGCCCCCACCTTTCTTCCAAATCAGCCCCTGGAGTTGCTCCTGAAGCCTAAAGCAATCTCTTTCTTCCATGATATCTTTCTTCATGGCTTCACTGACCCACAGGTGAAATGTAGCTCGCTGTGCCTGTTCTCTGGGCACTGAGCACGGCTCTCACTGTCTCTACTTCCATAGCCTCCCAGACTCTGCATCTCCTGGGACTCACTTCCCCACACTGCTGCCTTGCCACTAATTCAGATCTTTCTCACTTGGTAGACTGCCTGGGGCTCAGCCGTCACCTCAGCTGACACCCTCCAGTCACTGCCCATCTGGTTCCTGGCTTTCTTCCTAAAGTATCTGGAGCTGGTGTGTGTGTGTGGGGGCACCTGGGTCACTGTGGACCTCAGGCTTTTTCTTTACTTCAGCATTGATCCTTCTAAATGCCCATTCTTCTCTTCCATGACAAGCTTCCTTTGCTTTTCCTCTTTAGTGGAAACCTTCCAATAGCATATCTTCTTTGCTATTCTTTATTCTAGGATTAGTCCATTTCTCTTTTCTTAGCACAGGTGTATGCAGGACTTGTGTCTGAATTTTGAAAGAGCTACAAAGGAAGGAAATGAAAGGGATTCCTGACAATTTACTGGGAATACTGCACAAATATCACCCTTGTTACACACAGAATACATTTGCACATTAGAATAAAACAAATGATAAATAAATGTAGTTACTGATTTCGAGTTATGATTATAGCATAAAGCTAAACCTCCAAGTCCTCCTTTTCTTGTAACCTAAGAGGAAAAAAACAAGCAAGCAAATAAAAAAATAGCCAAAATACACTAATGGAAACCAGGAAAATATAGAAAGTCCTTGTTACTAGTAAGAAACATTTGAAATGTTAAAAACTGGTAAGGATATTATAGTGGGCAGAATTCTAATGAACCCCAAGTCCCCCTGCGCCCCTGTACACACATGCTTTATATGTTTTCACAACCCCTTCACTGTGAGTAGAACCTATAAATGTGGTGGGGTGTCATTCCTGTGGTTAAGTTGCTAATTAATTAACATGGAGTTAACCAAAAGAGAGATTGTTCTGGATGGGTGGGACTAGAGACATTGCAAGATGATAAATGTGCCTCTGGATTTGGAGCACTAAGTTTGTGCTGGTTGGTTACTTGGCAGTAGATAACTGATACACTTGGGATCTGCAGGCATTCAAGAAGCTCCAACACTGCCTCCCATAGAATCATGTAAAGAGAAAGAAACATCCCCCAACATTCACTCTTTCCTTCTGTCTTTTTTATCTCTCTCCCCCACCCCCTTCTCTGCTTTTTCTCTTCTAGAATAAATGTGCATCCTAGAAAGAGGATAAAGGATAGCTCCTATAACCACTTCCAAAAGGACAAGTAACAATTTCCACAAAAATGTCCACCATGAACAACTCTGAGTTGAAGCAGAGCCAGGAAATCCGGTGTTCTTAATTTAAGATGAAAAATAGATAAATAGACGGGAAGGGGCAAAATGGTTATTGGCTTTCCATTCTAATTATCTCTAAAAATAAGTAGGGATGTAGCCAAAGAGAAGATGAAGAAGATAAAGTGAGAACTTCAGAGGGAACAGAGAAGAGGAAAGAGAAACTCATGAAGCTCTTCCCACATCATAAGTAAACAGGGCAAGGGGAGAATGTGGTATGAGGTAGTGTGCACACACAGGGTACTGAAATGGAATAAAAGAACAACACAGCTGAATTGCCAACTTAGCAGAAATCTCCAAAACTTTAAGGTAAATTAGAAAAACTATTTGAGACTAAAAGTGTTCTTTCATGGGAACAGCACAGCCTGTCTAATATCCACTGGTGGTATCTTGACTAGTAAATTTTTCAGGTTTAAATATTTTGAAAAGTCCTGCAATTGATAGAACAAAGGAGAATAAACTTGGCCATAAGACATGACAGTAGTGCTCAGGTTACTAATAAAAGTGTGTTCATCTTTTTCTAGGGCTTTGAGATGTAGTGTTAGGTCATTTATTTGTTGACTTTTTATTCTTTTCATGAATGCACTCAATGCAATAAACTTTTCTATTAGTACTGCCTTCATACTGTCCCAGAGATTTTGACAAGTCGTATCAGTGTTCTCATTTACCTCTAAGAATCTTTTATTTCATTCTTGATTTCTTCTACTATCCATTCATCATTCAATTGTGTATTATTTAGTCTCCATTTGTTACAGTAGCTTCTATTTTTTAGTCTTTCATTGATTTCTAATTTCACTCCATTGTGCTCTGATAGAATGCAGGGTATTATCTCTGGGGTTTTTTTTAATATATATATTTACTAAGAGTTGCTTTTTGGCATAAGACATGGTCTATTTTAGAGAATGAGCCATGTGCTGCTGAGAATAAAGTATATTTGCTCATTGATGGATGAAATATTCTATATATGTCTGTTAAGTCTAAATTATTGATTGTATCATTTAGTTCTGTAGTTTCCTTATTTAGTTTTTGTTTGGAAGATCTGTCCAGTAGTGAGGGAGGTGTGTTAAAATCACCTAGTATTACTGTATTGTGGTCTGTTTGACTCTTGAAATTGAGGAAGGTTTGTTTGATGTACATAAATGTTTCATTGTTTGGATCATAAATATCTATAATTGTTATGTCCTGCTTATATATGCTTCCCTTAAGAAGTATAAAGTGTCCTTCTTTGTTTCTTCTGATTAACTTTGGTTTGAAGTCTACTTTATCTGAAATGAGAATGGAAACCCCTATTTGTTTATACAATTCATATGAGTGATAAGTTTTTTCCCATCCTTTCACCTTCAGCCTGTGGATGCCTGTGCCCATGAGGTGAGTCTCTTGGAGACAGCATATTGTTGGGTCTTGCTCTTTAATCCAATCTGTCAGTCTGTGTCTTTTGATTGATGAGCTTAGGCCATTAACATTCAAGGTTATTATTGAGATATGATTTGTATTCCCTGTCATTTTGATTTATTTCTAGTTTTTGATTTGTCTTAGCTTCTCATTTGGTTGAATGTCACTTTAGTGTAGATCCTCCCTTTGCTGGTTTTCACTTTTTTTTCCCACTCTATCCTCATGGAATATTTTGTTGAAAATGCTCTGTAGTGTAGGTTTTCTAGTTGTGAATTCTTTTAACTTTTGCTTATCAAGGAACATTTTAATTTTAACTTCAAATCTGAAACTTAATTTTTTCTGGATATGAAATTCTTGGTTGGCATCCATTTTCTTTCAGAGTTTGAAATATATTATTTCAGGGCCAAATCAATACCAAAAGCAGTAGAAGACAGGAAATAATTAAAATCAGAGCTGAAATTAATGAAATTAAAACAAAAGAAACAATTGAAATAATTGGCAAAAGTTGGGTTTTTGAAAAAATAAATAGATAAACCCTTCACCATGTTAACAAAGAGAAAACTCAAATTACTAAAATACAAGATGAAGAAGGAAATATCACAACAGACACATCTGAAATACAGAAGATAATTAGAAACTATTTTGAAAATTTATAATCTAATAAAATAAACAATATTAAAAACATCAACAAATTTCTAGAGACATATGACTTACCCAAACTGAATGAAGAGGTGATACATGATATAAATGGATCAATTTCAAGTAATGAAATAGAAAACACCATCAAAAGCCTACCAACCAAGAAAAGCCCAGGACCAGATGGATTCTCAGCCGAGTTCTACAAGAAGAATTAACACCAATATTCCTTGAAATAGAAAAGGAGGGAACCCTTCCAAACTCATTCTATGAGGCTAATATCACCCTGATACCAAAACCAGACAAAGACACATCAAGGAAAGAAAACTTCAGACCTATATCCTGATGAACATAATGCAAAAATTCTCAATAAAATTTGGGCAAATCGCACACAAAAACATATTTAAAAGATAGTGCACCACCACGATCAAGTGGGATTCATCCCAGGATACAGGGTTGGTTCAACATATAGAAATCAAGAAACATAATTCATCATATTAATAGACTTAAAAACAAGAATCATATGATCATCTCAATAGATGTAGAAAAAACATTTGACAAAATACAGCACACCTTCATGTTCAAAACACTAGAAAAATGAGAGATAGTAGGAACATACCTCAACATTGTAAAAGCTATATATGTAAACCCAAGGCCAGCATCATTCTAAATGGAGAAAAATTGAAAGCATTCTTGCTAAAAAAACTGGAACAAGATAATGATGTCTTCTTTCATGACTTCTATTCAACATCATCCTTGAAACCCTACCCAGAGCAATTAGACAAAAGAAAGAAATTAAAGGGATACAAATAGGTAAAGAAGAACTCAAACTATCACAATTTGCTAATGACATGATTCTATATCTCTATATCTAGACAATCCAAAAAATTCCACCAGAAAACTTCTAGACCTAATAAATGAATTCAGAAAAGTAGCAGGATATAAAATCAACACCCATAAATCAAATGCATTCCTATACATTAGTGATGAATCCACTGAAAGAGAAATTAGGAAAACTACTTCATTCACAATAACCTCAAAAAAAAAAAAAAAAAAAAAACCAACCTGGGAATCAATCTAACAAAAGAGGTAAAAGACCTCTACAATGAAAAACTACAGAGCATTAAAGAAAGAAATTAAAGAAAACTTCAGAAGATGGAAAGATGGAAAGATCTCCCATGCTCCCAGATACGCAGAATTAATATTGTCAAAATAGTCATACTACCAAAAGCATCATACAGATTTAATGCAATTCCTATTAAAATCCCAATGATGTTCTTCATAGAAATAAAAAAGCAATCATGAAATTTATTTGGAAAAATAAGAGATACAGAATAGTCAAAGCAATCCTTAGCAAGAAATGTGAAGCAGGAGGCATCACAATACCAGACCTTAAACTAGACTACAGAGCTATAGTAATAAAAACAGCATGGTATTGGCACCAAAATAGACTTGTAGACCAATGGTACAAAATAGAGGACACAGAGACTAACCCAGATTAAATATGGCTATGCCATACTAGACAAAGGTGCTGAAAACATTCACTCGAGAAAAGTTAGCCTATTCAACAAATGGTGCTGGCAAAACTGGAAATCCATATGTAGCAAAATGAAATTAAACCTCTATCTCTCACCCTGCACAAAAATCAACTCAAAGTAGATCAAAGACTTAGGCACTAAAACAGAGACCCTGCGCCTTGTAGAAGAAAAAATAAAACCAAATCTTTACCACTCGGCCTACGATCTGACTTCCTTAACAAGATTCCTAAAGAACAAGAAGTAAAATCAAGAATTAATAAATGGGATGGATTCAAATTAAAAAGCTTCTTCTCAGCAAAGGAAACAATTAATAAAGTGAGGAGACAGCCTACAAATTGGGAGAAAATCTTTACCACATGCACCTCCAATAAAGCATTAATCTCTAGAATATATAAAGAACTCAAAAAACACCAAAAAAAACCCCCAAATAACCCAATCAATAAATGGGCCAAGGAACTGAACAGACACTTCACAGAAGAAGGAATACAATTGACCAACAAATGTATGAAAAAGTGTTCAACATTTCTAGCAATTAGAGAAATGCAAATCAAAACTACTCTAAGATTTCACCTCACTCCTGTTGGAATGGCAGTCATCAAGAATACAGGCAACAATAAATGTTGGCAAGGATGTGGTAGAAAAGGGACACTCATACACTGCTGGTGGGACTGCAAATTGGTGCAACCACTAGGGAAAGCAGTATGGAGATTTCTCAGAAAACTTGGAATGGAACCACCACTTGACCCAACTATCCCACTCCTTGGTTTACATCCAAAGGACTTAAAATCAGCATACTATAGTGATGCAGCCACATCAATGTTTATAGCACCTCAATTCACAATGGCTACTCTATAGAACCAATCTAGGTGTCCCTCAATAGATGAAAGGGTAAAGAAAATGTGTTATATATATATACTCAATGGAATATTACTCAGCTTTAAAGAAGAGGGAAATTATGGCACTTACCAATAAAAGGATGGAGTTGGAGAATATCATGGTAAGTGAAATAAGCCAATCCCACAAAACCAAAGGCCAAATGTTTTCTTTAATATACAAATGCTAATTCATAATAAGGCAGGGGGCACAAAGGAAGAATAGCATGACCTTAGATTAGGTAGAGGGAAGTGATGGGAGGGGAGGAGGGGGTGTGGGGAAAGATGGTAGAATGAAACAGACATTATTACTGTATGTATATATGTGACTACATGACCAATATGATTCTGCAACATGTACACTCAGAAAAGTGAGAAATTATATCCCATCTATGTATATCAAAATGCATAAACGCATTCTACTGTCATGTATAATTAATTAAAACAAATAAAACAGTTTTTTTTTTTTAAAAAAAGTCTGTTCATCTCCATCCAGCCCTTCCCATCAGTGGATGCTGGTAAATGTTTGACTCTAGAGGGAAGTTGCGTGTGTGTGTATGTGTGTGTGCGTGCATGCTTACACGAGCACAAGCACACACATGTGTATAAACAGCATTAACTTATATGAAAGATGTGTAGCATACAAATTAAAAACAGTAAATTTAAATGGTATTTACAAGTTATAATAAAATATATAACCCTCCCATTGAATTAAATGATTCTCATAGTATGTTCTGTTGACGTTTTGCTGAACCCTTGTCCCAGCTATGGCTATAATTAATTAAATAATGTAGTTCTAACATGAATATTCATGGGTACTTCTCTTTGATTTTCAAAAAAAGAACAACATAAAACCACTTTATGCTCAAAGTTGCTGAAACTGTTCTGAAAAATAGTTTATTTAAAAGAAGACAAAATTATATGTATAGAAATATTATTGAAATATTCATTCTTTTAGATGACTAATTGATTAATTTTGTCCAGAGGACAAAAATCAGATGTTTCTCCATTGTAGGAAATAATGTGCTACATGCTTTATAGAAAGAAAAGAAAAGAAAACCTTGATTCTTATGAGTGATAATGGCCTTCAATAAGGGCATTTCAAGGGAGCACAGGATATGGTTATGTGTCATGCTCTTGGACTTGAATGTTGTCACCATTGTCGTTTTGCTGAACTTTTTCATTTTTCATTAAGGTTTAGAAACATAAGGGTCTACTTTCCTGGAGACTGAACCAATTATAGACTCAAATTCAGAAATGATTGTAAAAAGTTTGATTGTATATGAGAATATGTATCATTTGTCCAAGTAATATTAAAAATTTCATGTCCTTATTCAAACACTAGATTCTTAATAAAACAACACTCAAATTAATAAAGAAGTGTTAGTCTAAGGAACCAGTGGGGTAAACTCTGAGCAGGGCTTAAGAATACTGTGCTCAGATTCTAGAACATTTCTCCAAAATGTTCCTACATTTAGAGAAATCATTACATTTCTATGTAGATGTTTCTCTAATGTAACATGAAAGCATATTATTGTCTCTTCATTTCATGAATAATAATAATAGTAGTTCAGCCTCAATATAAATAATAATAATTTCTTTTTACATTTTTTCTGTTTGTGAGGCCTTGTGCTGAAAACTTTATAGGTGTTTATATGACTTAATATTCATAACGACCTATTAATTATAGTTCTTCTTAATCCTATTTTTTAAAATAAAAACACCATAGCTCTGAGAAGCTGCTCAGAAAGTAGGTGGAGGCTCTATAATTTGAAATTCTTATGCCTAATTAAAAAATGTGTGTACTTAATTTTATCACTCTCTTATTTTTTTCTATTAACCCTTCCTTAGAATAATTCTTCAAAATAGAGAAAGGAAACCTTCAATGGCACATCTTTTGTGTTTTATATTCTTTTACTGTTTTAAATTTCAGTCCCCATGATAATTTTACAAGGATGTTGTTATTCTCAATTTATAAGTTAAGAGATAAACCCAAACAGTTAAGTACTGATTGCACACAATTTATACAAAAGAATTCCCCCATGTGATTTTAACCAAGTCACTTTCTTTGCAAGGCTGAGGTGCTAACTTGCAACTTAGTGAATACTTGATTTTTTTTTGGGGGGGTGCTATACTAGCAAAACCACTTTTCCTCTCCTGTGCTTAAGATTTTGGGAAAAAATGAACAAAGGTAATATTAGGTGTCTCTAGGAATCAGCACAAAAGAGTTTGAGGTCAGCAAAATTTAGCCCTTTTAAAATCTTAACCTGAGACCCTAAGAGGTTCTCCACACCTTTGAAACCTTCAAGAAAAGGTGATTCGAAGAGCAACAGCTTCTCTTCAATCCCTGCAAGGTTTTTCTTCCCTGTCATCAGACTTCCAGAATAAAGGCTTGAGGGCTGTTGTGCAGATTCCCTCAGTCTATGATGGTGAACCATCACAGCAATGACATCTTCCTTTCTGCTAGCCAAGCTCTCCAGGGGCAACAATTTGCCTCACTTTAGGAACAGCAAACCCTTACACTGAAAAAGGAGGGGTTGAAAAACACAGATCTGAAACAGATGAGTGAAAATCAGATTCTTAAAATCTCCAATCCCATTTCCCTGCTCGGAGTGTGGACAACTGAAAAAGCAAAGAAACCATTGTCTAACATCAACAAAACCCCAAAACACAGCCTCTTCACGTAAGCTCTGGAGCTGAGATTCAGGTGCCCGTCCAATATCTGAATATATAGGACCTCTCTGTTCATAACATTCTTCTGCTCCTTTACTGCCATGGCAAAGAGATCCTATACTCTCCCTTGCTGGGGGCCTCAGCTTTAGAATTTCTGAACATCACTTTTGGTATTTACATGAGATGCCAAGACTGCTGGATGAAGCTGTCTTTTTATCTATTTCCCTTTATTTACTCATTACAAAAAAAAGTCCATGGTCACTGTAGAAAATGTGAAAACATGGGAAAGTATACAGAGGTAAAAAATCTTCAGTAAGATAAGTCAGAAGGGTGGCCCTCTATGCAGGGTTGGAGCAAAGTGAAGGGCTGGTATTGACTGAGAAGAGTCACGGTACAGCCTCTGGCTTGCTCCTCATGCTCCATGCATGGTTCTGAGGCTCTGGGCAATGGTGACATAGGAATCAAATATTTAAATGAATTAAGGGAAACTGCTTTTCACACCTCATTGTACACATAATACACCTCAATAAAAAGGAAAACAGTCAGTATCACTGATCACTCCAAAATAGAACAACCTTCACATTTTGAAATATTTCCTTCCTATGTGTGTAAATATATATATATATATATATATATATATATATATATATCACCCATATATATGTGATATGTGTGTGTGTGTATATACATGTATAATTGTACCTTATAGATAGTATATTCATGCAATAGTTTGGGATTCTTCTATCTTTACATAAAAGATGGTCCTTTACTTAACAACTTTTTTTATTCATTTTAGTTATACATAATATTTGGATCAATTTTGACATAATTATATAAGCATGGAATGTAATTTACTCCAATTCAGTGCTGAGTACTTTTATCTCCTCTATCTCCATGTTTCTTTTACTTTGCTCTAGTGATCTTTCTTCTACTTACTTACAGTTGTTTTTAATTACTGTATTATGGCTATACATGAAGGTGAAATTCACTACAGTATATTCATATACATACATAGAAAAGTTTACCCAGATTCATTTCACTGTTTCTCCCGCTTTCCATCCATCTTCCCTCCCCATCAATCACCTTCTATACCACTGATTTCCATTTTCTTTTTTTTTTATTGCACTCCTCCTCTGTAACTTTTATTAATTACAAAAAGAAACACTAGCTGAAAGAGTGGAATCACAAACCAATAAATTGTGTGCATAAATGCTAACAAAATAACAAAATATCCACATAGTAAAGTACAGAGGAATAGACATCAGTCAGCTGCATGGCTAATACACATAGTAAGCAACTCTGCCCTGGGATTTTGACTGATTTCCATTTTCATAGAATTTTTCCACTCACCCATCCTATTTTTCTCTCTTCCTTTGAACTAGTTTCTGCATACTAAAGAAAACATTAGACATGTGACTTTCTCAGTCTAGCTTGTTTCATTTAGCATGGTGTTCTCCAGTTCCATCCAGCAAATGCCATGATTTCATTCTTTTTTATGGTTGCATAATAACATTGTTTTTACTTTCTTTATCCATTGATCCACTGATCAATGTTTCTTTACCCATTGATCTATTGATGGGCACTTAGGTCGTTTCAACAGCTTGGCTATTGTGAATTGTGCTGCTATAAACATAGATGTGGCTGCATCCTTATAGTATGATGATCTTAGATCTTTCAGATATGTAGCAAGGAGTAGAATAAATGGGTCATATGGTAGTTCCATTCCTATTTTTTGAGGCATCTCCATCCTGTCTTCCAGACTGGTTGTACTAATTTGTAGTTCCACCCACATCCTCACCAGCATTCACTATTATTTGTATTCTTGATCATTGTCATTCTGATTGGAGTGAGATGAACTCTCAATATAGTTTTAATTTGCATTTTCCTAATTGCTAGAGATGCTAAACACTTTTTTTCATATATTTATTTGTCACTGTATTTCCTCTTTTGAGAATTATCTGCTTAGTTGTTTGAATTGGGTTATTGTTATTTTTGTTGTTTTTAAATTCTTTATATTTGTGGATATTAATCCCCTATCTCAGGAGAAGATGGCAAAGGTTTTTCTCCCATTTTATAGATTCTTTCTTCATGGTCTTAATCATTTCTTTTTCTGTGCCATCCCACTTACTGATTCTTGGTTTTACTTCTTGCACCTCAGGAATCTTGTTAAGGAAGTCAATGCCTGTGCCAACGTGTTGGAGTTTTGAGCCAATATATTCTTCTAGCTGCTGCTAAGTTTCCAGCACCAATATGGAGTCCTTAGGAAAAAGAAGAAGAAGAATGAAATTTTAACTCTTGGTAATTTAAAATTTTTCCATTTCTAAAGCCACAAAAAATTTTAATCAATAATTTCAGCCATCTTATTTTCCCAAATTAAATCCCTAGATCTTTGATCTACTACTCTGAGTTGGTTTTTGAGGCAGCATGCGAAAAAGGGATCAGTTTCATTCTTCTACGTATGGATATCCACCTTTGCCAGCACCCTTGGTTCAAAGGCTATCTAGTCTCCAACGCATGTTTCTTAATAACTTTGAACTTGCAAGTAGTCACAGAGACAACAAAGCAATGTGCCCACTCAACTCCCTACCAACAGATGTCCATATACGCTCCTGCTCTATGATTCTAGATTCTATTCTAGGCCACAGCCTTTTAATCTTTTTTTAAATTTTTTGTTCTGTTTGTGCTTTTTTAAGTCTATGGGATCTTTGTTATGGTTGGGCTTATTTTTGAGGTATTCCACAAAGTTTATTACTTCATTTTCTCCAATAATTCAAAAACCTCTGAGAGCACAGAAATTGTCAACAGGAAGAGGCACATCGTGGCGAGGGTGGGAGCAAAAAGCAGAGAAGCATGTTGAAGTGGAGCCAGATGTGTACAGAGACAGAGGAGGCTTTGCTTTCACAAGACTAGGAACTGGGGTTCCAGCCTGAGTTCCCAGTGTAAGCAGGGCTCCAGGTGGCACGTGGGTCCCACAGCAATTTACTTTTCTTGGATTCTTGTGCAAATAGCCTGATAAGAAAGCTCCCAAGAGACATGACTAAGGACAGAGGAAAATATGAAAAAGGAAGAGGAAGAATCCAGAAGAGAGTGATTTCAGACAAATCCCCAGCCTGCACCTGGTCTAGTAGGAATTCTGGAATCTGTTTTCCCAAGTTGCTGGGACCTGGGAAGAAAGCTGGGCAATCCTACTTCTGCACCAGCCCATTCTAGGGTGAGAATCTTCCATGGAGGCCATTCTTCTTCCAGGCCCTTTCGATCTGTAAGCTAAAAAATGGCACAGCATGAGTGGCCTGAGGGTAGCCTTCTGAAGGAAGGTATAGGAGCCACCCATGGGAACCAAAACTTGCAGAACCTGGAGGAAAAAGGCTTTGCTGTATTCCTAATCTGTGTTGAAAAGAGTCGTCTGGGTATGCCACCTAAGCACAGCTCGTTGTGCATCATACCATTCCTGGAAGCTCTACTCATTGACACTGTGATATGTAGGGCGCCCCCTGGAGGTGTGCGACCCCAAGTGTTCATACTCCACACCCAGACAGCCAGCATTAGTATGGAGTCCTTAGAAAGAATAAATTCTGGGCCCTTGGGCATTTAAAATTTTTCCATTTCTAAAACCATACACACACACACACACACACACACCCCAAAGAAATGATCAATATTTTCAGCTATTGTATTTACCCAAGTTAAAACAACTCATGCTTCTTCCTCCCAATTTCTTTTCAATTTCGTTCTTTGAGAAATGACGGTTCTTGAAAGAGCTAAATGTGATCATGCTGTGAACACCTTTATTATAATGTAACTCACTGCCCACATTTGGGAAAAGCAAGAGCACCATAGCTCTATGAACAGCATCAGAGGTATGAACACGTGATCTGTGCATGGAAAACACATGGCTGTGTTCTATGGCCAGCTCTGCTCCTTGTAAGCTCCTACAAGCTCTATTCCTTGCCCCAGACATGAATGCACCTTTTCATTTGTAAGTCCTCAGTTTCCTCATCTGTAAAATAAGATATTTGGATGTCCTTAATTTAAGGTTTTTTCATGACTTAAATGTTTTTCTAACATATCCATAAATGTAAGTATTGATGCTGATTCTCTCCTAGTTCTATCCTTCATCTCAAAATAAACACCTAGATGATAAATATGCCTAAATAAAAATCCCTGCTCTATGGTCGAAGATCATGGAAAACAGACATGTTTCCCCTTAAAATATCAAAAGGCTTCCTAGAAGGGATCATTCCAATGTCTTAACATCTAGGACTACATGTTAAGTGTCTGCTAGGGCAGGAAACACTTGCAAAAATCTTCAAGAAATTCAATAGACATACATTTGTTTAAGAAGCTTCATTGCCTCTGGCAAGACCTCATTATTCAAAGAAGGAATCTAGACATAAACACATTTATCATTAGCCATGGCATTAAACTATTATTAATTTTAGTAGGCTGGAAGGTATATACCTATAGGTGTATGCTTAAGGCAAGAAAAAAAATCCATGATATTCCCGATAAATATTTCTAATAAATCTTAATTTACCTTACTGTCTACCTTCTACTTTGAGCTCCTTGTAGGTCATCAGTATCTCTCCCATCTACAAATGAATTTATTTAGTGTTTATTGAGGCTTTATACATACGTTAATATATTTAATCTGTGCAATGAATATTTTGAGTAAATGTAAAAAAATAAGATTCTATTGCATATGGAAGAAATCCCAAAGTGACCGAAACAAGACTACTTTGTCTCTCACAGAAAAAAAAAAAAAACATATATGGATAATATATATATATATTTATGAAGGATGAAATTAAACTTGCGTGGAGGATTGCATGTACCTTGGAACCTGTGAGCATTCTATTTTTCTGCTTTGCCCTCCTGGTGTGTGCAATCTATTCTTAAGATCATATCCTGGTTCAGAATGACCGCTAGAGTTCTATTTATCAAATTCATATTCCAAGCTGAAAGAGAAAAAGAAGAGAAAGGGGATATAATTCTCAACTGGGTCCAAAACTTTAAAGAATGTTTCCAAGAGGGAGAAAGACATGAGCTAGAATCTCATTGGTGAGAACTTAGTCCCTGGAAGATTGAGGGGGAAAAAAATTGTATTTGTGGAGACAATACTGGTCACTTAAAAACTGAGAGTCTGTAGCCATGGAAGGAGAGAATGATATTTATCAGCAATTGGCAAAGATGTGATCTCCATGTAATAGATAGACATTAAGGTTCAGTGTAATTGTATACAATTTTAAAACAGTATAGCTAGCAATCTGCCTCATGGCAAAGCCAATGCATTTTTTACTGTGTCACACTATCATCAAGGCTATCTAGCAGAAGGTTGTCAGGTACAGGTGTTGAATGCACATTTGCAAAATGTGTTAACAGGGAAGCAAGATGCTAAAGAGCAGGGAATGTTGTGCAGACCTTTCCACTTTAATGTGCATGAGTTCCCTGCTCACCTAGTTAAAAATGAAGTTCATGATTCAATAGGAATGGAGGGCAGGTCTGAGAGTCAGCATGCCAATCAGCTTTCAAGTGACACCCATGCTGCTGGTCCATGGCACACTTAGAGAAACACCATCAAATATGATTGCCTTTTACCACATGTGGCTATTGAGTACTTGAAGTGCCCCTGGTCTGTGAAATGTACTGTGCTGTAATTGTAAAAATACACACTGGATTTAAAAGACTTAGTTTGAAATTGATTTATTGCGGAAATTATAGTGTTTGGGTTGTGTTGCATTAAATAAGATATGCTATTTAGATTAATGTCCCTTTTTCATTGTTTAGATATGACTACCATAAAACGTAAAATTATATATGTGGTTCTTCATATTTTTTTTGGTCTATATTTAGTTCTGAATCCTGACTTCCTAGCAGAGACACTATAAGCAAGTTACTTAATTCACAAAGTGTGGTTTTTCCTTATAAACTGAGAGTCATAGTGTTTCCTTCATATGTTTGTTATACGATTAAATAGGAGGGCTGGGGATGTGGCTCAAGCGGTAGCGTGCTCACCTGGCATGCATGTGGCCCGGGGTTGATCCTCAGCACCACATACAAACAAAGATGTTGTGTCCGCTGAAAACTAAAAAATAGATATTAAAATTCTCTCTCTCTCTCTCAAAAAAAAATTAAACAATTAAATAAGAGAACCAAATAAATCATTTAATACCTGGTAACCCTTTGAAACTGAATTACGGAGTTAGGCTTTCAACAGGGAACACTAAAAAAAAAAAATCATTTGATGCTTCATATTTTTAAAAAATGGCAAGCATAGGAATTAGGCACTTTAAGACTCTTTGTTGCCAATTACTTTAAAAATTATTTTGGTCATATATAACACGTAAATTGTGCCTGATCTATTTTTCTTATGAGGTAGTCAGTGTACAGACACAAGGATATTTATTAAGTTGTATTAAGTTATCAGTGCTGGACACAGCTACAGAACCTACATTTTCCAGACTAATGAGCTTCCAGTCATGTCACCTTTGTTTGCATAGGAATACATTCCACTGTAGATCCTCAAAGCAATCTATATTCAAAAAAAGCAGATCCTTCCAAACTCCATGTTTCTATCAGTCTGACTCTTCCCAGAATGCATGGGCTTTTGGTGAAGCCACCAGAAATCAGTTTACTGAGTGGGCAATTTTCCCAAAACCAATTAGTTCAAAGTCTAATTCAACAGCAACCAACAATAAAAATAAATTCATCAAATTTACTTGTATCTTTCAACTATTTAGTTGTGATTCATGGGTTTTGATTTTTGTCCTCATTACAGCATTTTAACAAATGCTAAATTTGTATCTGTCCCAACCCCTATTAGAGCTAAGGGACACAGAGAAGGAGAGGCTGAGGAAAGAGAGACAAGAGAACAGAGAATTGCAAAGGGGAAGATGCAGGGTAGAAGAGAGAAATGCTTCAGAAGAGGAGAAGCATGTAATTAAAAGATATTGGTTCCAAATACAGAGCACTTTAAACTCTATTTTTTAAGAATATATTATTTGTCCTACAAGTGGAGGATTGATACAGTTCTTGATATTTAAGAAAAAATTGCAGAATGTATTAAATCTATGTGAATAACGTTTATCAACACAATATCCTCATGCAAAATAATATATGCATGAGCATTTTCGTGTTCAATAATTATCCCCATGAAATATCTTCTTAAAGGCCCAAGTCTTCCAAGTCTCCAGCTCTCATCTCTCATCCTCCAGGTGGTGGCCACAGAAGCAAGGGTGCAAACATACTGTCATATACAGATGACAGCAAAAACAAAAAAGTTGTCCATCAAAAATAGTTTTTGACAATGCAAGTTAATGAATTTGCATTAAACATATTTGCCTTTGGCAAACAACCATTCCATGAATTGGCTTCCAGGAGTTAGACTGCTTTTAAAGGAGCAAAAAGAGCTAATAGTGGATGTGTTAAGATGGAAGTTCAGACACTGGAGACAATGTTAGAAATTCTACCTTTTACTTTCCTAAGAGAAAAACTTGACAAATGGTCAGTCACATGCTTTTGTTACTTTAAGTCACTTAAAGTGCTATGATTTAAAATGTGATACAACTGTCGACCACTATCTGAATCTGTGCCATGCCCTGAGCCCCACCCACATCCTCAGCTACCTACCATTTCACTATGCCATTCTTTCTTGCTTAAGTGGATGTGATTTGAGATTTTTCTTATTTATACCATAATCATTGCACTTTTTTGATATGTGTATAATAAGAAATATAAGTGCCATCCTGAGTTTTCCAACCATATTAGCACATAAGTGTGAATAGAGTGTGATTCCCCCAAAATGGATCAAAGAATAAATATACAACTATCTTTTTTTTTTCCCCTTGGTACTGGAGATTGAACTCAGGGGCACTTAACCACTGAGTCACCTCCCCATCCCTTTTTTATATTTTTATTTAGAGACAGGTTCTTGCTGAGTTGCTTAGGGCCTTGCTAACTTGCTGAGGCTGGCTTTAAACTTGCAATCCTCCTGCCTCAGCCTCCTGAGCTGCCGGGATTACAGGTGTGTGCCATCATGCCCAGCAATGCAACTATCTTAATGAGAAAACATAATTCAAAGACCAGAAATAGGTGCCTAGCCCCAGACTAAAGGTCTTCGTATACCTAAAGAAGGCATCAGTGAGGAGAAGAGAATGATTGAAAGTGATCTGAATTATTGATGATGCTGACCTCAGATCAAGATGCCCCTCCCACTGTCTCCATTTGGGTGGTCCTAAAGGCAAGTATGCTCATCTGGTACATATGGGAATACTGTATTGTCATAACTTGACTCATTTAAAATTCACATAGTGGATTTGATTTGATGGCCTCTGCTCTTCTTCCATGTTTAAGCAACAACATTTCCTAAACATATTTTCGTGTCTTAAGTTATATGAACCTCTTTATACAAACTCTTCTTCACCATCACTACCTATTATTGTTAATACACTTATCTGCTGTGTGTGCTAGTGTATCCATTAGACTACTTGGTTTTATAATTATATTATGAGGTAGATACCTTCATTGATAAAGGTGATAAGTAATCATATAAAGAATACCCTCAGAACAACTCAGCTGGACTAGAACTTTGGACCAACATGTTTGACTCATGAGCCTTCAAGGGCCCAACTTCTGCACACCACACTCTTCTGAGTCTCATCACTAATGAGTGACTCTTGGAAGCCAACAAGACCAGGAATCGGAGCCAGGTCCTGAACTGTGGAAAATCCACACATCCGAGAGTGCCAGGCAGTCTCTCCTGCCTAATTGATCAATAATGTCAAAGCTGTATAAACTGCATGCAACTTCTTGATTTTATTGTCAATTTTGAAAGGCAGATTAACATCTAATAATAAGAATCATACATCTATACTTAATAGTTTATACATATACACTATTTTAGAAGAAGAAAAAAGCTGACACTGCCTTTTTATTCCCAGAACACCTACTATCTTCTCAAAAAAAGTGTTGTTGCTATTGCCTAAATACCTCACAGATGCAAATGAAGTGACCTAGACTCTGGAGAAAAAAAAATTGGGGGCCAGAATAAATTTTTGGCTCGGGCAAGGAATTCTGTTCTACCTCCTTTCCAAAATATAAATAAACAAATAAAGCCAACCCCAAACTGAGTAACCCAGAAGTCCAGCTGGTAAAGAAAACCAGAAATTCCCAAACTGACAGGAGTAAACATCAAGATGAAAGTCAAAAGCAGCACTAAACCAAAATAAAACTAGAATCACAGCAGAAACAGACCTTAGATGGACACATGGTAGCAATCTCAAATTTTTTTTCAATCTTGAAGGCTTCTTTTTTTTTTCCCCCTAAGAATGTAAATCTCTTTCTTACACAATTTGTGAATCGTTGAGCCAGTACTTGGATAGCTTGAGTAGGGGAAGTTTAGAAGGCAGGGAAGACAAATTAAGGACTTAGCTGCTCTTTCTCAGTGAAGAGGGAACAGAAGGCTTCACAGTGGGAACCTTGATGGGTACATAGGATAATTCTCAGAATATTCAGTTTATTGGAACATCCTGTTCTTTGGTAAAATAGTTCTTTCCTGACACAAATATTCCTGACCTTGGGAAAGTATTTAATTTACGATTGTTATGTACCAAAGGATGTGTTTTTTTGTGTTTGCATCTGTGAAAAGAGAGCAATGAATGATGCTGGGAAATTGTGGGAACACAATTCACTTGTGGGAGTGCTTCCAATATTTTAAAAAGCTCAAATTGGCCTAAGAGGACAACATGAGAATTTACCTTAACACCACTTAAGTCTCAACAAAAGAAGAATAACAATTAACATAGGGAAAGGAGTTTCTTTCAGAACACAGGAAACTGAGTCAGAGAAAAATATGGGCCTTAGCTTCCAGGTTCCAATTTTGGTATGAATGAGGTCATCAAGAACCAAGGGCAATTAAATGGCACTTTCATTTGAAAGAAAGATCACAAAGGGATGGGTGAACACAGCACCATATATAATTCATACTACCATCTCGCCAATTATTGAAGACTCAAAAAATTAAATAAAAGTAAAATATCCAACAAACAAACATCAAAAAGTGACACAATTCTGAAAACACAGTAGGATCAAGAGGATCCTTAAGATGTATTTTGAGCCAAAATAAAGAAACATATTAACGGAAGCAGATAAGAATTCTGGGACCCACAAGATCAGATCTACCATGCCTCCAGCAAGGAATGAGCCTTTCTAGAAACAAACTGACTATAGCTCCACTGAATTTCTTTGGATTGGAAATGGGAAGTCAAATTTTAATGTACATTTGTTAGTGTAAACGTAAACCCTTGCTAGAGAAAAATTCTAACCTGGTCTCATTGGAGATGGTTGGGTCAGTTGAAAATGGCATCATCTGTAAGATTATGCTGTTCTACAGTTAAATTTCCCAGTACATATTGTTCCTGTATTGAGTTAATATGTTTGAGCCAAGTGTCATTCATAATTAGCATGCCTTCGTGTAACTATTGGTAACTTTGAATTTGTTGGCAGTAGGTGAGGGCTATTGGCCTCTTTCCCTGCTCTCATAACCAAGATGCAATGAAAATGTCTAAAACCAAATTTCCATCACACAGGCAAACATTTATCCCCAAGCAGGTGTAACAGTAGTTTGTGATCTAGTGAGTACTCTGAGGAAGTTTCAGCTCTATGTTCTTTTAAGAGCTCTGACAGCACCCTAAAAGAGAGGTCTCCTCAGGACAAATGCAACCATGTCCTATTGGCAAGAGTCAACCATCCCTGCATGTGCCAGGCAACAAAGAACCCCAGGAATCTGTGCCTGTACGTGGGCCATTTTGTAATCTAAATCTATGGGTCCATTCTAAAGTTTATTATCTAGGTTTATTAGACTCTTATACCCTATTCAGATGAGAGTGAGAATGCCTATAAAGTGCCACATCTAAAGTATAGGATAAAGCAAAAATAATACAATATTATGTATACCACACCATCTCTATCAAAGTGCTTTAAATGATAAACAACCTAGGCACCAATCCAATGTCCATCAACAAGAGAACAGACAAAAAATAATGTGATACAGTCATATAATGGAATATCCCAAGAAGAGAAAGCAAAAACCAACTGATAATTGCAATGTGAACGAATCTCTAAAACATGATGGTAAGTTTAAAAAGCCATGAAAAAGAGTATTTACTGTAAGATTCCATCTTTATGGTAGTTCAAGAATAGGAAAATGGTTTATGAAGATAAAAATCAGAATGGTGATTGACTATGAAAGAGAGGGAGGGGCTTTGACTGCAGACATGCAAAGCACTGTATTTATACATGTATATACACATCGAATGTAATTTTACCTCAAAAAAAATCACAAACAAAATGATATGGATCTATTCCCAAAAGAAGAGCCTCAGGGTAGTTCAGGGGTTGCAGTGTTTTTAAAGAAGGAAATGTTCATTTGATCTCTTGATAGCTGTGATACCAAGTCCTGAACTTGTCTAAGCTGCTCCAGAGCGTCAGACGCTCCTAACTAACTGCTTTGCATGATTCAAATCAGCAAATTCAATCAACAGTTTAGAAAGTCAGAATTTTCATTATTCCCATTGTATCCCTGATGCAACTAATGCTAGAGAGATTGGTGTTTCATTCTTGTCACGGCCTAGTGAGTGACAGTGCTGGTCATCAGGCAGGTGTCTTTATTCAGCTCCAAAGTTCCACAGCTTACACTTCAGGCCAAGGCTATTTCCTGCTTTCATCCCCCATCTCTGTGTGACTGTTACATGGACACTAGGAATTATCATCAAATGCAAATTTGAATTAGAAAACAGATTTTCTTTTTTCTTTCTCCTCTGCATTGCAATACAAGTCTTTTCCTGAAAATCTGGGATTGATAAAAATGTTTATTATCATTTAGAAAGAAGTCAATTCTGATAGGAGATGCATTTCCACTACTAAGATTATATATCCCTTATGACATGTTCAGCTAATTGGGTCATTGTTATTTTACCTCTTTGGTTGTAACTCCAGTTTTGCTGCATCTCCAGATGTTTTATTAAAACATTCCTAAAATCTGTAGTTAGTATTAAATTAATTAATATTTAAGAAAAATAAAGTCATTTTTTTTTTCAAAAGTGGGTCAAATTTTCTTTTTAAAGAGTAAAGTGCAGAAAAAGTCAGAACAAAGGAATGATTTTGTGAGTTCCTTTTTTTTAATCTTACTATATATATATATTAGAGAGAGAGAGAGAATTTTTTAATATTTATTTTTTAGTTTTCGGCGGACACAACATCTTTGTTTGTATGTGGTGCATAGGATCGAACCCAGGCTGCACGCATGCCAGGCGAGCACGCTACCACTTGAGCCACATCCCCAGCCCCCTTATATTTCTTAAAGAAGCTTCACTCTGACTTACTGAGAAACTAAGCACACACGTACACTATTTAAAACAGTCCTGACTTATCCAGTACTATGTGAGCTGATGGTGACCTTTGGATATATAACTTCACTCCATACTTGTCTAAGGAACAAATGATAATGAGGATGCTTCAGTGGGAGCATATATAAGAGTTTTAAAGATTTTAATTTTATTATTAGGCTAGAATAAGAACAATAGCCTTTTTCTGCCTTTTCCTTCTCTGTCACACTCCTCATCTTGCACACATAAATCAAGTGCTTTTACATACACCCACAGCATTCTGAACCATTCAACATCCACAGGGACAACTGGACAGTATTAGAAGAGCTGGCTGTGTCCCACCATGTGCAATGTTAAGCTAACAGTTTATGCCTGCAGGTGGCTGCTTGCAAATACAATTAAGCCCTAAACCCATTGGGAGGGCTCAAGTGTACCTAATTAGCTGGTCCAAGATCGTATTAATACTAGTAACTTTCCACCTGCAAAAAAACATGGACAGCTTAAGCCAGAGGAAGTGAAATATATGGCCAGATGTCCACAGGCCATGGTAGCCATTGCTATTTAGTAAAGAGAAGTATTGAAACCATTATATTTAGGAGGAGTTGGATCATCCCTGGCTCATTAAAAAGGATTTTTCTCAGCAAAAAGAGAAAGCCTATTTCCTGCATGGGATTTTTGAAAAATACAGTGCTTAGTCCTTTCAAAGTGAATTGTGACAGATTAGGGCAAGGAATACAGGATCTGGAATGAGTCTGACCTACATTCTAATCATATCTTGAAGGTGTTAGCCCACTGATAAACAGTGGAGTGAGGAGTTGAACGTGGATTGCAGGATACTAGTTTCATGAATTTTCTTATTACACATAAAGTCAGGCCACAACATGATAGAAACATTATGTCATAGGAAATTAATAATTGAGACCTTGGTGCATTCCAATCTGAGATAATTAACTTTCTAGAAAACACAGCTTTACAAAAGTAGGTCATATTATTTTGTAGTAGCAATTTAGACAATCTTTCTGGGACTGTGATGTACCCAGAGACATCGCGCTCAGGCACAACATAAAGGGTATTTATCATAGTCGGTGCTTTGTTGAAGTTGCATTATTTTTCTGTTTGGAAAGAAAACTGGAAGAAGTAAAAGTCACTGGAATATTAATCTCAAGTGGTTTATGATACAAATTGGAAGAGAAAAGCAGGAGGCTTTGAGGGAAAGATGTAGGTCAAGGAGTTAAGTGTTTATGGCATAATCAGATAGGATATGGAGGGGGACAAATGAGGACAAAGTGACTCACTCTAGTGTGTCCCATATCCAGGAATCATGGGTGTCCTAGATGACAAGTGAGCCCTCAAAGCTTGAGCCAGACCAGTTGTTAGATGTACCTACATTAGAATAGTGGGCCATCAAGTGCCCTATTAGTTGCAGCATATTTAAGAGTACAGCCTCCAGAGTCAGGTGCCAGAATCCTTGTTCCATCACCTACTAACTATGTCCAATGCAAGTTACCTGCTCCCTTGAAGTTTCAAATAGCCATGATTACAGCGTTTCCTTCACAGACTGATCAAGTGGGAAAATCCAAGCCAAGTGTTTGGAGGAAAGTAGGTGCTCAATATTTGTTAGCTCTGAAAATTTGGCCTTGGACATCACTATTATCCCATATTCTGCTCTATACTTCAGCAGACAAAATACATTCCTAAATGATGTTCCAACATGTTCTAAAACAAGAAAAAGATAATGAAAAAATGGTGACAAAAAAGGAAACAAATGCTCAAGATGCAGCCAACAGTGATATATTCCTTTAAACAAGGGTATTCATCCCTTATCTCCTTTCTAATTATTAGTCAAGGCTTAACTCAACTCTCCACTTGGCCTTGATAAAACTCCCTCCAATTACACAAATCAGAGAATTAATTCTCCTTTTCTCTGAGTTCCCCAAATGCATTGTGTTTACCCTGCTTGCCAGGCTTATCACTTTGGTTAATTGCAGGATTCTCACCAGCTAATTTAGGTAATTTTTAAGGATTCATCTCTAATTTCAAGTAGAGTCTAATGCTTTTAACATAGTAATTCCATAGATGCCTATTTAGCATTGAAATTAGTAACTATTTTTATGAACAAACACACACACACACGTGCAAACACATAACTCACTCGTTCACCAAGTTCATCTAAGAAATGAAAATGTACCTATAGTTTCATCTCACAATGCAAGTTTTGGTGGGAAACAATACATTATTCTAAGGAGTGAAATATCTAGAGACAGTCCCACCCTCTCCTCAGTTAACCTCAAAGAAAAGACCAAGGGAAGAATAGTCGTGTGCATAGAATTGTATTATTGAGAGGAAATTCCACTTGCTCTTTGTTGCTCTCTGTTTTGAATAAAGCAGAAAATGGGAATCTACCTGACCAAAGAGGATTGGAACACAGAGTTAATAACAAAGTTCTTTGCAAATGCATGTTTTTAAAAAACGTCTTTTTCACAAAAGGCCTTGTCATAAGCAATGGAGTTGAGTCTATGAGCCACTCACACAAATAATTCCTGTGCAGATATAATTTTGAATTTTAGTTGCATTGAAGTACATGCTAAAGTTTATCTCCAAAACCTTCAGCATCTGAGCTACTTCCTACAAATTCTTAGGAGACACACACACACACACACACACACATATATATATATATATATTTTTTTTTTCCTTACTGTTCTAAGTCCTTTTCAGGTTCCCTTTATGTACTCTCTAGTTCTGTCCTGGGGAGAGCAGACAGGGTGGCCTCTTCCTTGGCAATACAGACCTAGATTTAGAAATATTATATATATGTAATGTGTGTATGTATGTGAGTGTATACACACACACACACTCAGCTTGCTGCACAATAAGGTCAAAGAAGCTATATAAACAAGACAGGAAGACATTAGGTCAAATAATTTTTCCTTGTCCTTCTGTTCCTGTGTCTCTTTCACACACACACACACACACACACACACACACACACTCAAAATACCATGATTTAGTGGATCCAGTGATTTAAAATGCATAAACAATCACCAGCAAGGTAACCCTTCCTCTTGCTGAATAAGAGAAATTTAGATAATTTTTTTTAACGTCGCTGTTTTGAGTCCACAAGGGCTTTTCTTTTTGGTCTTGAGAAGCACAATAATCAATTCCTCTGAAAGAGAAAAAAAAAATGTATTTTTCCCAAATATGTTGCACAGAAGATAAGGCAACTTCTCCCGGGGGAGATGGGAAGAACAAACAGTGTTGTCAACACAGGAAGGCCGCCTCGGAGGTGGACACATCCCCTGCCACCCTGATTAGAGAAAGGCAGGAAGCAAGGACTGTTTCCTTGGGAGCCACCACGGGAGCCATGCTGTAGTCCTGAGGGCAGAAGGGGATAAACAACCAAAGCTGGGAAAGGCCCTGATTCCAAAGTGACATTTTTTTTTTCACTCATCGTCCACAGCACAAGCTGTTTCTGAATCTGGGTGGGCAGTGCCAAGGTAGAGACCACCCTGCCTGCTCTCCCCAGGACAGACCTGGAGAGTGTGCCCAGGGAACCTGACAAGACTTAGGGCAGGAAGAAAAACTATAAAACTATTTTAAACTCCAACTCTCTCCATGGGGAAACGAGTTTGTACACTAGATTTGCACCGTGCCAATTTAGCTAAGGAAGAACTATGTTTCCTAATATTCCCATTCTCACCCCCGTGCAAATCTAGTGGACATAGGCCATAAGGTAGGATTGTGAAAGCTCAATATGGTTGAGCATCAAGCACAGTCTGTTAAAGCCCTGAAGACTGGCACTTGCAGAAGAGCAGGGCAGAAGAGCAGGGCACATGGTACTATTGCAGATCACACAGGTCACTGCACTTGTTGACACTGGGCAGAAGCCAGGCATGCAGCTCCTATAGCTCTCACCAGATCTTTCCTTCAGGGTCCCCAGATCTTGCCTGGACCAAGTGTGCAATTAGCCTCCACCGAAGCACACCGGTTTCTCTTGCAGATCATTTTCATCTTTGAAGTTGGAAGCTTCAAGACAGGCTGATGGGAGTTCCAGTTTGTCCTTGTGGGTTCCAGATCACCCTCCTGGATTCTTCTTTATCTGTTCTCTCTGTGCTTTGCGTCTGTCTTTTCTTTGTGA
This sequence comes from Marmota flaviventris, assembly GCF_047511675.1. Taxonomy (NCBI): domain Eukaryota; kingdom Metazoa; phylum Chordata; class Mammalia; order Rodentia; family Sciuridae; genus Marmota; species Marmota flaviventris. Next base: position 190,060,990 of record NC_092498.1, read on the forward strand.
TAGCTTTTCCCTGAGCCTTCACACTCCAGTGAGACACAGCAAGGACAGCCATTCAGAAACTGCTTAACTAGCTCCATCAGCAGGAAAGATCCAATCTCTGTAATACTTTATTCTACAATGCTGCTAGTGGTTCTGTTACTGTAGCCAGACCCCACCGGATACCATCTCAATTCTACATCACAGTCACCAAGATTCTTTGGTCTGGGGTTGACCTGGTTATTAACCAGATGATTTGATTCAGACAAGATGGAGCCCTGGAGAGTTCTGATAAGATGAAGTCATGAAAATATAATTGCAGAGTTGAAAAATGGGATAGTAACAGGTGGCCATAGACACTCATTCTGAAGCAGTGAAAAATGACGGTTTGAAACCTTGAGAATTCTCAATTAAATGTTTCTAGGAATATATCAGTTTCTATGTTTAGACCTATGTCCATTTATATACACACAAATGTGTTTGTGTGTGTCCAAAGTAGATATTATGATTGGTCTCTTAAGTATAAATTTTCTAATAAGCCTTACAACTTGATATATACACAATTAAATGATTTCCTATAAAAATAAAATAAAAATAGTTAGAAAAACAGCATGTTACCTAGCAGACATCTCCATGGGACTCGTTTTTTGTAAACAAATATGAACGGTAGGCTGCCAAAGGAATTCTGAAATGCTGTATTAATACAGCCGGGTTTGGAGAAAATAACACCGCTCCTTGTAACTTTGAGAAATAAAAATGATTTGGTTATACTATTTTATATATACTTTATACTCCATCTCATTTCCAATAGTATTTGAGGCATACGTTAAGACATGCATATATTGGAAAATATGTACACTAAACCCAAATAAAATAATTACTTGGTGAAAGAGAGGCCAGGAAAAAGTATGGCTGGAAATATAAAACAGAGCAGATGTGAAGTAAATTCAGAAAACCATAAATTCAGAAGGACACCTACCTTTAATTCCTGTGCAGTCGTGTATAATAGGTACAGCAGTGTGAGGCGGTGACCTGAAAAGCTAGTGCAGGCTTAATCAAGATGTAATATGATGTATGCGGAAACTGGTAATTCAATTTACCCTGTACTAATCAGGTCTCACCTACAATATTCATTCAATTTATGGTTCCAGGATGAAACATATTTAGATAAACAGAAGCATGTTCAGTTAAAGATATAAAATAGTGAAAGGATTGGAAATCATGTCTTAGGAAGAACAGTTGAAGAAACCAAGAATATTTAGCCTAAAAGAAAGAAGAATTTATGAGTCAGGGTGACTATTTTCAATATTAAAGGACTTCTAAGGAGAATAGGGAAATTCAAAATGCAGTACCTGGAGATAAACATAAATTCAAAGAGCATAAAATAGAATAAATATAAGCCAAATGTAATATCCATATCTACACAGTTATAAATGTGAAATAAAATATTTTGAGCAAAAGTTTTTGTGTATGTGTTAGTCAATTTTCTATGACTATAGGAAAATACTTGAGATAATGAATTTATAAGTAAAAAATGTTTATTTTGGTTCACATTTTGGAGATTCCAATCCATGATTGATAGGCCTTATGGCACTGAACCTGTAACAAAGTAGCCCACCATGGCAAGAATGTGTAGGGGGTAAAATTGCTCACCTCACAACCAGGAAACAAAAGAGGAAGAGGAGGGGTGGTAATCCCGAAATCCTTTTGGAGGGCATATCCTCAATGACCTAAGGACCTCCTACTAGAGCCCACCTCTCAAAGGTTTCACCACCTACCAATAGTGACAACCAGAGACCAAGCCTTTAACATATGGACCCTTGGGAGACATTCAAAATCCAAACTACAGCATGTGGTTACTAACTACAGAGAAATGGCAAATAATGGGGGTGAGATTAGAAAAGATTTTCTGTCTTAATCCATGTAATAGGTACCAATCTATGACTAGAAATACATGCTTTTTCCAAAAATCACAGGCCAAGTTCTTGCAGTGTTAGAGGTAGAACATCCCTAAAATGTGAACAAAGTGATTCTTTGAATGCTTTGTTTTCATGGTGAACTGACAAGTGAAAATAATCACCCCTGAGACACACCTATTTCTCAATGACAACATCCAGATTCTTTGCTACTTCTCCTACATTCTGTAACCATCCAAGAGTATGATTTTCCTCTTTCGTTTGTAAGCCAGAGGTTGCCTGAACCACTTCTAATTCCAGGTAAGTATGTTAATTACATCAAATTTGAAGTTTTAAATATAGCTTACAAAAATTTAAAAAATTAAAACAAATCACACAGAATTTCAAATTTCCTATTGTCTTTGAAAAAATAGAAAGATATAGGAAAACCAAATCCATATTCCTGCAAGACAGGGTCTTGTTGAGTTGCCAAGTGCCTCATTAATCTGCTGAGTCTGGCTTTGAACTCGAAATCCTCTTGCCTCAGCCTCCTGAGTTGCTAGGATTACAGATGTGCACCACCACACCTGGCTGCCATGTATTTTGAGCATAGTGACTGAACTTTTCTTTTTTTTGACTTAGGAATTTTTAGTGAATGTGTGTATGTGTTCTTAAACCTCTATCTCTCACCCTGCACAAAAATCAACTCAAAGTAGATCAAAGACTTAGGCACTAGAACAGAGACCCTGCACCTAATAGAAGAAAAAGTAGGCCCAAATCTTCACCATGTTGGTCTAGGATCTGACTTCCTTTACAAGACTCCTAAAGCACAAGAAGTAAAATCAAGAATTAATAAATGGTTTATTAAATTATTTAAATTAAAAGACTTCTTCTCAGCAAAGGAAACAATTAAAAGTGAGGAGAGAGCCTACAGATTGGGAGAAAATCTTTACCACATGCACCTCTAATAAAGCATTAATCTCTAGAATATATAAGGAACGCAAAGAACTTAATACCAAAAAAACAAATAACCCAATTAATAAATGGGCTTAGGAACTAAACAGATACTTTGCAGAAGAAGGAATACAATTGATCAACAAATATATGAAAAAGTGTTCAACATCTCTAGCAATTAGAGAAATGCAAATCAAAACTACTCTAAGATTTCATCTCTCACTCCTATCAGAGTGGCAATCATCAAGAATAAAGGCAACAAAAAATGTTGGCGAGGATGTGGTGAAAGGGTATACTCATACATTGCTGGTGGTGGTAATTTGGTGCAACCACTAGGGAAAGCAGTATGGAGATTCTTCAGAAAACTGGGAATGGAACCACCATTTGACCCAGCTATCCCACTCCTTGGTTTATACCCAAAGGACTTAAAATCAGCATACTGTATTGAGGCAGCCACATCAACTTTTATAGCACCTCAATTCACAATAGCTAGAGTATGGAACCAACCTAGGTGTCCCTCAATAGATGAAAGGATAAAGAAAATGTGGCATATATATTTAATGTAATATTATTCAGCTTTAAAGAAGAGTGAAATTATGGCATTTGACAGTAAATGGTTAGAGTTGAAGAACATCATGCTAAGCGAAATAAGCCAATCGCACAAAACCAAAGGACAAAAGTTTTCTCTAATATGAGGATGCTAATTCACAATAAGGCTGGGGGGGCCCTATCGAAGAATAGCATTACCTTAGGTTAGGTAGGGGGAAGTGATGGGGAAAGGAGGGGATGTAGGGATAGGAAAAGATAGTAGAATGAAACAGACATTATTACTATATGTATACATGTGACTACATGACCAATATGATTCTACAACATGTACGCTCAAAAAAATGAGAAATTATATCCCATCTATGCATGATAGATCAAAGTGCATAAATGCATTCTACTGTCATGTATAACTAATTAAAACAAATTTTAAAAATTTATGAAAAAAGAAAAAGAATGTCTTAGCTGGGTTCCCTAGAGAATAGAGCCTGAGGTGAGGATTAAATATGATGCTTTATTTGGAAAGCACAAACCTAAGGCAATAAGGTAGAAAGAAGAATGTGAGGCAGGGAATCATAGGAAACAATTGTTAGGACATGCTTAATGTGCTGAGCATTACATTCCACTCAGAAGGTGCACACACTCACCCAGATGACTGTTCTGATGACTCAGAACAGTCTGTACAAGAAATTGTAAGTGTGGGAAGGGAAATAGAAGGCTTGGCTTCTTCCAATCTCCCATTTCCCAGTGGTTCAAGAAGGTAACCTCTGTATGATTCTGGATTGTGTAGTCTGATTCCTTTAATGGTCTTTTGGATTCCAGATTCCATGTCCTCACATGCAATTTTTACTCTATTATAGAAGTGAAAGGAGTAGACAGAAGTCTAAGTGTGTGACCGATGAATCTAGTAGCAGCCAAGAAAAATGCAAGTGCTTGGTCCCTGTGGACAGATAGGAGTGCAATCAGTCAGCCACAGAGTGGCTGACAGTAAATAAGGGTCCATGTCTCTAGTTTTACAAGAACACAGCCATGCTCATTCATTTGTGTATTGCCTATGGCTGCTTCCATGCTATAGAGTAGTCACAGAGGATATCACCCACTGCATGGCACACAAAGCAGGAGATATTTCACATCAAACCCTCTATAGAAAATGTTTGCCAATCTCTGGTCTAAGGAAAGACCATAATTGGATCCTAAATAAGAAACAAACTGGAATATTCACAGAAAAGTGCAATAGGGCCATAATCTCTTGAAATTTACTTAAAAGCTACACTTTGCACATGCCTACCTAAGCCCTCATAAGTGTGAATGCAACCTCAATCACACTTTTATCTCTCTGAAGAGCCTTCCATGGTTAGTGTTACACAATCTATTTATGGAATCACCTACAAAAAGAAAAAAATAATAACTTCTATTTACCTTAGCTCAATAGCAATATTAGACATTTATTTTTGGATGACAATAATTTCAGAGCATTATCCTTATATGCAGCAGGGCAAGAAAGAGAACTAATAGCATTTGCTTATTAAATATGTAATTCAAATCACAAGGTTTAAATGTTTAAAATCTACTTGAAAATAAATATGCACAACAAAAAGGAACTGTAGCCCAGAGACCCCTCTTTGATGTGTCAACCAGCAGACACAAAGTTTCCTGTGGTTATCATTTGAAGTGAATCAAAGGTCTATAATGTATCAATTCTGTACCAGGTGAAAAGATACATAGTGTGCTAATAACAGGCTCATTTTTGCTGGCAGCTAGAGGGAGGAAGTAGTCTGTATGACTGACTATATTAAGAACTTCATGCAAAGGAAAAAGATATTGAACACAATCTTTTATTTTGGGATTGACCAAGTTCTGTTTATTCATTCCCTCAAAAATGACCCACTGAGATCCTATTATGTTCTAGGCAGTAGTGACATGTTAAGGACACTTACAGGAATAGGAACAGTTCCTGCCCTTGCACTTGTCATCAAGCAACACTCCAGCCCCCATTGCCTGATGCTATAAACTATGCATTCCCTCCCAGAATAGCCCCCTCTGGGAACCACTGCTCTAGTGGAACAGCATTGAACTATTCTGAGCCCTACTTCCCAAGGCAAGCCTGACTTTTCATGCAGTTGAATAGCAAGAGCTACTGAAGTCATGCAAACCTCTCCCAGTGAATATTTCCCCAAGCCAGGCATGTGTAAGGTGTACTTTTTTTGAACAGAAGCTCAGCCCAGGCTCCTAATGCTCTAGGATACCTCCGTTGTGCAGTTATCACAGTAGCCCATCTACCTCTCAGCAGCAGACCTACTTTCTGAGAATCAAGTATCCTTCTGTCACTTCTAAAAGTAGATTTTGCTTGGATGTCTTGAAAGAGCCTGAGATGCAAAGCTGGAGTTTGTTACACGCATGTGTTTTATGGCCAGTGCCTTTCTCCCTGTGTGACATGGTGTGGAGGGAATTCCATTAACCTGATTAGATGCCTGGAAGAGTCTATGAAAGAGCCGCTTCTTGACACTCTGTGTACATGAGAAAATGTTCTCAATAGAAAATCCTAGACACTGAGTTTTTCAAAGTAGTTATATCTGAGGCAGCATGGTGAGGTAGAACAAATGATAAATGCTCTTTAATTAATTTCCACCACTCTTGGACCTTATGCAAATTAAACCTGAATCCTTATTTGCATAGCCCCACTCCATAGTTTCATGAAAGCTGTACCTCTGTATGAAGTGGAGAAAGAATTCTGTCATTTAATACCCTTCAGAACACTAAAAACATTTATCTTCCTCTAAGAACTTTTTAAAAGATATGATAGTAGGGAGGATAACATGGTTATAATCTAGAGCCTATGAAAAGGTGTTTCTATGCAGATTTATAAACATTATATGGAACAAAATTTGTACTTCCAGCCGTCCACCAATGTTTTATGTGTAACTGAGTAAGTTTGGGCCATCTAGGACTTTGATGCTCTTGCTTCTTAAATGACAATGTAGAAAATGGATGATGGTCTACAGATCCCTGAAAGCTAGAAGAGTACCTCTAATATAGCAGGTACTCAACTACTAAGTTATTGTTTTGACCTGAACTTAATTCATCTTTAATTGCTTATGATTGGATGCTTATTTGTGTCAGAATAATTTTAGGCAAAACTTTTAGTTTTGCATAGTTGTGCATAGCTGGCTGTATTCTACTCTATTGCTTTCTGCTTTTCTGCTTTACTTAGTCCTCGGGGTTCTACTGTAGACCCAGCTCACCTGACTTCTGATCCATTCCAGATGTAGAACTGTAGACAGAGCCACAATCTTGAGCCAAAAGACATTTTAGCACATATGGATCATACATATTAATGGGATTCATTGTGATATTTCCAATCGGACACGCGGCAGCACTGATCATGTCCTTTCACTCATCCTCTGCCCTCACCCTGGACTCTTTCCAGTCCCTAGTAATCACTATTCTACTTAGGTCAACTTGATTTGTTTGTTTCCACATTTTAGAGAAAACATGTGGTATACTTACCTGTCTTTCTGCATCTAATTTATTTTGCTTGATAGAAAGTCCTCCAGTTTCATCCACTTTGCAGCCAATAACAGGATTTCAACTTTTTTATGGGTTAATAGTACTCCATTGTGTATGTAGGCCATCTTTTCTGTATCCATTCATCTATGGATGGGCATCTGGGCTGACTCCATATCTTTGCTATGGGAACAGTGCTGCAATAAACATGGGCATCCCGTTATCTCTTTTGTGTGCTGACTTCATTTCTTTGGATACGTATCAGGATTGGGATAGCTGGATCAAATGGTAGTTCTAGTTTTTGAGGAGAACATCCCTTGGTGTCCTATAAGGAATTTATACACATTCCACAGCCTGCTGAGAAGAGTTTCCATCATACCACCAAGTATCTTAAGAGATACTTGAGAGGAGGGTCTCTTTCCCCATGCCATGCCCAGCAGAAGTAGGAACAAGACCTTCACAGGAAACTTTAGAGAGAATGCATAAGCAAAAGTCTTAAAACATTTACAAAAGATCCCTATTTGATATTGGTGGGTAGACTCTATAATATAAAAGTCATGTGTGTGCAGTCAAAATAACCTTAGAAAATATCCAACTTTTCCCAGAGCTTCCAGTGGGGTGCAAGTTCAACTTAGCTCCAGCCCTGCTACCCTTTTTCCCAACATTAGAAGAAATTATACTTTCTTCAGTCGAATGCGAGAGGAGATAATTGGGTTGCACTTATAGGCCATGTTATGGATAAACATGTATATTATTTTAAAATTACAATCATAATAGAACATCACAATGTTCACACTGTGGGAACAAAGCTCACCCTAGGGCTTATACATGTTCAGTGGAATGACAAGGGAAACAAAGTTGGATTTCTCATTTTCTTTTCTCATTGGATTTTTGTGCTACAGTCTCATATTATGGAACTCCACTGTAACAAAGCAGGTCTGAACCAGCAGTCAATGGGAGGAGAATGTGCCCAGTGAGATTGTTGGGACCCTGAAACTAAGCAGAACCTTCACAATGCTAGAGGTTCCAGAAGCAGGAGCAATGAATGTTCAGGCAGGAGATAATCCATGATGGGTGTCTTGCACAGGACTGGAGGGAATGCAGATTTCCTCTTCAGAGGGTCCTGGCAATGGGTATTTGGAGCTGTGACACTAGGCCTGGGTTTGAGCAGGAGGGTCCCTAACTTCAGAGGATAATGGAAGAAAGAGAGAGAGAGATGTGATGTAATAGAACATCTTTAAGTGGTTGAGAATCAGGCATTCCTGTGGCAGATTCAGTCCGGCACCAAAGGCACAGCTAAGCCCTGGTGAATGGGCTCCTCCTGAGCCTATTTACCCACTCAATCCACCATCTTCATACAATGCTGGAACTTCACAGTGCTACACAGTATGCCTGATGAGATCAGCATAAAAGTGGGGCTGATGGTCAAGGTCTATTTTAATCCTCCCAATAGGTAAACTGGTCTCAGAGCTTGGGCCCTATCGGCAGGTAGGCGTTATACAAATCCAAGCCGCCAGCCAACCCTCTTCATTGTGTGTGCTGGGCTTTAGAACAATCCTTTAATCTCACCAACAATCCCTGCAACAAGAAACACTGATTCTCCTTTTATTTAATTAGAGGACTGTTTCCTCATGAGTATTGTGCTTGATTTATGAATACTTATTGTTCAAAATGTAATTGCATATTCAGCACTGCTCAATGGAAGAGGGACCATTTGGGATTGCACTACTGGCTTTACATTTTTAAAATCCTTTGCTTAAGTGTATATGATTCATTTCATTACTATGCATAATGCCAAAGCATTCCAGCAGGAGCTCTGTGGATGCAGGTTATTTTTAATAGTAGTTAAGTCTCATGGAGAAGACTGTTGCCCAGCCAGCCGAAACACAGTCTGCTGCAAAAGCCTGAAAATTTGAAGAGATACACAAGACAGGTGTCTCATGATCTGACTGAGGTCTGGTCTCTAGAGGTGTCCACAATCTTCAGACTATAACCCAGAGAAGCAGATTCATTTTGAGTGAGTGAAACATTAAATCATACTTTCAAGCATTTGTTATTATGCTGTAACAATGAGATGTGTTTCTTTAATATCTTGCTGGCTTCCAGATGCTCAAATTCTAGAGTAATGTTACTAATTTGGGGAAAATTGTGCAGTCCCTGCTGTGGGGTCAGGTCACTCCATCAGCTCCATTGTGGCATTGGGAAACAGCTCTGAGATTCAGGCATGGGGGAATTCAAGTCAAAGTTGTAGAGTGAGAACTGGAGGTTCAATATCAGCTGATCTTCTTATCATAAGCCCAACATGACTTCCACCATTACCTATGTTAATTCCCTGTTCCCCAATCCTTCAGCCAAAAGGAACAACTTATTCATTCTTCCCCACTCATATTCTGGCTGTCACATGCCTATGTCTTTGCCTATTATTTTTTCTGCCTCATCTCTGTTACTGAGGCAACTGGTACTGAAAAAAAAAAAAAAAAAAAACACCCAGGGGGCTAAGAGGTATTTGCTATTGTGATTCACATTTAATTGTCATGAAGTAAGGATATTGGCCACTCCCTAATGAGGTCATCAAATTCTCTTCTCAGCCTCAAAGTTCAAATTCACTGTTCCTCTCAGCTAGTCATCAATAAATATTTACATGAGACTTGTTTCATGCTCGCTTCAGTTCTAGGCATGGGAGACAGAACAGAAAACAAAAATTAGGGGTCCATCATTCATGAAGGGTCCTAAATATACTTTTTACTATTTCGTGCATCCTCTGAGAAATGCATCTGGTTTCCCAACTTGTTTTAGTTAGATTTTTCACTGCTGTGACTGAAGGACCTGACCAGAACAACTATAGAGGAAGAAAAGTTTAAATGAGGTTTCAAGGTTTCAGAGGTCTCAGTCCATAGACAGCCAGCTCCATTCCTTAGGGATGAAGTGAGGCTGAACATCATGGCAAAAGAGTATGGCAGAGGGAAGCAGCTCACATGATGATCAGAAAGGAGAGAGAGAGAGAGAGAGAGAGAGACTCCACTTGACAGATACAAATATGTACCCCAAAGCCACACCCCAATGACCCACCTCCTCCAGCCACACCAGGTGATTCATTCACTGATTGGATTAATGCTCTCATAACCATTTCTCCTCTGAACCACCTTCCATTGTCTCGTGAACTTTTGGGGGACACCTCACATCCAAACCATAACAATTGTAGCATTAAAAACACTCATAAAATTATACAATCAATCCCAAATTACCCACTTAACACCCAGAAACCATAAGTAATGTCTCTTCCGTTTACAATCTCTTTTATAAGGGAAGAAGATGTTTGTAGAATATTGTCCAAAGCTATAGAACAAGAGATAACATTGCTTAATATTGTCTGTAGGACAACTGGTGACCTTATTCTTTTAATTAAAAAAGCATGTTTGGCTTAAAAATACTGACTGGATTTTAGAATGTTTTTGAATCTCCAATTTTTAAATAATATTTACTTGTTCTTTTTTTCTTAATGTAACACACATGCCAAAAGCATACAAAACATCTTGTGCAGTTCCATGAGCTGCATGGTGAATCTCCTCAAGCAAATGCTCCTGCTATCACCACCTGGATCTAGAAAGATAACATGACTGCAACCTCCAGAAGTTCTGCTTGTATTTCCTTATTAATCAAAACACACCAAAGTTATCCCTCTTTAATTTTCTCATTTTTGAGATTTTAGATTTTCCTTTATTATAGGAAATCATTGCAATGAAAACAATACCTTTTTATTCCATGAACTTGCCTGACTTTCTAATAAACATGAGTTATGCTATTAACCTTGCTCATAATTTTATAGTTTCATAGAATTAGCCCCCTCCCATCATAGGATGGGCAGTTTAGGGACAGTGACACAACACATCCTGCTTATCAGTTACTCCTTTCTATCATCATGGTCAATGTCAGTGTTTCTGAATTGGGGACAGTTTCCCCCCAAGAGGACATCTGCCAATAAACCATGATCTAGTTTCTATGTTGTTAAGTTTTATTTGCTTTTGAATTTCACCAAAGTGGAATTTTTTAAAAAAAATCTATATTATGTCTAGTTTTTCTTTCTCTCAACATAATGTGTCTGAGATTCGTCCATTTTGTGGTGTGTGATTGTACAGTATGTCATTGTGTACCACCATTGGTTTCCCTGTTCTACTATTGATGGTATTTTCTGGTTCATTCTAATGCTAGTCATATAAAATGCCTTCTGCATATCTATCTAGTATCTACGTAATGATCAGTTTGCATGATTTTACTCACATTCTGGCTTCCTGGTTAGTTCACCAAGAACTGAGTCTCTTGACTCTGATGAGTGTGGTGTGCCTGTTTGTGAAAGTATGGTGTGTGTGTGTGTGTGTGTGTATGCACACACTTTATCCTAGATAAATTTCTTCACCAATCTTTATCTGTAAACATGGTACCATCTTCATCACATTAGCACATGCTTCTAAACAATGTCATAGGGTTTTCCTGTGCCACAGTAAGCAATTCAGATGGATATGAAAGTTGCTTCTACCTCAAAGGAGATTCCTCTTGTGGCTTTTAAATTCTGATACTCTCTTTGATAAATCTGGTCTTGCCAAGCAGCTGATCACTCATCTTAAGTTTTCATCATCTTTCCACCTACAGATCAGCTTTTCTTCAATGTCTCTTTTCCAGGTAAGTGCTCAAATGAAGCAAAAAATTGTCAACCTCAGCAGACTAATTATCAAATACAGAATGGTCATTATCCAACAGGGTTTACCAACCAACTGAAAGTGGATTTGTGATATCTGTTGACAAAGACATTGCCATTACCTGTGGTGTCTTGTTCATAATAAAGTACCCTAAGAATTCTGTTCCAACAGCAGCTGACTTCTCTGAGAAATTGTTCTGTTTTCAATCTAGGAGCTGAAAAATGTTTAGCTATGGTTCCAGAATGCTCAACAGTGGATTTGTGACCCATGCCGAAGAACTCTAAGGTACATTTTTTATCTCATCCCTGCCTAGCTGTCCAGCTGACTAGTGTATGAGCAATTGTCAACCACTGCTTGATTTAAACAAACAAACCTGAACTAGAACCATCCAACCAAGCCACAAATAAACTTCTAACCCACAGGAACCATTAGAGGTATAAATAATATGTGATTGCTTTTTTAAGGCCACTTTGCTATAAGTAATTTTTTAAACGCAGCATTAGATAACTAACATGAGTAACAATTATTTTATAACCAATAAATTTGGTACCTGAAGTAAAATGTACAAGTTCCTTAAAATATACAAATAATCATAATTGTCCAAGAAGACACAATAGCTAAATAACATAATACCTATTAAAAGAAATTGAATTTATAACTAAAGTGTTTCTGAAAAGAAATTCCACCCTGTGATGACATGTCCCACTGTCAAATTTTATCAGACTTTAAAGAAAAATAAAATGTCCTACTTATCCACACAAACTATCTCAGAAAATAGAGACACAAACACTTTCCAAGAAAACATCACTCAGATACTGCTCTGATTAGAATGATGACATTCTCTGTAAGAATCATAGTGAAGCTTCATACCCAAGGCAACAGTATTACAAATTGTGGCCCTGAGGGAGTGATCAAGTCAAGAGTGCTATGCCCTCATGAAGGCTCAAGGGCCACCTGCCACGTTATAGGGACACAGCAACAAGGGATCATCATAGAAGCAGTCAACAGCCCCCACCAGATTTCAAGGCAAGCACCTTGACCTTGGATTTTCCAGTCTCCAGACTGAGAAATAAATTTATATTCCTTATAAATTACCCAGTCTCGAGTATTTTGTTGCAGTAATACCAAAGGGCCACGACAGATATCATCTCCAGAAAAGACATTTTTAAAGAAAAGAAAGGTACAGAATAATACATTCAAATAGTCCCTTAAAAATTAATGAATTGAATCAATCTATAAATAGAACAGTACATCACAGTCAATTGGGTTTTTCTCAGGAATGGAAAGTTGGATTAAATTTAAAAATCAAATAATTGGAAATGTTCTGGATGTAGACAGTGGTCATGATTGCACAATTCAGGGAATATGTTAAAAACCACAGAATTATATACTTTAAAATGATTCATTTTATGGTATGTGAGTCATATTTCAAAAAAATTATTAAAAAATATGAATTGTTATAAAATATCATTATCACCAAATCAACAGAAGACATTTAGAAGATGAATAAGAAGTATTTTTTTAAAAAAAAAACTCACAGAAAACACTTAGAAGAACATTTAACCTGATAAGGAAAATCTAAGAAACTACAGACAATATTATACTTGAAGGTAAATGCTAAATTCATTCTCCCTAAGATCAAGAACAAAGAAAGCATATCCATTCTTATATTTCCATGGATGATTGTGTTAGAGATCACATATAAGGCAAGAACAGTAAATGAAGGAAGAAACCAACTTGTCTTTATTCACAGACAATACAATGTCCTGGGTACAAAAACCCTAATAAAAGACCAGTGCTTTCTCTCAAAGAGTACTTTTATAGCTAATAAATGGGCTTAGCAACTTTTCAGCCTACAGTCAATCCATAAGGATTTATTGTAACACACATACTAATAATGAACAACTGGAAGTCAAAATTAAAAATAAAACAATTCTATTTACCATAACAGAGACTCCCACTTTCAACTTAGGTGCAATAACAAGTATTTACCCTTCTACCTAAAACAATAAAAGGACAAAATATATGGAACAAATGTTTTCAAGATATTAGGCATCAGACAAAAGGGGCAGTGATTACTGAGATATGGAACACAAATGAGGTACAAATGAGGTGAACTATACAAATGGTTCATGTCATTGCTATGAGAGTGTCCAGGCTGTGGAGGAAAGGGACCAAGGCAGAGTCTAGTGAACTTTCTGAGTTGAAGAGATGGGGATAAGAGTCCAGACAATCCACAGAGACAAAACTTGAGGACAGTACTGGTAAGGAAATGATGGTACCCAGAGAAAATGTAGAGATTTCTGCCCACCGGCTCCCTGCAAAATATAGGATACCAGTCAGTGCATGCAGGTAAGGAAAGAACTGGCACTCAGGGAAAGAACCACAGAAAATAAGTAAAGGTTGAAGTTCCCAATACCCACACTGGTCTGGAAATGGTGCCAACTTCCCAGCCCATAGATTGTGAAAGTTCATGATTCCTGGTGCATTAGGTCGACTGTACTAAAGGGACTTGCCTCAATAGGGTCTGTAGTCTTCATGCCTAACAAAACTTGAAAGACTTGAAAGGATCACACTGTTTATAAGTAACTTAATTGCATGTTAGTACAAAGCTTGAGTACTTAGAAGAATACAAGAAACAAATCAGCTTTAATGAGGTGAATCGAACAATGTCTGGAAGTCAATAAAAAATTACCAGGCACAATATAATGGAATACTATGCAATTATTCTAAGATTCTAGATGAGAAAGACCTCTTTGAAAATAGAATGATAGCCAAGATATACTTCAAAAAAATGCAAAGCTCACAAAAACTGTCTATAGCATGTTATGATTTATGCAAGAAAGGACTGTAAGATAATTTTCTTACAAGAAATACAAGATAAGACATTAGGCTTAGTTGCCTAATGATAATTCTCTTTTTTCATCATTCTTGGAGAATAAACTTGAGACAAACTAGAAACTAAAAAGATTGATTACCTACAAGGACTTTTGGGAAAGGATTGAGAATAAGGAGAGTTGGGAATAGGGCAGAGAGATATGTCCTTGAAATATCTTGAGATAACTATGATTCTTAGAACCACAGCATTTCCTATTCCCTTTAAAGAACCCAAATGAAACAGGTCATTGAAGGCAACCCCGGCACAAGGATAACTCCACATGAAATAGCACCAGAAAATTAACCTGTTACAAAGAAATAATACAGCTATATGAATGTATGGGAATAAAATACCCCAAGTCATAGGAAAACTTTACTTTGCCTGAATACTGAAAGTCTGAGATAAAAATAGCTAATCATAAGAATTCTATTTAGTTAAAAGTTGTGAAAAGAGAGGTAAAGTCTATCAATTCTGAAACTACTTATATTCTGGACTTAAACAAAAAATAAATAAATAGATTGTAAATAATGAGAGCCAGAGTTTCTCAATGTTAGAAAAAGAATTTATAATTTTGGAAAAGGGGAAGCCAAAAGCAATCCATACCCTTCCCTAGGGTATTAGATTCGAATCAGAGATAGCAATATTAATTCATGAATATTTTTACAATCCTAAAAAAATCCCTATTCATCCCCCTTGCCTCAAGCTCTGACAACCAACTGAGATTTTTACATTCTCCCCAGGTTTTTCTTTGTGCGACGTGTCTTATAGTTGGAATCACCCAACATGAAGCCTTTTCAGACTGGCTTCCCTTAAAGCTATGCATTTAAGATTCTTGCCTGTCTTTCCATTGCTTGCTAGCCCATTTCCTTTTAGTGCTGGATCACGTTCTATTGTATAGATGTACCATACTCTATTCATTCACCTAATAAAGGGCATCTTGGTTGCTTCCAAGTTTGACAATTATGAATACGCTGGCTATAAATATTCATGTGCATGTTTTTGTGTGGCTGTGTTTTCAGCTCTTCTAAGGCTATAACAAGTGTGATTGCCGGATTATATGTAAAAGTGTGCTTAGTTTTGCAAGAAATCAACAAAGTGTCTTCCAAAGTGTCTGTGTTCCACCCAGCCACAAATGACAGTTCTTATTGCTTAACATTCTCATGACATATGATGTTTATATTCCAGAGTTCTTTTCTCCTGTCTGTTGCCCCAGCTGGCCTCCTGCCTCAGTCTCCCAAATAGTTGGGATTACAGATGTGCATCACTGCGCCTGGCTATAGCCATTTTAATAGGGGTGTGGTGGTATCTCATTGTTTTAATTTGCTTTTTCCTGATTATATATCATGTGGAATATTTTTTTCATATGCTGCTTTGCCATCTGTGTATCTTTTTTTAGTAAGGTTCTATTAAGATCTTTGAACCCTTTTTTAAATTGGGTTGTTTGTTTTCTTATTGTTCAGCTTTAAGTGTTATTTGTATATTTTGGGTAACTGTTCTTTATCAGATGCACCCTTGCAAATACTTCCTTTTAATCTGTGATTTGTACTCTTATTCTCTTAACAATGTCTTTCATAGAATGGAAGTTTTTAATGAAGTCCGCCTATCAATTATGAATCATGGATCATGCCTTTATATTATATCTGAAATGTCATGGGCATTCCTAAGATCTTGTAGGCTGTCTCTGTCCCCAGGAGTTTTATATTTTTTCATATTCTAAATTTAAATCTGATTTTTGTTTTTTGTTTTTGTTTTTTTTGGTACCAGAGATTGAACCCAGGGGCACTCAACCACCAAGACAAATTCATAGCCCTTTTTTATATTTTATTAGAGATGAGGCCTTGCTGAGTTGCTCAGGGCCTCTCTAAATTGCTGAGGCTGGGTTTTGAACTCAAAATCTTCCTACCTCAGCCTCCCAAGTCACTGAAATTACAGGTGTGTGTTTTTGTGAGGGGTTGAAGACTAGACCCTTTTCTCTCTGTCTCTCTCTCTCTGTCTCTTTTGCATGTTATATCCAATGTTCCAACACTGTTAGTTGAAAGGACGATTTTCTCCATCATATTGTCTTTGCTCCTTTGCCAAACATCAGCTGATTATATTCATGTAGGTTTATTTCTCAGATATTTTTTCTGCTCAACTATTTGTGCCCCTTTCATACCCGCCTCTATTTTATAATACCACATTGTCTTGATTATTGTAATTTCATAGAAAGCCTTGGAATTTGGTTGAGTCTTTCCCCAGCTTAGTTATTCTTCATTACTGTGCTGGGTATTTTATATCTTCTGCCTCTCCATATAATAATCTTCAGAGTCAGAATGGCCAAGAAATGGACCCAAAAGCAAACAGGCACATGACCAGCCATTCCAATATGAGCCACTTCTTTTTCTTCAGCAGTGGGAGATTGAGGAGAAAATGGGCTTGTGTGGAAGGTACGAGGTTCCAAATGTTTGTTTTACCGTGACCTTCTTGAGCACGTTAAATAGGATCCAGCTATTTTATTTCAAAACACCCTCCCAGAGTGTTTTATAAAATAATGAAAACATGCCAAGAACTTATCACAGAACCAGTGCCAGGTGAAAACACCAAGTAATTCCTGTGTTTCAAACCTTACCTTGGAGGGTCATTCCATTTTTGAGTCGAAAGCGAAGTAAATCGTAAGAGAGAAGAGAATAAATATTTTAACATCGAAGCATTCTTCTTTGTAAAATTAAATAAAGCAGAGAGACTGATAGAACCACAGCCAAGGCATTTATCTTTTAGAAATGCTGAAGTATCACTAAGCAAATAATAAGCCAGAAAAAGCAAACATTCATTTTCCTGCCATTCTGGGGTGTGATCCTAATTCCTTCAATTTAGCATATTTATGAACTGCCTTGCCCTCTTTCTTTCATTCTCACAATTCTTCTGTCCTTGCAGGAGGCTGTCCTTTCACAAACGTTGTTCTTGCTTAATAAAGTAATAGCCAACACAATCTGCCCTCTCTACAGAGTAATTATGTTAGCCTGTTGTTATTGATTTTGTTGCTAGGGTCTGAGAAATAGCCAAAGCTCCGCTGTGGGAGTGGTGGGAATGGGGGTGGGGTAGGGAAAAGCATGTTCTTATAATTTTCCCATAAACCAGATGTTTTCTTTAACTTTTACATCTTTAAAATATTTTAAGGGGGGAAAAAGGGATCAGAATGAGTTTAGAATGGCCATGCTTGTCTTCTCAACATACCACAGAACACACCCAAATAACTGAGTGTCCACAATTCTTGCTTACGGGGGACTTGAGTTTCTGCCACTCCTCTGATAAGCTCTACTTCTACATGCAACTCAAGTAAAACCTGTTTCCTAAGTAAACTGTCTTATGACCATCCAGGGATTCTGTTTCAGTCACCATTGAAAACACTAAAACATTACCATGAACCACACTAAAAACATTTTAAAAAATCACCCCAAAGGTAGTGGGGTAAAATTTTAAAACTCATTATCTAACAAATTATATGACTCAAGCATTCAGGTTAAACTCAGCTGGGGCAGGCACTTGAGCTCAATGGGGGGGGGGGGGGGGTCGATTCTCAGAACACAGGCCTCTGGCAGTTTCAGAGTAGTTAACTGACTTCCATGTTATTGGTTTCTCCCATACTGAGTATCCCAAGAGAACCAGGAGAATGACAAATGGCCCTTTATGACCTGGTTTCAGAGGACACAAAACCTTATTTCTGCCTTTCCCTATTGCAGTGGTTCTCAACAAAGAGAAATTTGGCCCCAACCCCTGCCCAAGAACAACTGGCAATGTCTGATGAATACACTTTGGGTTTGCACAACTGGTGGTTGTGGGTGCTACTTATGCACTGGGTCAAACCTGGGGATGCTTCTAAATATTCAACAAGAAGATTCCCCCAACAGAGAATGTCATGACCCAATATATCAATACTGCTAAGGATGAGAAATCTGGTCACATTGGTATGGATAGTCATACCTGCCAGATTTAAGAAAAAGAACCATGGATCATAATTCTTGATGGGAGGACAACTAAGAAAAAAAAAAAAAGAAAGAAAAAAAGAATTGGCAGCCATTTTTAGAAAACTGTCCCAAAGTCCAAAATTTACTTTTTTTTTTTTTTCCTAATTTAAGAGCCAGGTCTTCTATTAATTCAGCTCCTAGGAGATACATTTTAAAATTGAGAGAGTGGGGGAAAAAAACTGTAATGGTTTTGAAACCAAGAATCTCTACATAGGACTTGGAAAGTGCCTGGGAATCAACCTTGCCTATAATTTATATACAAGACTCAGAAGTATTACTCGGCTCAAGTCACACAGCTAGGCAGGAAAGTCTAAGCCCAGATATCCATTCAAAATCTGAAGTGCTCACCCTGTGATTTGCTGTGCATCCTTGTGTTTCAACATCTTTTTTCATTCATTATTGTCCAGTTCCAGATGTGCTATTTTTAGAACTTCGTGTGGTAATAGTAAATATAGTTTTCAAAATGACTTGCCTGGAATTCAGGGCACAGTCATAAGTCTCCAAGTTAAAGGAACAGAAATGAGCATCATCGAGATAATGGGGGACATGCCTTACGCCTGAAGGAGGTGTCTCCCCATCCTTCAGCCAGCTATGCAGCTGTGGAGTTTTTGTTACTGTCTCTATCTTGCTGAGCAGCATCTGTCTACACAAGAAGCTCTTTCCAGATAGTCCCCAGAACCAGGGAACAGGTGGAGGAGTAGCCACAGGAGGCAGGCGCTGTCATTGAGCAAGGTGACAGGTTTTGTAAAATAAACATTAGAACTTTAAAATAGCTAATAGTGCTGACACCTTTCCTTTTTAGTTGTTTTCATGAACCTGTTTTTAAAGATCTCTATTTCCATTCCTTTATTTGTTCTAACAGTCTTTCCTACCATCTTCAGACAATGCATCTGAGTTCTTCTTCTCATTCTCTAGTTATAAAAGAGGGAAATGACCTGGTACCACTCACATATCCATCAGCTATATCTGGAGCAGCCTTGACTTCCCAGGTATTGAATTGAGGACTGAAAGGTATAACCGTGAGCAAGACAGATGGAAAGTCACTGACAGACTCATGAGGTGGCCTGCCCCCACATGGTCCAGTGGAAGACAAGAATGTAAGACGACATGAATTATAAATGAGGGAAAAATATGACTATGCCTGCAGAGTCCAGAAGGCTTCATGGAGTCAGTAACTTCTGTGTTAGTCAGCATTCCATTACTATAACAAGTACCTGAGATCATCAACTTCTTTTGGCTTAGGGTTTCAGAGGTTCCATTTCATGGTCAGTTGACCCCATTACTTTCAGGCCTGTTGCAACATAGCACATCATGACCAATGTGTATGTTGGAACAAAATTGCTCACTTGATGTCTAGGAGGTGACAGAGAGAAAGGAGAGAGGAAAAGACTGGAATCCCAAAATCCCTCTTGAGGGCATACCCCCAATACCTAGACCTCCTACTAAGTCCCATATCGTAAAGACACTATGATATCCCAGTAGTGCCAAGTTGCGGGCCAAACATTCAACACATAGACCTTGGAAGGACATTTATCATCCAACTTAGAGCAACATCTAAAATGAGAGTGGGAGTTAGATGAATAAGTAGATGAATTGAGGAGGGAGAGAGCTTTCCCAAGCCAAGAAAGCAGAATGAATGAAATCTCCCATTTTAGGTTCAACCATGCTGGTTCTTTGATTTCTTTTGCATTGCTTGTAAATAGATTTAAGATGGTAGCAAAAAATTCTTAAATCTTTGTACAATAGTGGCACGCAATTTGAAAATAGAGATCTTTAAAATTTTTATATTAGCTCTGTAAATCCTATTTTTCTGCTTGTGGCTTTGTGCTACTGCAATATTAGATTTTTTTTTTCACTTGTGTTGGGCTATTTATATAATACGGGGGGAGGGGGGAGTATATTTTAGCCAATGCTGTTTTTTACTTAAGATAAACCTGATGCCCTCTGATGCTCTAAGAGATGCCTTTGACCTAGTCTCCTGACATATAGCTCATGCTATAAACAGTTTTGTGCCCATCACTTCTAATAGCAAAATGGCCACAAAGCTGCTTTAATTATCATATCTGGATAACCCATTGAGTAGTACATTTGTAAGCAATTCAACAATGGCAAGATTGGTAATTATCCTCACTTTTAAAACTCTGCCTAAATGAACTGGGCTTTGTTTCCCTGCATACTTCAGTCACTTCCACACAGAAAGAAAAGATTCTCCAACCCTTTGCTGTCCTTAATAAAATGCACCAAACTTCCCTGTTTGTCATTCCATTTCTACATAGACAGCTCTCTGAACTGAAGGACGTCGATGCTCTGAGATCATAAGAAAAAAAGGAAAGCTGAAAATGAAGTTTAAAGTTTCACTTTAAAAATAATATTCAGCATTTTCCAAAAGACAGCTTTTCTCTCATCACCCCAGCAAGTGTCATGAAAAGCAGCAACTGCCCAGATGGAAACATCCCCCTTCTGTTACCTCACTGAAGGTCCAATGATTGGAGCCACATACTCTACTCAGTGCGATTGCTTTACACCCCTTTCCAGGGTCTTACAGATCACAGCCTTTGATACCTGCCTACAGCCAAACCCACTGCCATATCTCACTCTGACCCTAATTTTTATTTTTATCTTCCTGACTTCTGAGCTCATTATTTGCTCCTGTTTTTGTTTTTACCTCCAATTTTCAACTTGGTATAATGGAATTATTGTTCCAGATTTAAAGTATCCTCAAATGTGGGGTTCTCTATCCTAAACCACATGGCCACAGGCTGGTTATTTGTCCTCCAGAATTTCTGTTCCTAATGCTGTCCCCCACAGAGTAGATATGTGTCATACAGATCCAGTAGAAATGTATCTGGAATCAATATAATATGCTTGTTTAGATTACAGACCATAGATTCAAGCACACCTGGACTTTTTACATTGGCTCCATAAATTACCAGATATAGACAGACACAAGTTTAGATACAATCCTTTAGCATTAATTTCCTCCTAAAATGTTGATATTAATAGTAAATATCTCATGTATTTATAAGAACTAAATAAGAAAAACAGAAGATGATTAGCCTGTGGGCAAATTGTTGTTGACATTGTTTCATTATTAGTAGTGCTATATGAACAATAATAAACTATAATAAAGAGCTTTTAAAATTATCTTTTTTAAAAATCATCTCCACACTGCTTATCACCAGCCTTCTTTGAGGGACAAATGCATTAGAAACAAATACATTGATTTGACGTGTTCATAGAGAAATAGTGAAATCATTTCAAACTGGGAAAATAATCCAAGGTGCTGACACAGTTATGACCATAAAATATTTATATTATTTAGTACCTGTTTTAGGTGTTTGGCAAAAAATTCATTGATACTAGCAGAAAGGGAATCGTTTGATACGAAATTCAATTCTGGTTGTCTACTTCAAAACCACCAACTTCCCCCAAGCAGAATCTTGAGCTTCAATTACTCAGGACAAACTAAGAATTTGTTAAAAATATAGATTCCCAGAATCTTTCCCCAGAGGTACAGATGCATAATGAGCTAGAAATCTGCATTTTTAAGAAGTAATTATATCATTTTTGTGATGCTCTGTACATTTTAAATGTGAGAACAATGATTCTAAACATAAAAGGTTAGTAAAAATCTGTAATAATCATTTTTAATAATCAAGCTTTACAATTGAATTGTCATCTTATTAATTGCTAACGTCTATTTTGTTCTTATCCATGTAGATAAAAGCAGTGAAAGTGTTGACCTATGACAGAAAGAATTTTGTTGCTTCCTGACATTAGTTAGCTAAACAAACCATTTAGACTTAAATATGCATTTCTGTGACCTTCTTGGGCTTGTTTCATGCTTCAGTCTTGAGTCACTCATAACTTGAGTCCCCACCATGAACAGCTGCACATCTTCCCCAGTCAAGTGTCATTTTCTGCTGTGGTTATGTATCCCAACGGCATGTCTCAAACCCCATCTTCAGAATCAGATTTTTATCCATGACCTAGCACGACATCCCATGCAATTGGCTTCCCTGTGTAAGAAATATTTTTTTAAATTGTCTCCACTAATTTAGAGAAAAGTTTTATGCTTGGGTAATAAATAGGCCCCAAGGAGAAAAGCTGAGTAAGAGGTAACTGTCCGCCACATCCATATTTCAATAATGTAATTAATTTGCTAGACATTTCATCTGTGACACTACATTCTCTAGCAGACATCAGATGTACACTGAGTTGCTGGTTAGACCAATGATCTAAGTATCCTTTAGAGCTTTATTACTAAATAGTAGGAACCTAGTCTTAGATGAAGCTGCGATAAATATAGGAAGAAATTAAATATAAATATTTAGAGCAGGCATCACAAAAAGAAAAATGTGTGAAGAAAGATGATCTCATTTTATGTTTCCCAGGACAGTCAGATCCCCTAAAAGATATTCCTAAAAGTTATGACTTCATACAGTAAACAGGTTGGAGCAAAAAGACACAGGTCTGGCTCATTGGGCACTTGGGACTTGTCCAGGGCTAATTAAATAAAGGCTCCAAGAGGCATCATGACAGGATCCTTATGTGGATGCATTCCTACATGCTGAATTTATGACAAATATAATTTGGTGCTGGTTGACTGGTGACGTCTGGGCATTGCTGGTACTATTCAAATGTTGGCATAGTAAGATTTACAGCATAACCCACATTTCTCCAGATGTTTACATGTCAGAGTATAACAAAAGCAAAATTTTAATATCTAGCAAGCACCTTAGTCATTGGAATACTAACATGTTTATCTTTATTCTTTAAAAAGCAAATCATTTTCTGTCAATCTAAAATTGTTCTAAAGGAAAGGTCTGGGTCTAAGAGCACTTTAGATAAATTGGAAGAAGCAATCATTCAGCCACTATGGCAGATTGGGAAATGCACTTCCCCACAAGATACCCACATCCTAGTCCCCAAAACCTGAAAATATGGTGCTACATGTGGTCAAAAGAAGTCAGCTAACGGGACTAAGTTAAAGGTTTTGAGGTGGGAGATTTTCTTCTGTTATCCTTGTGGGCCCAAAGCCATCACTGGGGTCATTATAAGAGGAGGCAAGAGGAGTAAGGTCAAAGAGAGGGGATGTAATTACAGTAGTCATGGGTGGATTGATGCACTTTGAAAATGAAGGAAGTGGCCACAAGCCAAGGAATTCAGGTGGCTTCAGAAGCTAGTAGGACAAGAAAATAGATTTTTCCCTGAGAGACTCCAAAGGACGGTAGCTCCATTTATACTGATTTTCATCTTGTAAGCCTCACTTTGAACTTCTGAAATCCAGAAATGTAAAATAGAAAATTTGGGTGCTTTCAAGCAATTGCTTGTGGTAATTCATTACAGCAGCAATAGAAGACTAATAGAGTCAATGTGCCTTAAATGGAGAAAAGCATGATATGGTGTGTTATTGTTTATAAAATAGATGCTGTTCTAGCTAACAAGACTTACTGGGAGTTATTGTTATACAGGATAATGCTAATTGAGGTGCCCTTGGGAGAAATGAAGTGAATAAAGCAAGGTGAACTGAATAGACAAAGAGCTATAAATATAAAGTAACAAGAAACGCAAGAGGAATAGGGCCAAGAGGAATAACACTAAACTAGAGAAAAGAGAGATTGATTAGAAGCATTAATGGGTAAAATGAATGCTTAACTCACTATAACTGTTTGAAAATTGGACCATAGGGAAGTTACTTGCCCACTGTTATGGAACTGGCAAATGATATATCAGACTTTGGACCCAGGAAGTCTCTGTTCTTAACCTGTCTGGTTTTCAATCTCTCATGTGGCTTTAATATGACATATTAGTTATGGTCATATGTAAGTTCTTCAGACACATCAAAGTCTAAAGATCTAGATTGGGACTATTTCTTGTGTAGGGATGCATTAGCCAAGATAATAATTAAAAAAAGAAGCTGAACACAGTGGCACACACACCTGTAATCCCAATGGCTCAGGAGTCTAAGGCAGGATGACCAAGAGTTCAAAGCCAGCTTCAATGACTTAGCAAGGACTAAGTAACTTAGACCCTGTCTCAAAATAAAACAAAGAAAAGGGCTTGGATGTGGCTTGGTGATTAAGCACCCCTGGGTTCAATCCCTGCTACTAAATAAATAAATAAATACAGGAGAGTAAAGAAAGGCCAAGCAAGAGCAGCAGTGATCTGGATCCAAGAAATGTCATCAGGGCGTCAAAGCCAGCAAGCAGTCAGGACAGGGTGGCTAGATGCCAAGTTCAAAGCAGTGTGGAGGGTCAGGATGAGGTGGTCGGGAGGAGGGAGAGCAGGAGCAGTTAGAGGAAAGAACACTTGAAGCCCAAGGCAACCTCTGCCTCAAACAGGATTGCAGCCAAAGGGTCTGCATAACTCCAAACACAGGAGAAGGCTCTTAGAGGGGACCTTAGGGATACAAGATCCTCAATATACATACATTCATGCATGCCCCAGAAAGAAAAAGGAAAAAAAATAAACAAGAATATTTATAGAAACACTATTTATAATATCCCCATACTGGAAACAGTAGAGTGGATAAATAGATTGTGGCATATTTGTGTAATGAAATACTATTCAGCAATGTGACTAGATTTACAACTACACTTGCAGATACAGTTGAATCTTCTAAATATAGTGATGTGGGAAGGGAAACACACATAATAGGCACATGTTTTATTACTCTATGCTTGTGAAATTCAAGAAAAAGCTAAAGCAATTGAAGGTCCTAGAAATTCTGATAGCTTTTATCCTTGGCTCATGGGGTGGGAAGTATCTGGAGGGAATACAGGGGTGGCAGATATTCTGGAGTACAAATAATCTAGGTGCTGGTCACAAAGTCCAATTTGTGGAAATTCAATGAGTTAGGTAGTTAAATGTGCATTTTTCTATATAATGTTATGCTTTAGTAAAAAAAAAAGTATAAAAAAATAGGAATATAGATAGACTTGTGGGATAGCAGGGTGAAAAAGAAAAAAACATTGTGAATCTGAGCTGAGAATTAATCAAGCTATGTTCAGCATCTTTAATTGCCTGCTAGAGAAAATTTTGATAGTGGGTTGAGAAAATTCAGGACTCTGTTTTTGTTAACTGGGGCTTTATTGAACACCACTTGGCGCCTGCATGCTCACTCACTGTGTCAGGGAATAAATCTGATTGCTTGCTAGAACTAATTACTAACCACATATCAATTGGCTTATCATTGGCGTCTGGTGATTTTTTGTTTTTTCAGTGACTGGTTTACTCATCAGAATATCTGTGGAAAGCTACAAATCACAGGTCTTAAATATGAATCCATGTTAGTGGTAAGAGATGGTGGTTTTGTGGCTATATGAACTAGACCAGCCTCTATTTTCTTACACATTCCATCATCTCAGGCACTTGCCTGTTCTTCTCCCATCATTTCTTTTTGAAATTCTCACAGTTTGATACATGCTCAAGATCACTTTGAGCTAAGAAAAATTTTTCTAAGAAAATTTGCTTCAGCAAAATATTTTTCAATCATGGGAATTATATGTGCAAACCTGGGCAGGGCAGGATGGATGAAAACTAAAGGCCATAATGAGGAACATGTTTCAATCAGTACTCAGTCTCAGGCATCTGTCAGCTTTGAATGGTTAGATTAAAAGAAAGTCGGAAATCTGGATTGTCTAAATTGTAAAATAAAAATTTTAGATTAAATTTTAAAACATGTAAAATTGTCAATAAATTCAAATATTTGAACTTTGAATAAGCCAAAAAAAACTATATGTATAGGCAAGACTGAGCTCACACATAACTAGTTTGTCTTCCACAATTGTGATTTTATTCACATTTGAAAGTGGGCATTGTACATAAAAGGAAACTGAGATTCAAAGAAAATGTAATGCATTGGTCAAATCTGCACATCCAATAAGAGTACCAGACAAGGCCCAGCTCAGTGGCACACATCTGTCATAGCATCAGCTCGAGAGGCAGAGGCAGGAGGATCACGAGTTCAAAGGCAGCCTCAGCAATTTAGAGAGGTGCTAAGCAACTCAGTGAGACTCTGTTTCAAAATAAAATACAAAATTGGGCTGGGGATGTACTCAGTGGTTAAGTTTCCCTGAGTTCAATTCCCAGAACCAAAAAAAAAGTACCAGCCAAGGAAAAATCCAAGTCTAATTATCCAAATTACTATTCCTTTAGAAAAAAAAAAAGGCTCATTATATAACCCTGATATTGGAGACACCAATCAGATTTTTTGTTTACAATCTGGGGAATAGGTAGAAAAAATATTCACGTTATTTTCAGAGGAATATATTTCAGGGAAATTGGTTTGAAATTGTGAACTACAAATAGAAAAACATCACTCAATATTGAATTCTTCTTGGTTATTCTGACAAGCAAACAAGCAATAATAATATTCGTGACAATATCATTCCTTATAATGACACAACAAATAAGTCAATTGTCTTATGTTAGACAATCCAAAGCTCACAAAGGGATATGGTTTAAAATTATATCTAGATCACAAGTGACAAATAGCATCCGATGGAATGGACTTCTGGAGAGTCAGATTCTGATTTTTCAGTTTTAATTGTTCCAAGCTTTCCAAATATTTATTCTCAATATAGTTTTCCAATCAAAAAGTTTTAGCACATTTCTGTGAGACCATTCATATTTTGTCTGCAATCGCTTCTGTTTTCAGTGAATGAAGAAACACAGAAATGAATTGTTTGGAGGACCAAAATAAGAATGCTAGGAAATACTTGATTACTCTTGTTAATAATGTTCCAAACTGTCATTAAAATGTGATTTGTCTTTGAAGAAAAGTGAAATCGTTTCTAAGTAGGAGCAAATGTAGTTAACGAATTACATGTGACAAGAAAAGATGATCTATTGTTTAATAATATTTTTAAAGGTTTTGTCTGTGTTCTGGTGGGAGCAGGCCAGCCATGCTTGGTATGTCCTAACCCTTCCACATGGCCACCCAGGAACCAGAGTTCTTATCATCAGTCTCTAAAAATTGTTAGGCTCTTGGCTTCACACATATTCATAACTTTAGCTACTTTAGTTACATTGTTTTACTTCCTAAATGATTTGCTTAGTTATGTATGGAAAAGTGGGATATATGTTAATATCATTCTCCAGATGTTCAGTAATCCAGCAAGCCACATAGGACTGAACTGAATGCAAACTCATTTTCAAACCCTATTATCCAGTAAGGTATTGCCCTTTCCCTCTCTTTCATTTTATCCCTTACTTTTTTCAACTTTCCATAAGTACTTTAATAAAGACCTGCCACATATGACTATCTTCCCTCCAAGGATGGAGTGTCAGGCCTTGAAAGCAAACCAAGAATGTGAACTGTGTTTCCCAAAACTATTTTACTGTGTGTTTTGGCGTAGACATGAACACAGATGTATTTACTCAGAGCATGGCTTTACCTCTTACTCTAAGCATCCCATAGTTTCAGGGGCAGATGATATCAGGCACTTACTCCCAGGAAAATAACAACAACAACAACAAAGCAGAAGACTTTTGCAAAACAGAAGACTTTGACCCCAGTAAGTGTTTGCCCTTGTTGGTGGTGTAGGGGGACACAATATATTCACCAATTTCAAATTCATTACTATATTGAGAGTTGAGGGGAGAAAAGGGACAACTTATGTATGATATTCATACATATATACATTCATAAACATATATGCGATATTATCTCCACCTTAGGGTGGCCTACCACCTAAAATTTTAAAAAGCATAAAATTATTTTAAATACTTATAAATGTTGCTTAGATTTTTATTTTAAATAATCCATGATAAAATTCATAAACTCTATTATAAAGTTTTGGAAGCTAAATAAATGTAAGGCTGATGAACTACTATTAGATATTTCAGAGACTGGGCTAATATAATGTTTATTTCATGAGCCTCTATGCTGATTGTCAGGTCAAATAGGTGATGGGATAAGGAATGTTCTTATCTATAAGACCATTGAAAATGTATCTTTTAGTTAATAAATGATGCATAAGAATGACAAAATCAGGGCCTTAGGTGGTGGCTCAGTGATAGGGCACCTGCCTAATATGTGCGATACACTGGGTTCGATTCTCAGCACCACATAAACATAAATAAAATAAAGGTCCATTGACAACTAAAAACTATTTAAAAAAAAAAGGAATGACAAAAATAAAAAGATATTCTGAAGGGGTCCCAATACTGGATTTTGTTGTTTTCAAGTGGCTATTATACCACATATAATGTGCCAAAGTTATGCTAGGTCCTCAGAAGAGTCATCCTGGTGAGCAGCCATCCCCACCTGTAGTGGATGGAGTCTGTCATCCCAATGGGGAACTCACAGATATGTACCATGAATGGGTGGAGTACCGAGTGCCACACTGCAGTCTAAACATTCCAAATTTGACCTTCCTCTTGCAGTAGGGGCTGCTTTCAAATCCTGTCTCAGTAGCAAGTGCCATGGGAAAGCAGCTGCAAACATTAATTATTCAGATATCTACACTGCAATTGCACATCAGAGTTCCAAGATAATTTAAATTTCTGCCACTAGATCCTGGGCTTCTGTTCCACATGGAATATTCCCTTCCCACACTGTATCTTTGCCCTGATATGACCCTGTAGGTAATTGCCAATTGTCATCCCTGTATTTTTCTTCTAGTGTTGACTTTCTTTCTCTTGTTGACTGCAGACATTCCTGATATATTCTGCCCACTAATTGTCATTTTTCACAAGTTATATCTCCAAGGATATCATCTGAATGCCAACTTTGTTTACAGTGACCTTCATTGAAATGACTCTATTCTGATATAGACAAGTTTATTAATTTTTTTTGCCTTATGAATTGTGATAGGAAAAGTGGGACTTATTTTTAAAAGCTCATTTCCCACGACTCTGTTATGAAGTCTTTGGAAGTGGCTATGCCCTGTTCTTCCATATGAATTTTAAAATAAGCTTGTCATTTTCTTCAAAAAAAATTTTGAATTTATAGACTAATTTTTTAGGTAATCAACATCTTTATAGTGTTAAGTAATTGCAAATAATGCATATTTCTCCATTTATTTGGTCCTGAAGTAGAGGTTAAAATTTCCTCAATAAGGTTCCTGTATGTTCTTTGTTAAGTTAGTTCCTAAATATTGTATGGTTCTAGTAAATGTATGGAGGACATCTTATTGTTGTTTATAATGTCTGATTAATTATTATTATAAAGGAGCATTATTAGTTTCTGAATATTAACCTTTTTTCTGCAAATTTCCTTTATTCCATTACTAATTCTAATAATTTCTTGATTGGGGTGGCTCTATGTAGATGACTAAGTCACTGCAAATAATAATATTTTTGTCTTCCCACTTCCTGTGCTTATAACATTTATTTAGTCCTTTAATCAACAAAGCCTCCAAAACTATGTTGAACAGGAGTAATGATAAAAGAGTTCCTCATCTCTTTCTGGATTCTAAAGGAAAATAGATCTAAAGCCTCTCTTTATGTTTGATGTTTGCTCTAAGCTTCTGGTGTGTAGCTTTTATGAAGGAAAAGTACTTCTCTCCTAATAGTACTTTTTGGAGTGTCTGTCCTATAAACAGGTGTTGAATTTTAATGTTGTTTTTTTTTTTAATATAGCAGATGACATATACGTGTGAATTTTTCTTCAGTCTATGATGTGGTGACCAGGCCCAAAACTTGGCACAAGCACAAAGAGGCCCTGAGTTCTGGGACAGGCTCCTTCCTGACTATACCTCCATGCCACACCCTCCTCACCCTGGTCGCAAATCCCAGGGCTCATTAAAGTGCACAGATATTCTAAAGTTAAACTTTCTTTCCATATCTGGAATAATCTCTAATTGATCATGATGCATTTTAATGCTATTTGGTTCTGTCAGTTAATATTTTGAAGGTTTGCACCTATCATCATAAGTAAAGTTCACAGATAATTTTCCTTCTTTTACAGTACTCATTTGATTTGGAAAATTTAACATCTTAAAATGAGAAGAATTTCCTTTTTATTGTAATTTTTTGGAAAGATTTGTACATGACAGGCACTAACCCACTCCTCTCCAGATTTCTGGATATATAATGTATTATGAAGAGTGAGTTTGAAAGAGTCACTTCTGTATCACTGGAACTCAATCTTCCCTACCTTCAAAGCAGATATAATTAAACTCATCATGTAGATATGCAGGGAAGAGAAAAGCCAATTCAAAAACAATACACAGATCTGAATGTTAATATCCAAAGCAGACATTTCATTAATAGCAGTTTGACACCTGTTTGAGCTTCATTAGCTTTGTTGAAACATTTTTGTCCGCTTTATCCCTGCCTTCTCTAAAATTTCAGTTTGTTCTTGATCATTCTCTAGAATTTACTTTTACTTTCTCTATACTATAATTCCTATTGCTCCCTTTCATTTCAAGCCCAGTCCAAATCTAGCCCTTCTGATTAATTACTATATATGGAAAAGTGGTTGAATAATGTCCTTGAAGAATTAATCAGTATGCTTTCTATCTAATGTGTTTACTCTTATCTCATGATCCTTGTCTTCAGGCAGATATTTAGAGAGCATTAGAGTCATCACCTCAAGGAAGGGATGGGATGCTAAAAGAAAAACATAAAGGAGTATATTGCCATTTTTTTTTCTTTCACAAGTCTACATTTTCAAGAGGAAAATTTAGTTATGTGCATAAAACATACAATAGAATTAAGATAAAATAGATTTGATGATTAAACTAAAGATCCATCACTTTCCCAAAATCAAATCATCTCAAGGAGATAAAGTGAGGGTTGACTATTAACAAGGAGTGAAGAGACAGAGTGGGCTACAGAGACAGGAGCTGGTCTGGAACCTGCCCCTCCTCTAGGATCAGTTCAGGGTATACAGATGTAGTAGGAACTGAGAAAAGGTGGTAAATTGTACTACAAGGGTAATCTATATTGTCTTCTCTAGGCAGACCAGGAAATTGGCAAGATGCCAGAGTAGAATTGATGGTGTGGTATGTAAAGCAGATAAGATTTAGATAGCCTTGTGGTGGCCTGCTGTCCCAGTATGATATAAAAGTATGACTGTATCCATAGATAACATGGAAATGAGGAAGGGCCATAGGTGGCCATGTTTCCAAATCACAGTGTGGTTCAGATTTGGATAATGATTACAAAACCCAAGAGAGATCTGAGAGTTAAGTGAGAACTGACTCCAAGAAGCCTGGTTGTTGGGTTGAAAGCTGGTTGTTGGGAACAACTCAGGAAGGATCAACACCCAAAGACAGGCAGGAACAAGGACATATCAGTGGATGGCATCAGGAATTGCTGATGGCCTAGCCTCCTGCTTCCCTTAGGCCTTGACATACCATGGAAGCCCACCAGACCAAGGAATAGACAAGGGGAGCACTTGGCTGAGCTAAAGTTCCCACCAAGTGGCCAGATGGAGAGTTCACTTTGAAATTGTGTTTTGTATGGAAAAATGAAGTTTTACTTCTTGAACACTTGCTTGTGAAATAAAATTACCATCAATGACCACACCTATGTCCCTTCTACTCCCTCCCTGCAAATGCCTGTCAGAGGTGTGACAGTGTGGTCTTTGGAACATACCTTCTACCTGTTGTAACCAGTGGAAACTCAAGCTCTCTTTGTCTCAGTCTCCATATTGCAGCTGAGAGTGTGAGCTTTATTGGCACTTATTAAATAATGAAGCAAAATAATGCCTGGTTTCATCAGGCCTAGTATCCAACTAGTATTTGTATGTTATCAATTAGTTTCCTAACTCTAACTTCTTAGAGAAAATGTGGGGAGAATACCTACAGAAATTAAGAAGAAAGCAAAGAGCTTGGAGAAGCTGTTTACTGGAAGATTATTAATACTGTTACTGCTAATTATGAGTCTGGGTGTACGGTTCCCAGGCAAGGACTGAAATCAGCAAAACTTTCAGCCTGATGCTCACTACAATTAACACCAGGTCTTTGATTTGCCTCAAGTACAAATCCTTTTTTTTTTTTGGTGGTACTGGGGATTGAACTCAGGTCTCACATTTGTGCTGTTACTACTGAGCCATATCCCCAACCCTCAAGTGCAAATTCTTGTCAGCATTTTTTATCCTCATTTGTGGCTTCTTGAGCATCAGCTATTTAAACCTATACCATAACTATCTCTTCCAAAGGATACCTGTCATATTTGTTATCTAACAGAAGAAAGGGAATCTCACAAACCTATTCTAGGAATAATAGGTATTTCCTGTAATGTACCCTCACCATCAACTACCTAAAATGGGTTTTGTATGCTGGCTTTTTTAGTGCTTTTGAGATTCTGAAAAAAGCAACAAATTTGGAGAGTCAACCTCGGTTTATTTTCCTCTGCTTGCCATACGGCATTCATGAATCAATAATGTGATTATTATTAAACATTGTATAATTTTTCTTTACCTCATGATCAAAATTTTACCATGAGAGAATTTCCCCCTCTAAGCTCTTTGTATATTCTATTGTCAAGAGTTCCCTCTGCCTAACGTCTTACAGGAATTTGTATGTGAGGCAGAGGAGAATGTGCTGGAACCACTTAGCAATGTCTGAGAGCTTTGCCTCACATCTCACCATCTCATCTATACAAGGAAGGTGAAGCTCAGTCATTTCTAGCTAAATGAGCATGTCATACATTGTTGAGAATGAACTCTATTTCAAACATTGTCTCCCTTTGGTCTTATCAGTAGATTCATCTCTTTGAGATGAATAATAAATTCAAAAAAGAATCTCAGTGTACTTTGAAGAATATTGCTGATCAAAGTTTATATGATAATTTTACAGACAGGAAAATGAAGAGGAAATTAAATGGACATGTTGGGGTAAAGAAGAAGGTGAGAAGGCAAACAATTTCTGAAAGATAGATGACCT
This sequence comes from Marmota flaviventris, assembly GCF_047511675.1. Taxonomy (NCBI): domain Eukaryota; kingdom Metazoa; phylum Chordata; class Mammalia; order Rodentia; family Sciuridae; genus Marmota; species Marmota flaviventris. The sequence goes on from NC_092498.1 coordinate 190,094,284, forward strand.
CTGAAAGTAGGTTCAATCTTGCAAGTTCACATATATTTTTCTGTCTACTCTGCAGCAGACATGACTAGGTAAAGGCGTATTGATTTCAAAACCAAAGCACTAGGATCTCTTCTCTTTAATTATCTCCTTCTAAGTTAAAAACTAAACACTTTGGTAAATGTTTTTCAATACAAAGGGAGTGTTTAATACCCTTGGAATTGATGGCAAGTTCGAACTGTACATGACAAGAAATGGCTACTATTCATCCATCTGTTCTAACAAAGTCAATAACCAACTTCTGGGGAATCAGTCACTGAAACACAGAGATGAAAAAAGCCCAGTCTCTGGTCTTAAGGACCTCAGAGGCTAGAGGGAAAAAAAAAAAAAAAACACAATAGAAAGTACAAGAGAAATATAAACAAGAAGCAAAGATAGCTTGGAGGAATTAACTTATAAATGAAAATGTCAAAGAAAGGACTCCTCATTAAAGGGATGTCTGTGTTGAATTCTGAAGATGATTAAAATTTTAGGGAAATGAAAGCAGCATTTGGCAGTGATAACAATATAAATGAGTATATTTGGGACATAGTATGAAAGCTATGTTCACCATAATGTAGGAGGTATTTGCAGTACACAATGGGACACCCCCCACCCAAACCATAACAGAAGGCCATTTGCAGGATGCTTAGCAGGACAGTGATCCAAAGTTGTGGTAGAAACTCACTCCAGCTACTCTGTGGAGAACGAGAGGTTCAGAAAAGTGAGCCCGTACATGATTACCTAGGGAAAAGACAACGAATTCATTCAACCTGCTAATGTGCACTGGCCAGTGGAGTGCTTTTAAAAATTCATCTAATTCTGAATTAGTTTTGAACATTTAAAAAATCAGAAGCTCTCATACAAGATTAGGATAACGAAGCTTTTGTTTGGTTTTGTTTTTAATTAGAAGATCTGGCAATCCTGGAACCACATTCCTGAGCTGTCAAGAATCACATGGAGCTGAGTTGTCTAAAATTTGACCCGGTTATACAAGGCAAGTGCTCCTCTGCCAAGCCATTTAGTTTGATTTTCCAGCTCCTGCCTTACCTGGAGAGAAGATGTAGAGAAACAAACAGCAAGATACACACATGGTCTTCAAGTGTCTTCCTATAGAAAACTTATTAATTGCAATGAAAAAAATCTCAAATATACAGAGCAATTGGACAATATTTTAACCAGGTGATCACAAGTAATGTCAATTGGACACATGTGTCAATCATGTGATGCCCTAAGAAATTCACAGCATCATTATGCAATATCAAAGTCGACTAAGGTAAGGTCAAAGGAAGGATGGTCTAAAATCAGAGAATCATAGGACTTTGGAGAATCAGGTGAGGAACCACTTTATTAGCTCTTGAATGTCTTGGAATTTCTCTTAATGGGATGGAAACAGATTTTAATCTCTTTTTTTCCCCCTAAGTCTAAAGATATCTAAAACCTAATTCAGACACTTAAAAGCACTCTGAACTCTCTCTCTCTCTCTTTTTTTTTTTTAAAGGTGTGTGTGAGAGAGGGGTGGGGAAGAGAATCTTTTTTTTTTTTTTTTTTTTTTTTTGTAGATGGACACAACACAATGCCTTTATTTTTATGTGGTGCCGAGAATCAAACCCAGGTCCCGCCTGTGGTACGCGAGTGCTCTACTGCTGAGCCACAATCCCAGCCCCGCACTCTGCACTCTTGATGAAGATAGAATACCCAAAGGAATATTAGAAAGACTAAGAAATCAGAAAACTCATCTTTGAATGTCACATATTCTCAGTTATTTTACTATTATAAATGCTTTTATTATTAAACACACACACACACAGAGGAGTAAAGAAATCTTTTAAGAAGCCATTTGAAGAACAATAAAACAAACCTAAGGAAATGAAGTGAATTAATAAAGTTAGAAGCAGAAAATAAATAATTAAATAAATAGACTGCATAAATCAAAGAACAAGTTCTTAATTAAGAAAATGAATTTTTCCTGGCAAAGGTAATCTCAAAGAGAAAGAAAAGAACATAAATTTACAAAATTACATTTAAAAATATAACCAGAGAAATATATATTGCTTTCAAAGTACAGGAAAATAATATATATACTAACCAATTCTTTCAAAGATATCATAAAATTGTTCACAATAAAATATGAAACAAATAGTCATGAAAGAAATTGAAAAACTACCAAGAATAAGGTACATGAGAAAGATTTGGGATAGATTTAGTTTTATATAGTCTTCAAAGTATTAAAATCAGAGAATTCTCATAGAACCTTTTTCTATTTCTGAAAAGAGTGGGAAATTTTATAGTTCATTATGTTAGGAACCTAATCTTTGTATGTGTGTCTGTGTGTATGCTACTGAGGATTGAACCCAGGGATGCTTTTACCATTGCAATATTACATCTCTAGTCCTTCTTATTTTTATAATTCTCACTAAGTTGTTGAGACTGGCCTCAAACTTGGGATCCTCCTGCTTCAGCCTCCCAAGTCTCTTGGATTACAGGAGTGCCCTATCACACCTGGCAATGAGCCTAATCTCAAAGCTGAAATTGAACAGAAGGAAACAAAACACAAAATTTTTAAATGAACTAAAACAAAACATAAAAACAAATTTCACAATAAATTTATGATACATAAACTTTTCCATATAAATGATATATCTGCATAAATATTTAAAATATAAAAATATGAATCTTGACAACTTAAGTTCTAAGCTCTTAAATTATGGTTAGCTGAATTTAGCAGCTTACTAAAAGGAATGTGCTGTGAAGGATAGTCTAAAAATCTTATATTTGCATATAGTTTCTTAGAACTGTAATCTCATAATTTATTATATCAAATGAAAATTTACATGATGAATTCAAAAGTCACTGGAATATAATTATATTACATAGAAAATCTGGAATTAGAAATAGAAGAAATATAATAATGGTTTAAAAAAAAACTAAGGCTGACTGAGCATTCAAGAATAAAAATGAAAATATTCTCACTGAAATAAGGAAAGAGAATTGAACATTGCCACTCTCATTTTTAAGCCTTGTTTTTTTAAAATATTTATTTTAGTTGTTGATAGACCTTTATTTTATTTATTTAAATGCAGTGCTGAGAATCAAACCCAGTGCCTCATATATTACTGGCAAGTGCGCCACTGCTGAGCCACAGCCACAGCCCTTAAGCCTTGTTTTGAAGGAGTCAATCAATGGCATGTAACAAGAAGTTCAAATAAAATGTTTAACAATGGCAAGTAAGGAAATAAAATTATTATTTAGAGTTTGTCATTTAACTGAAAAGTGAGAAGAACCTGCTGGGAAAAAAAATCATATAAATAAACTAATAAAATGCCCAGAGATAAAATAAATATGTAAAAATCAATAGCTGCAATGAAAAAAAAAAGATCATTCACAGTAAAATACAATGTATTTAATACCTACAAATGTATTCAAGAGAAAACAGCACACAAAATGATTTTTGTAAGACAAATAAAAGAGTTGCTATGCCCAGTATACTGCTATGAAAATACATTTTCAAGTAAATTTAAAATTTTAATACAATGCCCATAAAAATGTCAAAGCATTTTTTTAATCTGAAAAAAAAAATATTTTAAAATTCATTTGAGAAATTTAGACTTAGAACTAAAAGAAAAACATGCCATTAGATAGGTTTGATTCTCTGCTGCTGGGCAAGCTTGCAGCTCAAAGTCAGAAATTAAATTGGCTTAAGAAATCAGTTCTATTTTTCCTCTCCTGAGTCCATGACAGAGAAATTCTTGCCTGTGATGCCTTAATCAATCAGGCCTACCCTTGCTTGGCAAGCCTTGGAATCCTCTGGGTTGCACTTGGGGTGGAGTCCGGAGGAATCCCTTCTGAAGACCTTCAGTCTTTCTCCACCCACAATCTTTCAGCTGCACAGCCCTGATTCCTGGAAAAGAGCAGGATCCTTCCCATCAAGACTTTTCACTTGCTGGACTCCTTTTTTGTACTACTATTCCTTTTCTTGGAATGTCAATTATCAGTGTGTATTTTTCCTCTACTTCCTTCTTATTCTTCAATTCTCATTTCCAATGTTAGATCTTCAGAAACAAGATTTGGCTTTCTTATCTAAAGTATCCCCCTCTGACTTCCCTATCTAAAATAATTATGTGTTATATCCATGCATGTGTTTACTTCACAACTGTTTGTACATCAAAATTTTTAAATCCTGTCTACTTGCTCATTGTTCCTTATCGGCCTCATTTTATCAAATATAAATTTCCCAAGGGCAAGGGCATGGTTTACTTTTCTTTTTCCCTTGTGAATCTCTATTTTCTAGAATGGTGCCTAGGATATAGAATGTATATGCTCAATAAAACTGTCTCCAATTGAATGAATAAGTAATTATTTACATCATATTATAGAAGACTATGTCTAGACAATGGGAAACCTTCATGATATATCAAGTGAGAGAAGTATTACAAGTTGGTTATCTCAATTTTGTTAAATATATGTATACATCAGCATGTATAGTTGAATACCAAATAAAATAGAATTAAAAACCTTAGAAGAGGGGCTGGGGATGTGGCTCAAGCGGTAACGCACTCGCCTGGCATGCGTGGGGTGCTAGGTTCCATCCTCAGCACCACATAAAATAAAATAAAGATGTTGTGTCCACCGAAAACTGAAAAATAAATGTTAAAAAAATTCTCTCTCTCTCTCTCTTAAAAAAAAAAAAAAAACCTTAGAAGAGCATATGTCAAAACATAACAGCTATTATTGTAATTTTTTTAATTATTTGTTTGAGAATTGAAATTACAAGTTACTTTTATTTCCTTTTTTAATAATTTGCTGAATTTTCTAATTTTTTGGCTATATATACATACACACACACAAATATTTAAAAGCATTAAACCATCTCAATAGAGTCATTTGTTAATTTGTTCTTTTTAGATATACATGACAGTTGAGTGTATTTTGACATATTAAACATACATAGAGTATAACTTATTCTAATTAGGATCCCATTCTTGTGGTTGTACATGATGTGGAGTTACACTGGTTGTGTATTCATATATGAACCTAGGAAAGTTATGTCTGATTCACTTCCCGATCCCTGCATTCCCCTTTGACTAATCCAAGGAACTTCTATTCTCCTCACCACCCCACCTGCCTTATTGTGTGTTAACATCCGCATATCAGACAGAACATTCTGCCTTTGATTTGGGGGGGACTGGCTTATTTCACTTAGCATGATAGTTTCTTGTTCCATCCATTTACCAACAAATACCATAATTTCCTTCTTCTTTATAACTGAGTAATGATGATTTTTCCAGAGTTCTTTTATTTGCTTTTATTTTTTTAATGCATCTTTAATTCTGCCCAGGAGACAAGATTTTCATGGGAACCTCAGACTTGGGTTGAAATCCATTTGCCCCTAATGAGCAACTGATTTGGGGCAAGTCATTCAATTTCTCTGAACTTCTTCACATACTAGAAATAATTTTCAATGGAAATAATTAAAACTCTCCAATCTGAGATGACAGTGTCCCTGCCTTAAGATAGAATTATGGGAAGGAAAATGGAGCAACCCACCCCACCAATCTTCCTTTCTCTTCTCTTGTCATTTTTACTTAGAGCTCTTTTCTCTCTCCTCCCCTTGTTTGATTTGCATATATTCAACTGTGGATTTTATGTGATGACTCCTCTTTTAAAATGAAGTCTGGTTCATTCTTTTGAAGAACCTCTAGGCTCTATAAGAAGTAATGTAGCATCCAGGGGACCAGAGAAATCAAGAGCCTTCAGGATGCGTAGCAAGTTCTGTTTCTAAATTCTCACTTCCATTTTCCTGTCTCTCATTATCTTCTTTTGAGTTTTCTAATCCCTGGGACCAGAGGGAAAAAAAAAAAAAACAGCAACCTTTAGGCTAGAGTTTGAAAAGATAAGGGAAAGGGAAATTATCATATAAATAATATTCTACATTACCTTTCCCTAATGGAAGAAGAGGTCAGAAACTTCAAAATTCAAGACTGCAAAATATTTGTCATTTGCAGGGTAGTGGGTGTGTGGAATCTAATGCCACACAGGAAAAATAAATAAATTTGATTTTTTTTTCTCTGAGGGAAGATTTAAGCATTGAAATGTTTGGATTTGGTTGTCTTCGTCCAGCAGCGCTAGGCATTTCCATTTCGTGAGGAAGAACAAAACTAGGCAAATAACCTGAGAGTGAATAAAGATGGGTGGGATTGGAGATTGGCACTTACTTATAGTTTACCTTCTATAAAAAGAATATTTTCCTGTTGCTGGGGAGCTGTTGGAAAAAAATATCTGTTGATAAACTGAACCCACAATTATTAAACTCACTGGGAGAAATTTCATTAGGGAAACAGCATAGATTTTATTAGATTTTGCATGAGGGGGCACCTAAGCTTTTAAGCATTGAAGTAGGAACCAACTACCTAGAGAGATGACTAAGATGGTACTGGACTTCCAGGAGACAGTGCTTCTCTTGAGAGAAGAATGGATGTACAGCAAGAGACTGCAGGTAGACAGTTGTTTTATTTTCTTCAGACCCTGAATGCACAACCCTAAGGTGTGATTTCATTTATTATTACCCCATCATTTCTACCCACCAGGAGAAACAGATCCCCATCCTCTGCCTGATTCTCCTTCAGCTTCTAACTCTTCTCAGATGAAATATCCCACTCTCTGCAGCCTAGTGAGGATGTGCAATACACTGTTGTAAGTTGAGAAGCAACACATTTTATGTAAATGTCACTGCACACAATGCAGAAGAAATATTTAGAAAACAATACTTTAAAATATCCACTTCAAGCTCAAATTAGCTATTATTTTTCCTAAAAGACTTATCTTTCTAGTTTGTAGATTCTTTTCAGGATTAAAAAAAAAAAAATTTCACACTTCCGAAATTTATTTCAAGTTGCTTTCAATTTGTTAAACTTGTAAACATCTCCCCTGCCCCAGGAGCACACAGGATAAATAATGGGAAGAGGAGGAGGAGAAGGCTGGCATCTTGTGAATAAATCTTAGCTACAGATGACTGATTTTTACAAGCTAATAACCTGGAATTTGAATCCAGATATATGTGATTCTAAAGCCCATCATCTCCCCCACTGTCTTGAAGTGTAAGATAACTCCAAAAATAAACATTTGCACTAGGAGCCGTCTTCATCAGAAGAACCCATGGAAAAAAAGAAAATTGACATAATTGGGAAAAGATTCTTGGATAAACCTGCCTGTCCCCATCCAGCTCCCTGTTCTGATTCTGATGAGCTCCTTGGTTCATGATGAGATGGCAACTGTGAAGGACAACAAATGAATTTGTGTTGTTTCTGGGAGGGAGAGGGACATGTCAAGCTTTCCCGAGTGGGACATCAGTGTGAGCAACTCAAAAACCTGAGTAGAGGTCAGATGGGTTCAGTTAGACAGATCTGGGGACTGAAGAGGCAGGTTGGGTGCTAATGAAATATGGATTAATGCCAGGCGCAGTGGCTTGAGAGGCTGAGGCAGGAGGATCACGAGTTCAAAGCCAGCGTCAGCAAAAGCGAGGCGCTGAGCAACTCAGTGAGACTTTGTTTCTAAATAAGATACAAAATAGGACTAGGGATGTGCCTCAGTGGTTGAGTGCTCCTGAGGGAGGGAGGGAAGGAAGAAAGGAAGGAAGGAAGGGAGGGAGGGAGGGAGGGAGGAAGGAAGGATTAATGTTACATTTGATTGGCTCTTTCTACTACCTGGTCCTCCTGACTCTCCTGTTTGCCAAGAAATTCTACAGCAAACCCACTGTTCACACCTCAGCTGTGTGGCAAGAGACTCTCAAACCCTAAAGGTACTAAAATATATTTCACCTTTTTAACAAATTCCTTTTAGGTTGTAATGTGCTCCAAGTGTGACTAAGGTCAGATTGTGGCAGGAAAGCCAATACTACTGATAAGCTTTGTCTCACAAATAATGTTCAGGTTCTCCAAATCAGGAGTTTAGTGTGTTATCAGGGACTCAGACATGTCTTCCTTACTCTCTAGAATTGTTCTTATTCACCATTTCACTAAAAAGAAAAGGTCCATAAAAATTAATGTCAACACTTTAAAATTTTTTTTTTAAATGTATTCTTCAGTGAATAGAGCTTGTCTAATGCACTTTCTGGATTGCAAATTGTGAGTCCCTCGTGCAATCTAGCTTAAAACCAGCATAGGTAGCCTGGCTTATCATATTCCCCACTGTGCATTCCATGATAACCGACAGCTTCAGCTAATGCCAGGAATCTCTTGAGTGGTCAATCTGCATGTTAGTAAAAGAAAAATGAATTATTTCTGTTTTTATCCAGGAGTCCCTGGAAAAATTACAGTTTCTTTTCTTTTTCTTTTTTAATGTCATACCTGTTTGACTCAGTGTTCCAGGTAAAATAGCAAAGACACAAGCAGGTCAAGAGAGCTCTCCACGTTGAAAAGGGAGGATTGTTCTAATTGAACTTAATCTGTATTTTTGGAGTTTAAAGAGAAAAGGACTTAGTGTGAAACCATTAATCAAAAAGAAGTCGTTTCTCACCACTCAACAGAATTAAGTGCACTAATATGTCTTCTTTTTCTAACTAAGCAATGTACTAGTCAATCACTACTGTTAACATGATCCATTTAATAATTAAACTATACTTCCAGGTTTTGTGTGCTATTAGAAAAGAACAATGAGATCTTTAATAAGAAAATTTTATGCTTGAAATTTCACATCTTTGGAGGGAAAAAAAAAGCAATGTTCTAGAGTGGATGATGGAAATATCAAAAGTGTTTCCTGGTGTAAAAAGAAGGTCAGGTTGCCCCTTTTTGCCCTCTAGATTCAGCATAGATTCTCTGCAAAGCCATTAATATCTAATGAAACAAGTATTTTTCCATCCCTTTTGAAAGCCCCTGTGCTGCCCCTCTAAGCAGAATGCAAATGATGCCCTATCTCTTTATGGAATGCAGTCATAGACTCAGTGACATGCCAGAGATTAAAAAAGAAAAAAACAGGTAGCATGAACTAAATTGTGAACCCCACCAAATTCACATTTTGATGTCCCAATGTTCAGCAAGACTATACTTGGAGATAGAGTGTTTAAGGTGGAGTTAAGGTCAAGTGAGCTCAAAGGGTAGGACCCTGCTCTAGTTTGACTGGTGCCTTTAGTAGAAAAATACCAGGAATATGTACACAGAGGGCAAAGACCATGTGAAAACACTGTGAGGATGCATCCATCCATAAGTCAAGGAGAGAGGACTCAGGGAAAACCACACTCACCAACAATTCAATCACCTTCCAGCTGCCAGAACTTTGAGGAAATAAATTTCCATCATTTAAGCTACCTAGCACATATATTTTTCTATGGCCGCTCTAAAAGACGAATACAATAAGTCTGGCAAATTAGAACAAGTCACTCATTACAATATTGTCCTCAAGTTTACTATTTCAAATTCATGAGCCTTATTTCTCTAATTCATGTACTCCTTTACTCATGCTAGGATCACATTAGCAAATTGAGCTTTAAAACAGTGTCCCTGCCCTCATTTAGTTTATGTTCTCAATGAAGGACAGAAAATGAATGATGACATATACAAATTAACAAGGCCCTTTCAGATAATGATATACTCAGGAAGGATTCAAGAGTTGATGGAAATCCCAGAGCAGGGTCAGCCTCAGTGAGGGTGATCAGGAAAGCCTTCGTGAGAAGAGGACATTGAAGTTAAAACTTCGAGAACAAGAAGGAGCTAACCAAGTGGAAAATGAGAAGACAAGTTATGCAGATAGAGTAGGCTGTCAGGAAAAAAATGTTGCTAGGGATGAGAATGAGCTCTGTTTGCTGGGGACTCTGGACATCATGACTATAACATCACAAAGGAGACAGTAGTATGGCCCATGTTTCAAGAGGCCAGGCCAAGGGTATTACATACAGTGGGCTTTAAAGACCTAGAGTGGCTCCATTTTCCATTTTGCATAAGAGTCATTTTTTTTTCTCTCCTTTGCTGTGTCCCCCAGTATTCACGCTCTTTAGGATTTCTATGTAGGACACTTGGTCCTCAGTGCAGCCATGTTGAGAGAGAGGAATTTGTGGAGGGGATTGGTCATGACAGCCCAGCCATTATGAATGCACTAATCCATTTAGTGGGTTCTTGCTGCAGTCTGGCTGGGCATAAATGCCGCAGTCTGGCTGGGCACACAATCACGAGCCACCACACAGTTTGTAGATTCAAACAGCAACTCTTTATTCCCGAACTCACACCAGCCGTCTACAAACACGTTCTGGGGAAATCCACGTTCTCTGCCCAAATCCACCTCCACTGGGCTTCTGTCTCCCAAAATATACTGTCTGAATCCCGTGAGAACTCAAGGGGAACTCAGGCAGCAGGATACGCCCTATTCCCAGCAGGAATAATCTTAAACCTGGAACGCCCTAAACGGGAACGCCCTAAACTGGATTATCTTAAACCAGGAACACCCTAATCCGCCCTGGTCCTTGAGCAAGGTCACCTACATTCAATGTCACTGCAAAATGTCAGCAACATGGGGTACGCTGGCAAGGAAATTGTCATACCTACTTGGCTAATGGCTCCCAGCAGGTTCTCAAGGGAGCAGGTTAGGTTAGGTCTGTTATATATTACAAGATTAGGTCTGTTAGAAAAGCCAGTTTGGCCCTCTTGTTGTGTGATGTTATGTACCACCTCAAGACTAGAGACTTCCAACAGCATTCAAGCCATTTTCAAATGCGCACGGCATGCTCGTGAACTTCCTAGCCTCCACAATGTCAGGCTAAATAAACCTCTATTCTCTGTAAATTTCTCAGTCTGTGGTATTCTATTACAGCAACAGAAAACAAACGGAGACAGAGGGTGTCTCTTCTAGACTTCCGTGAGTTGACACTTGCCTTGGTTTTCACTGGCATGACTGCTTCTTCCAACCTCAGGCTTGGACCTTCTCTTTTCTACTGTCGCAGTGAATTTCAGGTGCTCACAGGCCCTTTTATTGGGCACTGCTCCACTCTTTTTTCACTCTTTCAGGCTCTTGCCACAGTGATCCTTAAAATCGCACTTCGCTTATTCAATAGGCATCGACAAGCTCCTCATTCCCACCTCCCTTCCTTTTCGACAGCTAGCTTTCTCCCCTGCACAATGGCACAGTCCTCTCCCTACTTGATTGCTCAAGCCCAAGACTAAAGAGATGCCTCCCCCATCTTTCTCTCTCTCCATCATCCACCATTTGCACAGTCTACCTGTTTAATCTGTGTTCATCCCTCCACACATCTTAGCTTCACCCACTTCCCTTCATCACATCCCGCAATCCTTCCTCACCATAACTAGAGCAAGAGACCTTGGAAATTCCATCTTTGTCCCTGCCACTGGTTCTCCAGGCAACAAGGATATTGTAAAAATGCCAGACTAATGATCTCATCCCTCCACTGGCTTCCCACTGCAGTTAGAACTCAACCCAGCCAACCAGGCACGGCCTGGCCTCCTTATCCACTCATGGCACACACCATCCTGGGTTCACTGGGCCCCCGGGCTAACGTCACTCCCTTTCCTGTAACTCACCAGGCTTGTTTCCCCTTACCAAAGACCCACACACTATGATTTTCCCTATGCAGAACGAGCTCTTTCCGTGTTTCCATGTATCTGGCTCCTTCTCACCTCTGCTTGAAGGATTCCTCCCAGGTTTTCCATGACCTGCCAAAGCAAAGTGACTCTCCTTCTTATGCCCTGTTGCTCTCAATCCCATTGCATTCTTTGTTTCCTTCTTTGTATACTTTCTATGGTCTCAAGTCATGATGTCCATTTAATTATTTGGCAGTTTATTCTGACTCCCCTCATCAGTATTTTAATCTCCACAAGAGAAGGGCGTTTGTCTCTTTTTTTTTTTAACTGCTATATCACCCACACCCATGCCAAGTACATGAATAGAGTCTATAATCTTTTCTTGCTAATGAGAAGCTTTTAAATAGGAATTTCCAAGGCAGTTCTTCACAGTATATCTGTGGCAAGGATGAAAGTAAGATGAAACAGCTAGACTTTCTCTTGCTGCCAAGAGTTTTTGCAGATGGGGATGAATTGGCTCCCTAGATAAGCATCTCTTGGTTCTAAAGTCTTATATCTAGCAAGACAATGATGTTATCACATGTTTACTGTGCCTCCGTATTACATAGAGTGACTTCCGTTGTATCATGCCAAGAAAAGAAAAAATAATTTTATTTCTCTTCGGACTGCTCTACAGGAGTTCACAAACCAGATAAAGAGATGAAAATAAAAACAACTATAATATGATAACAGAAAGATGAGCATGAAAGCATAGATATGAGACAGTTCATCTTCCATGAGGGTATGTCAACAAAGAAGGCAGCACAGAGAGGGTGACATTTGGCAATGCTTCCATGGACAACTGTGACCATCAGAGGAGGTAAGACATTTCTCCAGTGGGAGCTGCTTGAAGTTAGCCAATGTGAATATATGAGATTTACCAAGAATCCTGAGTCACACAGCAAAGAGAGTTAGCAACTATTTGATATTGGAGTTGGTAATAGTTAGGTTCCACTCTAGATTTCTAAGTTAGCAACATAGATCAGAGTTTGCAAACTGAATAAATCTACTTAACAGATGTCTCTTGTGGAGTCTGGAATGTTTCAAAGCATTCTGCTTTGATGCCAACATTAAAAGTCAGTACATTTTTATGTGTCTTTTGGAGAAATACTTACTCAAGTTCCTTGCCCACTTTTTAATCTTTTTTTTTTTTTTTTTAACATTGAGTCTTAGGAGTTTATTTTACACTTTGAATATTAACCCCTGCCTCTTAGATGACCAGATTTTTCTCCCATTCTGTAAGTTGCTTTTTCATTTTGTTGATTATCTCCCTTGCTGTACAGAAGCTTTGTAGATGGTTCTAGCAAAATTGCTTTAGTTGACTGCACTTTTGGTGTGAAATAAAATATAGATATATTTATTTTATTTGCATATTTTAAATAGATATATATTTTACATATATATAGTCAAACCAATGCCAATTTTTCTTTCTCCATTTCCTCTAAGTGTTTTATGGTTTCAGTTCTTCTGTTGAAGTCTTCATCTATTTTTAGTTGATTTTTATGTATGGTATAAGATAATGGTCCAATTTCATTCTTTTGCATGTGGTCATTCAGTTTTTACAACACCACTTCTGAAAAGACTATCCTTTACTATTATTATTATTATTATTATTATTATTATTATTATTTATTCTTTGCACCTTTGTTGAAAATTTGTTGCCATATATAAATAGATTTATTTCGGTGTTGGTGTTTTTCTATTTTGTTTCACCAGCATATTTGTCTATTTCCTGCCACATATATGAAAAAAGTGCTCAATATCACTAGTAAGTAGGGAAATGAAAATCAAAACTTTATCTGATATCACCTCCCACCTGTTAGGAGAGCTATGATTGAAAAAGATAGTAAGTGTGAAGATGTGGAATAAAAGGAGGCAGCCTTTGCACAGCGTTGGTATTCTTTATGGAAAACGATACAAAAGTTCCTCAAAATTAAAAATAGAGTCATCATATGATCCAACAATCCCATCTCTTAGTACATATTCATGTGAACTGAAATGAGGATCTCAAAGAGATACTTCTACTCCTATGTTCACTACAACATTACCCAAATAACCAAGGCATATAAACAACCTAAATGTCTATAGGTGATGCATGGTTAAAGAAAAGTGTGGTATATACATACAATGGAATAGTATTTACCTTTAATGGAGAAGGAAATTCTACCATTTGTGACAACATGGGTGGACGTGGAGGACATTTTGCTAAGTGAATGATCTGGACAAAGAACTCTTTCTCCAGAGTTCAATATTATACAAATATTATATAATCTCACTTATATGTAAAATATAAGACAAATATTATACAATCTCACTTATATGTAAAATCTACAAGAGTCAAACTTAAGGAAGTGGAAAGTAGTAGTTTCCAGGGCTAGAGAATGAGGGAAACAGAAAAAAGAATAATAAAAGGGTATACCATTTCAGTGATACAGAGTGAGTAAGTTCTACAGATTTACCCTACAGCACAGTGCCTATAGCTAAGAATAACTTGATTTCAGACTTAAAATTTCCTAGAAAAGTAGATTTTGTGCTAAGTGATCTCACTATAGAATAATGACAATAATAAATAATGATAAAGAATTGGAGAGGATGTTGGCAGGTGATGGATATGTCTATGACCTTCATTGTGATAGTGGTTTCATGGTTCTGTATTTCTCTCCAAACTCACTAGGTTGTCTGTGTCAAAAATATACAGCTTTCTACATGTCAATCATACCTTAATAGAGTGGTCTAAGAAAAAAGTCAGGATATTTCAAGTAAAACTGCAAATTTATGCCTTTCTTGGAAAAGCCAGACTTTTCAAACAGGCTGAAGCTGTTGTGACTGCCCCAGTGGGTCAGTGTCACCTTCTCACTTGCTTCCTTAAGCTTACCTGCCTCTCACTGTGTACTCTGAGCTTATTACCCTGTCTTTTAGCTTCATGAATTTACCCTGACAAGAAAAATAATAAAGAAAAAAGTTCTAAATCAACATTTTACTAAAACATAACACACATTAATTTTAAAGACCATAAATCAGTAAATGTTAATGAATTTTCACAAAATAACTTCACTTATGTAACTACCACCCACATCAAGAAATAAAATATTACAGCATCCCCAAAATCTTCCCCATGTCACCAGCCTTCATCATTACCAACTAAGGAACACACCATCGATTTGTTTTGGTTTTTCACTTTTAAAAAAGAGATAACACCATGTACTCTTTTATGTCTGTTTTCTCTTCACTAACATAATTATTCGAAATTCAATAATGTTATTTCTTACTAATACTCATTTTCTTGGCTATGTGGTATTCCTGTTGTGACCACATAACAATTTATCTATCCTTTCTACTCCTGGTTACTTTAGCTCACTTCCACTTTGTGGCATGTGTTTATTACATTGCTGTGGAATTTTTTTTTTTTTTTACAACTTTGAATGTACATATGTAAGCCTCTCTTTGGGGTATATGCTTAGAAGTGGAAACTGATAGGTGGGAGAATAGGTATAAATTCAGTTTTGGCAGATACTTCAAGTTTCCTAAGTGTCTGTATCAATTTACAGTATGACTAGATACATATGAGAATTCCTTTTTACCATTATTGTTACCTTACCATCATTTGATATTGCAAACTGGTATTGAATTGCTTCTTGATTCTTTTTTTTTTTTTTTTTAAGTTTAGCCATTTGGTTGCATATGTCACTAAACTTTTGACTTGCATTTCTCCAGTAACAATGTTGAAGAAAGTGCATATCTTTATTGGATAGGCTCTTCTGTAAAGTATCTTTTCAAGAATTTTATCTCTTTTGGCTTTTGATTAATATGCATTCTTGATATATCCCATATACATTTCTTTCATTAAGTATTTCTATTTTATTCTTCCAATCTATGATATGACTTTTACTCTTTTGAGGATATCTTTTGATAAATAGAAGTTCTTAATATTCACAACATTTGATTTGTTATCATTTTCCTTAATTTTTAACGTTTTATATTTTGTTTTTAATTCTTCATTACCTGAACCTATATGAATACAATGGAAATGATCTTTGTATATTGACTTTTTACCCTGTGACTACAATAAATATACCTATTTTCTGTATAGTCATGGTGGCATCTTTTTTTTTAATCTTATTATACGTTCTAGGACCTATAAGACATTGATGCTTAGAGTTATATTAGTCATCTATTACTACATTAAAAATTATTTGAACATTAAGTCGTTTCACAGACACACACACATTTATTATTTCATAGGCTGAGAATGTGGGTGAAGCTCATCTCAGCACCCATGGCTCAAGGTGTTTCATGAAATTGCAGTGAATTAGTCAGCTGAGCCTGTGATCTTACACTGCAATGGAAGAATATGAAAAAAATGATTCATTTCTGAGCTCAGCCCCTGAACTTACTGTCAAGGACTTGTTGGAATCCTAAGTCCGTCACTACTTGGGCATCTTCACAAGATTGTATCAAGACACAGCATCTGGTTTCTCCCATGGAGAGATATTTAATGAAGAAGGGGTAGGGGCTGTGAAACTAACAGTCTTTTTAGACCCTAATCTCAAGAGTAACAATCTCATTCCTTCTGTCATATTTTACTCACTGGAAGTGAATCAATAAGTCCAGCTTTCACTAAGGGTAGAAGAGGCATGATTACCAGGACATGGATGTCACTGGGGATCATGTTGAATGTTGCCTACCACCACAGAAGTGGTGATAATGATTCCTCACCTCCATCCTAATATTAATATGCATTCAATATTTCAGTGTTAAATTCACTCTTTCTTAAAATTCTTTCTTCAGACTGAGAAAGATATTTCTACTTGAAAAGACCACATTTTTAAAAAATCATGAATGTATTTAATTTTAACAAATGTTTTCCCTGTGTCTGTTAAGATAATCATGGTTTTTGCCTATTGTTTTGATAAGGTGAAAATTAGCATTGATTGTTTTTTTGTGGGGGGTGGGGGGAAGGAGTACCAGCAACTGAACACAATGTGACCACTGAGCCACATCCCCAGCCCTATTTTGTATTTTATTGAGAGACAAGGTCTCAGTGAGTTGCTTAGTGCCTCGCTTTTGCTGAGGCTGGCTTTGAACTTGCTATCCTCCCAAACTCAGCTTCCCAAGCAGCTGGGATTACAGGTATGTGCCACTGTGCCTGGCTAGCTTACACTTTAAAAGACTTGATCTACTGTAATATATTTTCTTTTGCATTGAGCTTAAAATATTTTCTAATTTGCATTATAATTTTTGACTCATTGGTAATTTAAATGTATATTTTAAAAATTTCTACTTAGCTGTTTACTTAGCTTTTAATGTTTTTCTAGCTTAATATGACTTGAGCAGAGAATATTACATTCCAGATTTTTATCCTTTGATGTCTCTTGGGATTTGCTATAATTTGATGTCTCTTGAGATTTCTTATAATTTAGCAAATGATCAATTTTTCTAACTGTTCCTTGAGTACTTAAATATGGCTGTTGCATTTGTGGGGAGCAGTGATGTGAGTCAATTAGATCAATCAATAAATATTTTTTTTAATTTTTAATTTGTCTTCATTTGTTTGCTATTTTACTTAAATTCTATTCTACTCTTCCATTATGATTATGTGTTTGCATATTTCTGTATAAAATGTGCTAATTTTTGCTTTATATATTTTGATGCTTTGTATTTGTCATACAAATTTAGTATTGTTATATATTTCTGGATCATGAGTTCTTTTTATTTCTGGTTTTTTTTTTTTCCTTTTTAGCCATATTTATCTATCATATAATATATTACCTATCATATAATTTACCCATTTTAAAGTCAAATACAACAAAATTTTAATATATTCATATAATCATACAATAACCACTATAATCAATTGTAGATTTTCATCACTCCAAAAAAAGGAAGCCATATCCATCAATGGTCACTCCCTGTTTCTCCAATCCAGGTACCCTTCAGCCTAGATGATCACTAATTGAATATCTGTCTCTATATGTTTGAATATTTCATATAAATGGAATCATGCATTATGTGATTTGTATGATTTTTTTAATCTAGCATATATTTTCAAGATCCTCTATGGAAAGGCTGGCATAAATCAGCATTTTATTTCTTCCTTATTACTAAACAGCAATCTATCATATGTATATATATTTTATTTATCCATTTTCAGTTGATGAGCATTTTAGTTATTTTTACTTTTGGGGTATTAAATAATACTGGTATGAACATTTGTATTCAGGTTTTATGTAGAGAATTGTTTTGTTTCTTTTGTGTATATAATTAGGAGTGAAATTGCTGAGTATCATAATAATTCTATGTTAATATTCTGATAAAACCCCAAATTAGTTTCCAAGGTTATTTTTATTGTTTTACATTCTGTTTTTAATTTTTTTCTTTTTTATATTAGTCTGGATATTTCCTACTGACTTTTTTTTTCAATTCATTAATTATTTCTTCTCCTATGTCTAATCTATTGATAAATCTACCTACTGCATTCTAAATTTAATTCACTAAATTTTCTATCATAAAATTGCATTCTGATTCTTTTTTACAGGTTTCTGTTCTCTGATGAACATCTCCATTTTGTCATACAATGTCTTAAATATATTAATAGTATTTATTTGAAATTTATTTTAAATTTTAAACTTAAATAATTTTGATACATGGACCACCTGTATGTCCTTTACTTCACTACTTTCCCCCTCCCTTTTTGTTTACATTTATTTTGCCCTGACTCCTGACATATCTTGATAACTTTGAGTGCACACTGAGCACTGTGAATGACATATTGTATAAGTTCTATGTGATACTATTTTCCTTGGGAAAAAAAAAATCTCATTTTCTTCAGGTAGAAGTTGATTAGGGGCAGATCACTTTGACCTAACCAAGAGTTGACATGATTCAAGCCAGACTTTTTGTTTTTGTGAGGTCTGTTCTATTCCTAAGTTTTTCTTTCCTCCTGGAATATATCCTACCAGGACTCTAAATGGGATCTTGGCATGCTTCCTAAGAACCTTTCTTTGAAGTGCCCTGAAATTCAAATTCTGTCTCATCAGCATTATGAGCTTGCTAAAGAGCTGTGCTTAACAATTTTGCTTTTAGCTACTGCTTTCTGCCTTTGTATGACTTCACTATATGCAGGTTTAAATTTTGAGAATGCTTTCATGGTTAAACCTCCGTAGGATTTTGGAATCACTTTTTGTAGTTCTCTTTCCTCTGGGACATTAGACCCTCAATTTCTGGCTTTCTCAAGAGCCCTGATCTCCAATTTTTTTTTTGTCTCCTCGGGCTAGTGAGACTGCAAAATGCTTGAGCTGTCTGTCAATTTTGCTTTGCTTCTTAGCCCCACACCTGTTACAAATTAGTAAATGTTGCAAGTAGAAAAGTTACTGGCAATATTGGACTTGCCACCATACAATTTTCTCCAAAATCTCAGTGGGTCTCCAAAGCCTTTTAACAGCTGTGTTGGCTTGTTTGTTTGTTTGTTTTACCCTATTCAGCTTTCATAGGTGTCTAAGCAGATGTCTGACTTATATAAGCTATCCCATCCTTGCAAAAAAAGCAGAAGTAATATTCCATTATGAGATTTGCTGATGGCATATTTTATTCGAGGCTCGGGTTCATCACTATTAGCAACCCTGTAATTTTAAGCCCATCCCCATGAAATG